>NW_026606272.1:0-600000 GCF_029834395.1 Sorex fumeus
TGTCCAAGTAAAACAATGCTGGTTTTCAGAGGCCTGTTCATGTTCGCAGTCGTGCTGTTCAATTGGCTATCCACTCAACCTGTTTTGCTCCTCATTTTCCTGTGCACACAACCCAGCCTTCAGAAATCATTGTAATCTCCACTACAGGATGTTCCATTCATTCACTGGGAATCTGGAATTCATCTGAATCTGCACTCCACGCAGGCTTTCGTTACACCACTGCTGAAAGTCGAAGTAATGCAATGCTGGTTTTCAGTGGTCTGTTCACATTCGAAGCCGAGGCTTTTTACAGGCTATCCACTCAACACTGGTCAGCTCTTCATTTTCGTGTCCCCACAATCCAGATTTCAGAAATCATTGCAATCTCCACTACAGAATGTTCCATTCATTCACTGCGAGTCTGGAGTTTATCTGATTCTCCACTCCCGCCTGGTTAACATTACACCACTTGTGAATGTCCAAGTAAGCCAATGCTGGTTTTCAGAGGCCTGTTCATACTCGCAGCCGTGCTGTTTAATTGACAATTCACTCCACCCTGTTCAGCTCTTCATTGTCCCACCACACTACCAGCCTTCAGAAATCTTTGTTATCTCCACTACAGAATGTTCCATTCATTCACTGCGAATCTGGAATTCATCTGACTCTCAACTCCACGCAGGTTTTCATTACACCACTGTTGAATGTCCAAGTAACCCAATGCTGGTTTTCAGCGGCCTGTTCATATTCGCAGCCCTGCTGTTTACTTGGCTATCGATTCAAGCCTGGTCAGCTCTTCATTTTCCTGTCCACACAACACAGGCTTCAGAAATCATTGGAATCTCCTCTACAGAATGTTCCATTCATTCACTGCGAATGTGGAATTCAACTGACTCTCCACTCCATGCAGGTTTTCCTTACACCACTGATGAATGTCCAAGTAACCCAATGCTGGTTTTCAGCTGCATGTTCACACTCGCAGCCATGCTATACAATTGGCTTTCCACTAAATCCTGATTAGTTCTTGATTTTCCTTCCACACGACCCAGCCTTCAGAAATCGTTGGAATCTCCACTAGAGAATGTTCCATTCATTCACTGCGAATCTGGAATTCCTCTGAACCTCCACTCCCGGCAGGTTTTCGTTACACCACTGTTGAATGTCCAAGTAACCCAATGTTTTAAGTGTTTTCTTCACAAGGGCAGTGGTGCTGTTCAATTGGCTATCCACTCAACCCTGGCCAGCTCTACATTTTCCTGTCCACACCACAGAGACTGGAGAAATCATTGTTATCTCCACTCATTGTTATCTCCACTACAGAATGTTCCATTCATTCACAGCGAATCTGGAATTCATCTGAATCTCCACTCCCGGCAGGTTTTCGTGACACCACTGGTAAATATCCAAGTAAGCCAATGCTGGTTTTAAGTGGCCTGCTCATACTCTCAGCCGTGCTGTTCAATTTGCTATCCACTCAACCCTCTTCAGCTCCATTTTCCTGTCCACATAACCCAAACTTCAGAAACAATTGGTATCTCCTCCACAGAATGTTCCATTCATTGACGGCAAATCTGAAATTCATCTAATTCTCAACTCCCGTCAGGTTTTCGTTACACCACTTGTGAATGTCCAATTAAGCCAAAGCTGGTTTTCAGTGGCCTGTTCTTACTACGAGACGTGCTGTTCATTTGGCTATCCATTCCACCCTGTTCAGCTCTACATTTTCGTGTCCACAAAACCCAGCCTTCAGAAATCATTGGAATCACCACTAGAGAATGTTCCATTCATTCACTGCGAATCTGGAATTCATCTGAATCTCCACTCCCGGCAGGTTTTCATTGCACCACTGCTGAATGTTCAAGTAACGCAATGATGGTTTTCAGCGGTCTATTCACACTCGAACCCGTGCTGTTCACGGTCTAGCGACTCAACACTGGTGAGTTCTTCTTTTTCCAGTTCAGACAATACAAACCTCAGAAACCATTGCAATCTACACTACAGAATGTTTCATTCATTCAGGCGAATCTTGAATTCATCTTGTTCTCCACTCCCAGCAGGTTTTCGTTTCACCACTGGTGAATGTCCAAGCAACCCAAGGCTGGTTTCAGCTGCGTGTTAACACTCGCAGCCGTGCTGTTCAATTGGCTATCCAGTGAACGCTGGTTAGCTCTTGATTTTCCTTCCACACACCGAGCCTTCAGAAATCATTCTTATCTCCACTTCAGAATGTTCCATTCGTTCCCTGCGAATCTGGAATTCCTCTGACTCTCCACACCAGGCAGATTTTCCTAACAACACTGGTGAATGACCAGGTAATCCAATGCTGGTTTTCAGCGGCTGTTCACACTCACAGCCTTGCTGTTCAATTGGCAATCCAGTCAAACCTAGTCAGCTCTTCATTTTCCTGTCCACACAACCCAGCGTTCAGAAATCATTGGAATCTCTACTACAGAAATTTCCATTCATTCACTGTGAATCTGGAAATACTCTGAATCTGCATTCCAGGAAGGCTTTCGTTACACCACTGATGAATGTCCAAGTAATGCAATGCTGCTTCTTAGTGGTCTGTTCACACTCGAAACCGTGCTGTTCATTGGCTATCCACTCAATATCGGTCAGCTCTTCAATATCCTGTCCAGACTATCCAGATTCCTAAATGTTGGCAATCACCACTACAGAATGTTCCATTCAATCACGCGAATCTGGAATTCATCAGAGTCTCCACTCCTGGAAGGTTTTCGTGACACCACTGGTAAATGTCCAAGGAAGACAATGCTGGTTTTAAGCCGCCTGCTAACACACTCAGCCGTGCTGTTCAATTTGCTATCCACCCAACCCTATTCAGCTCTACATTTTCCTGTCCTCATAACCCAACCTTCAGAAATAATTGGTATCTCCTCCACAGAATGTTCCGTTCATTCACTGCGAATCTTAAATTCATCTGACTCTCAACTCCCGGCGGGTTATCGTTACACCACTTGTGAATGTCCAAGTAAGCCAATGCTGGTTTTCAGTGGCCTGTTCATACTAAGAGACGTGCTGTTCATTTGGCTATCCACTCCACCCTGTTCAGCTCTACATTTTCGTGTCCACAAAACCCAGCCTTCAGAAATCATTGGAATCACCACTAGAGAATGTTCCATTCATTCACTGCGAATCTGGAATTCCTCTGAACCTCCACTCTTGGCAGGTTTTCGTTACGCCACTGGTGAATGTCCAAGTAACTCAATACTGGTTTTCAGAGGCATGTTCAACTCGCAGAAGTGCTGTTCAATGGGCTATCCACTCAATATTGGTCAGCTCTTCATTTTCCTCTCCACACAAACCAGCCTTCAGAAATCATTGGGCTCTCCACTACAGACTGTTCCATTCATTCACTGCGATTCTGCAATTCATCTGACTCTCCGCTCCAGGCAGGTTTTCATTACAGCACTGGTGAATGACCAAGTAATCCAATGCTGGTTTTCAGCCGCCTTTTCACACTCGCAGTGTGCTGTTCAATTGTCTATCCACTCAAACCTGGTCAGCCTTTCATTTTCTTTTCCACAATATCAGACTTCAGAAATCATTGGAATCGCCAGTACAGAATGTTCCATTCATTCACTGCCAATCTGGAATTCATCTGAATCTGCACTCCAGGTAGCCTTTCATTACACCACTTATGAATGTCCAAGTAACACAATGCTGGTTTTCAGCGGTCTGTTCACACTCTAAGCCCTGCTTTTTACTGGGTATCCACACAACTGTGGTCAGCTCTTCATTTTCATGTCCAAACAATCCAGACTTGAGAAATCATTGCAATCTCCAGTACAGAATGTTCCATTCATTCACTGCGAATCTGGAATTCAACTGAATCTCCACTACCTGCAGATTTATCTTACACCACTTGTGAATGTCCAAGTAAAACAATGCTGGTTTTCAGAGGCCTGTTCATGTTCGCAGTCGTGCTGTTCAATTGGCTATCCACTCAACCTGTTTTGCTCCTCATTTTCCTGTGCACACAACCCAGCCTTCAGAAATCATTGTAATCTCCACTACAGGATGTTCCATTCATTCACTGGGAATCTGGAATTCATCTGAATCTGCACTCCACGCAGGCTTTCGTTACACCACTGCTGAAAGTCGAAGTAATGCAATACTGGTTTTCAGTGGTCTGTTCACATTCGAAGCCGAGGCTTTTTACAGGCTATCCACTCAACACTGGTCAGCTCTTCATTTTCGTGTCCCCACAATCCAGATTTCAGAAATCATTGCAATCTCCACTACAGAATGTTCCATTCATTCACTGCGAGTCTGGAGTTTATCTGATTCTCCACTCCCGCCTGGTTAACATTACACCACTTGTGAATGTCCAAGTAAGCCAATGCTGGTTTTCAGAGGCCTGTTCATACTCGCAGCCGTGCTGTTTAATTGACAATTCACTCCACCCTGTTCAGCTCTTCATTGTCCCACCACACTACCAGCCTTCAGAAATCTTTGTTATCTCCACTACAGAATGTTCCATTCATTCACTGCGAATCTGGAATTCATCTGACTCTCAACTCCACGCAGGTTTTCATTACACCACTGTTGAATGTCCAAGTAACCCAATGCCGGTTTTCAGCGGCCTGTTCATATTCGCAGCCCTGCTGTTTACTTGGCTATCGATTCAAGCCTGGTCAGCTCTTCATTTTCCTGTCCACACAACACAGGCTTCAGAAATCATTGGAATCTCCTCTACAGAATGTTCCATTCATTCACTGCGAATGTGGAATTCAACTGACTCTCCACTCCATGCAGGTTTTCCTTACACCACTGATGAATGTCCAAGTAACCCAATGCTGGTTTTCAGCTGCATGTTCACACTCGCAGCCATGCTATACAATTGGCTTTCCACTAAATCCTGATTAGTTCTTGATTTTCCTTCCACACGACCCAGCCTTCAGAAATCGTTGGAATCTCCACTAGAGAATGTTCCATTCATTCACTGCGAATCTGGAATTCCTCTGAACCTCCACTCCCGGCAGGTTTTCGTTACACCACTGTTGAATGTCCAAGTAACCCAATGTTTTAAGTGTTTTCTTCACAAGCGCAGTGGTGCTGTTCAATTGGCTATCCACTCAACCCTGGCCAGCTCTACATTTTCCTGTCCACACCACAGAGACTGGAGAAATCATTGTTATCTCCACTACAGAATGTTCCATTCATTCACAGCGAATCTGGAATTCATCTGAATCTCCACTCCCGGCAGGTTTTCGTGACACCACTGGTAAATATCCAAGTAAGCCAATGCTGGTTTTAAGTGGCCTGCTCATACTCTCAGCCGTGCTGTTCAATTTGCTATCCACTCAACCCTCTTCAGCTCCATTTTCCTGTCCACATAACCCAAACTTCAGAAACAATTGGTATCTCCTCCACAGAATGTTCCATTCATTGACGGCAAATCTGAAATTCATCTAATTCTCAACTCCCGTCAGGTTTTCGTTACACCACTTGTGAATGTCCAATTAAGCCAAAGCTGGTTTTCAGTGGCCTGTTCTTACTACGAGACGTGCTGTTCATTTGGCTATCCATTCCACCCTGTTCAGCTCTACATTTTCGTGTCCACAAAACCCAGCCTTCAGAAATCATTGGAATCACCACTAGAGAATGTTCCATTCATTCACTGCGAATCTGGAATTCATCTGAATCTCCACTCCCGGCAGGTTTTCATTGCACCACTGCTGAATGTTCAAGTAACGCAATGATGGTTTTCAGCGGTCTATTCACACTCGAACCCGTGCTGTTCACGGTCTAGCGACTCAACACTGGTGAGTTCTTCTTTTTCCAGTTCAGACAATACAAACCTCAGAAACCATTGCAATCTACACTACAGAATGTTTCATTCATTCAGGCGAATCTTGAATTCATCTTGTTCTCCACTCCCAGCAGGTTTTCGTTTCACCACTGGTGAATGTCCAAGCAACCCAAGGCTGGTTTCAGCTGCGTGTTAACACTCGCAGCCGTGCTGTTCAATTGGCTATCCAGTGAACGCTGGTTAGCTCTTGATTTTCCTTCCACACACCGAGCCTTCAGAAATCATTCTTATCTCCACTTCAGAATGTTCCATTCGTTCCCTGCGAATCTGGAATTCCTCTGACTCTCCACACCAGGCAGATTTTCCTAACAACACTGGTGAATGACCAGGTAATCCAATGCTGGTTTTCAGCGGCTGTTCACACTCACAGCCTTGCTGTTCAATTGGCAATCCAGTCAAACCTAGTCAGCTCTTCATTTTCCTGTCCACACAACCCAGCGTTCAGAAATCATTGGAATCTCTACTACAGAAATTTCCATTCATTCACTGTGAATCTGGAAATACTCTGAATCTGCATTCCAGGAAGGCTTTCGTTACACCACTGATGAATGTCCAAGTAATGCAATGCTGCTTCTTAGTGGTCTGTTCACACTCGAAACCGTGCTGTTCATTGGCTATCCACTCAATATCGGTCAGCTCTTCAATATCCTGTCCAGACTATCCAGATTCCTAAATGTTGGCAATCACCACTACAGAATGTTCCATTCAATCACGCGAATCTGGAATTCATCAGAGTCTCCACTCCTGGAAGGTTTTCGTGACACCACTGGTAAATGTCCAAGGAAGACAATGCTGGTTTTAAGCCGCCTGCTAACACACTCAGCCGTGCTGTTCAATTTGCTATCCACCCAACCCTATTCAGCTCTACATTTTCCTGTCCTCATAACCCAACCTTCAGAAATAATTGGTATCTCCTCCACAGAATGTTCCGTTCATTCACTGCGAATCTTAAATTCATCTGACTCTCAACTCCCGGCGGGTTATCGTTACACCACTTGTGAATGTCCAAGTAAGCCAATGCTGGTTTTCAGTGGCCTGTTCATACTAAGAGACGTGCTGTTCATTTGGCTATCCACTCCACCCTGTTCAGCTCTACATTTTCGTGTCCACAAAACCCAGCCTTCAGAAATCATTGGAATCACCACTAGAGAATGTTCCATTCATTCACTGCGAATCTGGAATTCCTCTGAACCTCCACTCTTGGCAGGTTTTCGTTACGCCACTGGTGAATGTCCAAGTAACTCAATACTGGTTTTCAGAGGCATGTTCAACTCGCAGAAGTGCTGTTCAATGGGCTATCCACTCAATATTGGTCAGCTCTTCATTTTCCTCTCCACACAAACCAGCCTTCAGAAATCATTGGGCTCTCCACTACAGACTGTTCCATTCATTCACTGCGATTCTGCAATTCATCTGACTCTCCGCTCCAGGCAGGTTTTCATTACAGCACTGGTGAATGACCAAGTAATCCAATGCTGGTTTTCAGCCGCCTTTTCACACTCGCAGTGTGCTGTTCAATTGTCTATCCACTCAAACCTGGTCAGCCTTTCATTTTCTTTTCCACAATATCAGACTTCAGAAATCATTGGAATCGCCAGTACAGAATGTTCCATTCATTCACTGCCAATCTGGAATTCATCTGAATCTGCACTCCAGGTAGCCTTTCATTACACCACTTATGAATGTCCAAGTAACACAATGCTGGTTTTCAGCGGTCTGTTCACACTCTAAGCCCTGCTTTTTACTGGGTATCCACACAACTGTGGTCAGCTCTTCATTTTCATGTCCAAACAATCCAGACTTGAGAAATCATTGCAATCTCCAGTACAGAATGTTCCATTCATTCACTGCGAATCTGGAATTCAACTGAATCTCCACTACCTGCAGATTTATCTTACACCACTTGTGAATGTCCAAGTAAAACAATGCTGGTTTTCAGAGGCCTGTTCATGTTCGCAGTCGTGCTGTTCAATTGGCTATCCACTCAACCTGTTTTGCTCCTCATTTTCCTGTGCACACAACCCAGCCTTCAGAAATCATTGTAATCTCCACTACAGGATGTTCCATTCATTCACTGGGAATCTGGAATTCATCTGAATCTGCACTCCACGCAGGCTTTCGTTACACCACTGCTGAAAGTCGAAGTAATGCAATACTGGTTTTCAGTGGTCTGTTCACATTCGAAGCCGAGGCTTTTTACAGGCTATCCACTCAACACTGGTCAGCTCTTCATTTTCGTGTCCCCACAATCCAGATTTCAGAAATCATTGCAATCTCCACTACAGAATGTTCCATTCATTCACTGCGAGTCTGGAGTTTATCTGATTCTCCACTCCCGCCTGGTTAACATTACACCACTTGTGAATGTCCAAGTAAGCCAATGCTGGTTTTCAGAGGCCTGTTCATACTCGCAGCCGTGCTGTTTAATTGACAATTCACTCCACCCTGTTCAGCTCTTCATTGTCCCACCACACTACCAGCCTTCAGAAATCTTTGTTATCTCCACTACAGAATGTTCCATTCATTCACTGCGAATCTGGAATTCATCTGACTCTCAACTCCACGCAGGTTTTCATTACACCACTGTTGAATGTCCAAGTAACCCAATGCCGGTTTTCAGCGGCCTGTTCATATTCGCAGCCCTGCTGTTTACTTGGCTATCGATTCAAGCCTGGTCAGCTCTTCATTTTCCTGTCCACACAACACAGGCTTCAGAAATCATTGGAATCTCCTCTACAGAATGTTCCATTCATTCACTGCGAATGTGGAATTCAACTGACTCTCCACTCCATGCAGGTTTTCCTTACACCACTGATGAATGTCCAAGTAACCCAATGCTGGTTTTCAGCTGCATGTTCACACTCGCAGCCATGCTATACAATTGGCTTTCCACTAAATCCTGATTAGTTCTTGATTTTCCTTCCACACGACCCAGCCTTCAGAAATCGTTGGAATCTCCACTAGAGAATGTTCCATTCATTCACTGCGAATCTGGAATTCCTCTGAACCTCCACTCCCGGCAGGTTTTCGTTACACCACTGTTGAATGTCCAAGTAACCCAATGTTTTAAGTGTTTTCTTCACAAGCGCAGTGGTGCTGTTCAATTGGCTATCCACTCAACCCTGGCCAGCTCTACATTTTCCTGTCCACACCACAGAGACTGGAGAAATCATTGTTATCTCCACTACAGAATGTTCCATTCATTCACAGCGAATCTGGAATTCATCTGAATCTCCACTCCCGGCAGGTTTTCGTGACACCACTGGTAAATATCCAAGTAAGCCAATGCTGGTTTTAAGTGGCCTGCTCATACTCTCAGCCGTGCTGTTCAATTTGCTATCCACTCAACCCTCTTCAGCTCCATTTTCCTGTCCACATAACCCAAACTTCAGAAACAATTGGTATCTCCTCCACAGAATGTTCCATTCATTGACGGCAAATCTGAAATTCATCTAATTCTCAACTCCCGTCAGGTTTTCGTTACACCACTTGTGAATGTCCAATTAAGCCAAAGCTGGTTTTCAGTGGCCTGTTCTTACTACGAGACGTGCTGTTCATTTGGCTATCCATTCCACCCTGTTCAGCTCTACATTTTCGTGTCCACAAAACCCAGCCTTCAGAAATCATTGGAATCACCACTAGAGAATGTTCCATTCATTCACTGCGAATCTGGAATTCATCTGAATCTCCACTCCCGGCAGGTTTTCATTGCACCACTGCTGAATGTTCAAGTAACGCAATGATGGTTTTCAGCGGTCTATTCACACTCGAACCCGTGCTGTTCACGGTCTAGCGACTCAACACTGGTGAGTTCTTCTTTTTCCAGTTCAGACAATACAAACCTCAGAAACCATTGCAATCTACACTACAGAATGTTTCATTCATTCAGGCGAATCTTGAATTCATCTTGTTCTCCACTCCCAGCAGGTTTTCGTTTCACCACTGGTGAATGTCCAAGCAACCCAAGGCTGGTTTCAGCTGCGTGTTAACACTCGCAGCCGTGCTGTTCAATTGGCTATCCAGTGAACGCTGGTTAGCTCTTGATTTTCCTTCCACACACCGAGCCTTCAGAAATCATTCTTATCTCCACTTCAGAATGTTCCATTCGTTCCCTGCGAATCTGGAATTCCTCTGACTCTCCACACCAGGCAGATTTTCCTAACAACACTGGTGAATGACCAGGTAATCCAATGCTGGTTTTCAGCGGCTGTTCACACTCACAGCCTTGCTGTTCAATTGGCAATCCAGTCAAACCTAGTCAGCTCTTCATTTTCCTGTCCACACAACCCAGCGTTCAGAAATCATTGGAATCTCTACTACAGAAATTTCCATTCATTCACTGTGAATCTGGAAATACTCTGAATCTGCATTCCAGGAAGGCTTTCGTTACACCACTGATGAATGTCCAAGTAATGCAATGCTGCTTCTTAGTGGTCTGTTCACACTCGAAACCGTGCTGTTCATTGGCTATCCACTCAATATCGGTCAGCTCTTCAATATCCTGTCCAGACTATCCAGATTCCTAAATGTTGGCAATCACCACTACAGAATGTTCCATTCAATCACGCGAATCTGGAATTCATCAGAGTCTCCACTCCTGGAAGGTTTTCGTGACACCACTGGTAAATGTCCAAGGAAGACAATGCTGGTTTTAAGCCGCCTGCTAACACACTCAGCCGTGCTGTTCAATTTGCTATCCACCCAACCCTATTCAGCTCTACATTTTCCTGTCCTCATAACCCAACCTTCAGAAATAATTGGTATCTCCTCCACAGAATGTTCCGTTCATTCACTGCGAATCTTAAATTCATCTGACTCTCAACTCCCGGCGGGTTATCGTTACACCACTTGTGAATGTCCAAGTAAGCCAATGCTGGTTTTCAGTGGCCTGTTCATACTAAGAGACGTGCTGTTCATTTGGCTATCCACTCCACCCTGTTCAGCTCTACATTTTCGTGTCCACAAAACCCAGCCTTCAGAAATCATTGGAATCACCACTAGAGAATGTTCCATTCATTCACTGCGAATCTGGAATTCCTCTGAACCTCCACTCCTGGCAGGTTTTCGTTACGCCACTGGTGAATGTCCAAGTAACTCAATACTGGTTTTCAGAGGCATGTTCAACTCGCAGAAGTGCTGTTCAATGGGCTATCCACTCAATATTGGTCAGCTCTTCATTTTCCTCTCCACACAAACCAGCCTTCAGAAATCATTGGGCTCTCCACTACAGACTGTTCCATTCATTCACTGCGATTCTGCAATTCATCTGACTCTCCGCTCCAGGCAGGTTTTCATTACAGCACTGGTGAATGACCAAGTAATCCAATGCTGGTTTTCAGCCGCCTTTTCACACTCGCAGTGTGCTGTTCAATTGTCTATCCACTCAAACCTGGTCAGCCTTTCATTTTCTTTTCCACAATATCAGACTTCAGAAATCATTGGAATCGCCAGTACAGAATGTTCCATTCATTCACTGCCAATCTGGAATTCATCTGAATCTGCACTCCAGGTAGGCTTTCATTACACCACTTATGAATGTCCAAGTAACACAATGCTGGTTTTCAGCGGTCTGTTCACACTCTAAGCCCTGCTTTTTACTGGGTATCCACACAACTGTGGTCAGCTCTTCATTTTCATGTCCAAACAATCCAGACTTGAGAAATCATTGCAATCTCCAGTACAGAATGTTCCATTCATTCACTGCGAATCTGGAATTCAACTGAATCTCCACTACCTGCAGATTTATCTTACACCACTTGTGAATGTCCAAGTAAAACAATGCTGGTTTTCAGAGGCCTGTTCATGTTCGCAGTCGTGCTGTTCAATTGGCTATCCACTCAACCTGTTTTGCTCCTCATTTTCCTGTGCACACAACCCAGCCTTCAGAAATCATTGTAATCTCCACTACAGGATGTTCCATTCATTCACTGGGAATCTGGAATTCATCTGAATCTGCACTCCACGCAGGCTTTCGTTACACCACTGCTGAAAGTCGAAGTAATGCAATACTGGTTTTCAGTGGTCTGTTCACATTCGAAGCCGAGGCTTTTTACAGGCTATCCACTCAACACTGGTCAGCTCTTCATTTTCGTGTCCCCACAATCCAGATTTCAGAAATCATTGCAATCTCCACTACAGAATGTTCCATTCATTCACTGCGAGTCTGGAGTTTATCTGATTCTCCACTCCCGCCTGGTTAACATTACACCACTTGTGAATGTCCAAGTAAGCCAATGCTGGTTTTCAGAGGCCTGTTCATACTCGCAGCCGTGCTGTTTAATTGACAATTCACTCCACCCTGTTCAGCTCTTCATTGTCCCACCACACTACCAGCCTTCAGAAATCTTTGTTATCTCCACTACAGAATGTTCCATTCATTCACTGCGAATCTGGAATTCATCTGACTCTCAACTCCACGCAGGTTTTCATTACACCACTGTTGAATGTCCAAGTAACCCAATGCCGGTTTTCAGCGGCCTGTTCATATTCGCAGCCCTGCTGTTTACTTGGCTATCGATTCAAGCCTGGTCAGCTCTTCATTTTCCTGTCCACACAACACAGGCTTCAGAAATCATTGGAATCTCCTCTACAGAATGTTCCATTCATTCACTGCGAATGTGGAATTCAACTGACTCTCCACTCCATGCAGGTTTTCCTTACACCACTGATGAATGTCCAAGTAACCCAATGCTGGTTTTCAGCTGCATGTTCACACTCGCAGCCATGCTATACAATTGGCTTTCCACTAAATCCTGATTAGTTCTTGATTTTCCTTCCACACGACCCAGCCTTCAGAAATCGTTGGAATCTCCACTAGAGAATGTTCCATTCATTCACTGCGAATCTGGAATTCCTCTGAACCTCCACTCCCGGCAGGTTTTCGTTACACCACTGTTGAATGTCCAAGTAACCCAATGTTTTAAGTGTTTTCTTCACAAGCGCAGTGGTGCTGTTCAATTGGCTATCCACTCAACCCTGGCCAGCTCTACATTTTCCTGTCCACACCACAGAGACTGGAGAAATCATTGTTATCTCCACTACAGAATGTTCCATTCATTCACAGCGAATCTGGAATTCATCTGAATCTCCACTCCCGGCAGGTTTTCGTGACACCACTGGTAAATATCCAAGTAAGCCAATGCTGGTTTTAAGTGGCCTGCTCATACTCTCAGCCGTGCTGTTCAATTTGCTATCCACTCAACCCTCTTCAGCTCCATTTTCCTGTCCACATAACCCAAACTTCAGAAACAATTGGTATCTCCTCCACAGAATGTTCCATTCATTGACGGCAAATCTGAAATTCATCTAATTCTCAACTCCCGTCAGGTTTTCGTTACACCACTTGTGAATGTCCAATTAAGCCAAAGCTGGTTTTCAGTGGCCTGTTCTTACTACGAGACGTGCTGTTCATTTGGCTATCCATTCCACCCTGTTCAGCTCTACATTTTCGTGTCCACAAAACCCAGCCTTCAGAAATCATTGGAATCACCACTAGAGAATGTTCCATTCATTCACTGCGAATCTGGAATTCATCTGAATCTCCACTCCCGGCAGGTTTTCATTGCACCACTGCTGAATGTTCAAGTAACGCAATGATGGTTTTCAGCGGTCTATTCACACTCGAACCCGTGCTGTTCACGGTCTAGCGACTCAACACTGGTGAGTTCTTCTTTTTCCAGTTCAGACAATACAAACCTCAGAAACCATTGCAATCTACACTACAGAATGTTTCATTCATTCAGGCGAATCTTGAATTCATCTTGTTCTCCACTCCCAGCAGGTTTTCGTTTCACCACTGGTGAATGTCCAAGCAACCCAAGGCTGGTTTCAGCTGCGTGTTAACACTCGCAGCCGTGCTGTTCAATTGGCTATCCAGTGAACGCTGGTTAGCTCTTGATTTTCCTTCCACACACCGAGCCTTCAGAAATCATTCTTATCTCCACTTCAGAATGTTCCATTCGTTCCCTGCGAATCTGGAATTCCTCTGACTCTCCACACCAGGCAGATTTTCCTAACAACACTGGTGAATGACCAGGTAATCCAATGCTGGTTTTCAGCGGCTGTTCACACTCACAGCCTTGCTGTTCAATTGGCAATCCAGTCAAACCTAGTCAGCTCTTCATTTTCCTGTCCACACAACCCAGCGTTCAGAAATCATTGGAATCTCTACTACAGAAATTTCCATTCATTCACTGTGAATCTGGAAATACTCTGAATCTGCATTCCAGGAAGGCTTTCGTTACACCACTGATGAATGTCCAAGTAATGCAATGCTGCTTCTTAGTGGTCTGTTCACACTCGAAACCGTGCTGTTCATTGGCTATCCACTCAATATCGGTCAGCTCTTCAATATCCTGTCCAGACTATCCAGATTCCTAAATGTTGGCAATCACCACTACAGAATGTTCCATTCAATCACGCGAATCTGGAATTCATCAGAGTCTCCACTCCTGGAAGGTTTTCGTGACACCACTGGTAAATGTCCAAGGAAGACAATGCTGGTTTTAAGCCGCCTGCTAACACACTCAGCCGTGCTGTTCAATTTGCTATCCACCCAACCCTATTCAGCTCTACATTTTCCTGTCCTCATAACCCAACCTTCAGAAATAATTGGTATCTCCTCCACAGAATGTTCCGTTCATTCACTGCGAATCTTAAATTCATCTGACTCTCAACTCCCGGCGGGTTATCGTTACACCACTTGTGAATGTCCAAGTAAGCCAATGCTGGTTTTCAGTGGCCTGTTCATACTAAGAGACGTGCTGTTCATTTGGCTATCCACTCCACCCTGTTCAGCTCTACATTTTCGTGTCCACAAAACCCAGCCTTCAGAAATCATTGGAATCACCACTAGAGAATGTTCCATTCATTCACTGCGAATCTGGAATTCCTCTGAACCTCCACTCTTGGCAGGTTTTCGTTACGCCACTGGTGAATGTCCAAGTAACTCAATACTGGTTTTCAGAGGCATGTTCAACTCGCAGAAGTGCTGTTCAATGGGCTATCCACTCAATATTGGTCAGCTCTTCATTTTCCTCTCCACACAAACCAGCCTTCAGAAATCATTGGGCTCTCCACTACAGACTGTTCCATTCATTCACTGCGATTCTGCAATTCATCTGACTCTCCGCTCCAGGCAGGTTTTCATTACAGCACTGGTGAATGACCAAGTAATCCAATGCTGGTTTTCAGCCGCCTTTTCACACTCGCAGTGTGCTGTTCAATTGTCTATCCACTCAAACCTGGTCAGCCTTTCATTTTCTTTTCCACAATATCAGACTTCAGAAATCATTGGAATCGCCAGTACAGAATGTTCCATTCATTCACTGCCAATCTGGAATTCATCTGAATCTGCACTCCAGGTAGGCTTTCATTACACCACTTATGAATGTCCAAGTAACACAATGCTGGTTTTCAGCGGTCTGTTCACACTCTAAGCCCTGCTTTTTACTGGGTATCCACACAACTGTGGTCAGCTCTTCATTTTCATGTCCAAACAATCCAGACTTGAGAAATCATTGCAATCTCCAGTACAGAGTGTTCCATTCATTCACTGCGAATCTGGAATTCAACTGAATCTCCACTACCTGCAGATTTATCTTACACCACTTGTGAATGTCCAAGTAAAACAATGCTGGTTTTCAGAGGCCTGTTCATGTTCGCAGTCGTGCTGTTCAATTGGCTATCCACTCAACCTGTTTTGCTCCTCATTTTCCTGTGCACACAACCCAGCCTTCAGAAATCATTGTAATCTCCACTACAGGATGTTCCATTCATTCACTGGGAATCTGGAATTCATCTGAATCTGCACTCCACGCAGGCTTTCGTTACACCACTGCTGAAAGTCGAAGTAATGCAATACTGGTTTTCAGTGGTCTGTTCACATTCGAAGCCGAGGCTTTTTACAGGCTATCCACTCAACACTGGTCAGCTCTTCATTTTCGTGTCCCCACAATCCAGATTTCAGAAATCATTGCAATCTCCACTACAGAATGTTCCATTCATTCACTGCGAGTCTGGAGTTTATCTGATTCTCCACTCCCGCCTGGTTAACATTACACCACTTGTGAATGTCCAAGTAAGCCAATGCTGGTTTTCAGAGGCCTGTTCAAACTCGCAGCCGTGCTGTTTAATTGACAATTCACTCCACCCTGTTCAGCTCTTCATTGTCCCACCACACTACCAGCCTTCAGAAATCTTTGTTATCTCCACTACAGAATGTTCCATTCATTCACTGCGAATCTGGAATTCATCTGACTCTCAACTCCACGCAGGTTTTCATTACACCACTGTTGAATGTCCAAGTAACCCAATGCTGGTTTTCAGCGGCCTGTTCATATTCGCAGCCCTGCTGTTTACTTGGCTATCGATTCAAGCCTGGTCAGCTCTTCATTTTCCTGTCCACACAACACAGGCTTCAGAAATCATTGGAATCTCCTCTACAGAATGTTCCATTCATTCACTGCGAATGTGGAATTCAACTGACTCTCCACTCCATGCAGGTTTTCCTTACACCACTGATGAATGTCCAAGTAACCCAATGCTGGTTTTCAGCTGCATGTTCACACTCGCAGCCATGCTATACAATTGGCTTTCCACTAAATCCTGATTAGTTCTTGATTTTCCTTCCACACGACCCAGCCTTCAGAAATCGTTGGAATCTCCACTAGAGAATGTTCCATTCATTCACTGCGAATCTGGAATTCCTCTGAACCTCCACTCCCGGCAGGTTTTCGTTACACCACTGTTGAATGTCCAAGTAACCCAATGTTTTAAGTGTTTTCTTCACAAGCGCAGTGGTGCTGTTCAATTGGCTATCCACTCAACCCTGGCCAGCTCTACATTTTCCTGTCCACACCACAGAGACTGGAGAAATCATTGTTATCTCCACTACAGAATGTTCCATTCATTCACAGCGAATCTGGAATTCATCTGAATCTCCACTCCCGGCAGGTTTTCGTGACACCACTGGTAAATATCCAAGTAAGCCAATGCTGGTTTTAAGTGGCCTGCTCATACTCTCAGCCGTGCTGTTCAATTTGCTATCCACTCAACCCTCTTCAGCTCCATTTTCCTGTCCACATAACCCAAACTTCAGAAACAATTGGTATCTCCTCCACAGAATGTTCCATTCATTGACGGCAAATCTGAAATTCATCTAATTCTCAACTCCCGTCAGGTTTTCGTTACACCACTTGTGAATGTCCAATTAAGCCAAAGCTGGTTTTCAGTGGCCTGTTCTTACTACGAGACGTGCTGTTCATTTGGCTATCCATTCCACCCTGTTCAGCTCTACATTTTCGTGTCCACAAAACCCAGCCTTCAGAAATCATTGGAATCACCACTAGAGAATGTTCCATTCATTCACTGCGAATCTGGAATTCATCTGAATCTCCACTCCCGGCAGGTTTTCATTGCACCACTGCTGAATGTTCAAGTAACGCAATGATGGTTTTCAGCGGTCTATTCACACTCGAACCCGTGCTGTTCACGGTCTAGCGACTCAACACTGGTGAGTTCTTCTTTTTCCAGTTCAGACAATACAAACCTCAGAAACCATTGCAATCTACACTACAGAATGTTTCATTCATTCAGGCGAATCTTGAATTCATCTTGTTCTCCACTCCCAGCAGGTTTTCGTTTCACCACTGGTGAATGTCCAAGCAACCCAAGGCTGGTTTCAGCTGCGTGTTAACACTCGCAGCCGTGCTGTTCAATTGGCTATCCAGTGAACGCTGGTTAGCTCTTGATTTTCCTTCCACACACCGAGCCTTCAGAAATCATTCTTATCTCCACTTCAGAATGTTCCATTCGTTCCCTGCGAATCTGGAATTCCTCTGACTCTCCACACCAGGCAGATTTTCCTAACAACACTGGTGAATGACCAGGTAATCCAATGCTGGTTTTCAGCGGCTGTTCACACTCACAGCCTTGCTGTTCAATTGGCAATCCAGTCAAACCTAGTCAGCTCTTCATTTTCCTGTCCACACAACCCAGCGTTCAGAAATCATTGGAATCTCTACTACAGAAATTTCCATTCATTCACTGTGAATCTGGAAATACTCTGAATCTGCATTCCAGGAAGGCTTTCGTTACACCACTGATGAATGTCCAAGTAATGCAATGCTGCTTCTTAGTGGTCTGTTCACACTCGAAACCGTGCTGTTCATTGGCTATCCACTCAATATCGGTCAGCTCTTCAATATCCTGTCCAGACTATCCAGATTCCTAAATGTTGGCAATCACCACTACAGAATGTTCCATTCAATCACGCGAATCTGGAATTCATCAGAGTCTCCACTCCTGGAAGGTTTTCGTGACACCACTGGTAAATGTCCAAGGAAGACAATGCTGGTTTTAAGCCGCCTGCTAACACACTCAGCCGTGCTGTTCAATTTGCTATCCACCCAACCCTATTCAGCTCTACATTTTCCTGTCCTCATAACCCAACCTTCAGAAATAATTGGTATCTCCTCCACAGAATGTTCCGTTCATTCACTGCGAATCTTAAATTCATCTGACTCTCAACTCCCGGCGGGTTATCGTTACACCACTTGTGAATGTCCAAGTAAGCCAATGCTGGTTTTCAGTGGCCTGTTCATACTAAGAGACGTGCTGTTCATTTGGCTATCCACTCCACCCTGTTCAGCTCTACATTTTCGTGTCCACAAAACCCAGCCTTCAGAAATCATTGGAATCACCACTAGAGAATGTTCCATTCATTCACTGCGAATCTGGAATTCATCTGAACCTCCACTCCTGGCAGGTTTTCGTTACGCCACTGGTGAATGTCCAAGTAACTCAATACTGGTTTTCAGAGGCATGTTCAACTCGCAGAAGTGCTGTTCAATGGGCTATCCACTCAATATTGGTCAGCTCTTCATTTTCCTCTCCACACAAACCAGCCTTCAGAAATCATTGGGCTCTCCACTACAGACTGTTCCATTCATTCACTGCGATTCTGCAATTCATCTGACTCTCCGCTCCAGGCAGGTTTTCATTACAGCACTGGTGAATGACCAAGTAATCCAATGCTGGTTTTCAGCCGCCTTTTCACACTCGCAGTGTGCTGTTCAATTGTCTATCCACTCAAACCTGGTCAGCCTTTCATTTTCTTTTCCACAATATCAGACTTCAGAAATCATTGGAATCGCCAGTACAGAATGTTCCATTCATTCACTGCCAATCTGGAATTCATCTGAATCTGCACTCCAGGTAGGCTTTCATTACACCACTTATGAATGTCCAAGTAACACAATGCTGGTTTTCAGCGGTCTGTTCACACTCTAAGCCCTGCTTTTTACTGGGTATCCACACAACTGTGGTCAGCTCTTCATTTTCATGTCCAAACAATCCAGACTTGAGAAATCATTGCAATCTCCAGTACAGAATGTTCCATTCATTCACTGCGAATCTGGAATTCAACTGAATCTCCACTACCTGCAGATTTATCTTACACCACTTGTGAATGTCCAAGTAAAACAATGCTGGTTTTCAGAGGCCTGTTCATGTTCGCAGTCGTGCTGTTCAATTGGCTATCCACTCAACCTGTTTTGCTCCTCATTTTCCTGTGCACACAACCCAGCCTTCAGAAATCATTGTAATCTCCACTACAGGATGTTCCATTCATTCACTGGGAATCTGGAATTCATCTGAATCTGCACTCCACGCAGGCTTTCGTTACACCACTGCTGAAAGTCGAAGTAATGCAATACTGGTTTTCAGTGGTCTGTTCACATTCGAAGCCGAGGCTTTTTACAGGCTATCCACTCAACACTGGTCAGCTCTTCATTTTCGTGTCCCCACAATCCAGATTTCAGAAATCATTGCAATCTCCACTACAGAATGTTCCATTCATTCACTGCGAGTCTGGAGTTTATCTGATTCTCCACTCCCGCCTGGTTAACATTACACCACTTGTGAATGTCCAAGTAAGCCAATGCTGGTTTTCAGAGGCCTGTTCATACTCGCAGCCGTGCTGTTTAATTGACAATTCACTCCACCCTGTTCAGCTCTTCATTGTCCCACCACACTACCAGCCTTCAGAAATCTTTGTTATCTCCACTACAGAATGTTCCATTCATTCACTGCGAATCTGGAATTCATCTGACTCTCAACTCCACGCAGGTTTTCATTACACCACTGTTGAATGTCCAAGTAACCCAATGCTGGTTTTCAGCGGCCTGTTCATATTCGCAGCCCTGCTGTTTACTTGGCTATCGATTCAAGCCTGGTCAGCTCTTCATTTTCCTGTCCACACAACACAGGCTTCAGAAATCATTGGAATCTCCTCTACAGAATGTTCCATTCATTCACTGCGAATGTGGAATTCAACTGACTCTCCACTCCATGCAGGTTTTCCTTACACCACTGATGAATGTCCAAGTAACCCAATGCTGGTTTTCAGCTGCATGTTCACACTCGCAGCCATGCTATACAATTGGCTTTCCACTAAATCCTGATTAGTTCTTGATTTTCCTTCCACACGACCCAGCCTTCAGAAATCGTTGGAATCTCCACTAGAGAATGTTCCATTCATTCACTGCGAATCTGGAATTCCTCTGAACCTCCACTCCCGGCAGGTTTTCGTTACACCAGTGTTGAATGTCCAAGTAACCCAATGTTTTAAGTGTTTTCTTCACAAGCGCAGTGGTGCTGTTCAATTGGCTATCCACTCAACCCTGGCCAGCTCTACATTTTCCTGTCCACACCACAGAGACTGGAGAAATCATTGTTATCTCCACTACAGAATGTTCCATTCATTCACAGCGAATCTGGAATTCATCTGAATCTCCACTCCCGGCAGGTTTTCGTGACACCACTGGTAAATATCCAAGTAAGCCAATGCTGGTTTTAAGTGGCCTGCTCATACTCTCAGCCGTGCTGTTCAATTTGCTATCCACTCAACCCTCTTCAGCTCCATTTTCCTGTCCACATAACCCAAACTTCAGAAACAATTGGTATCTCCTTCACAGAATGTTCCATTCATTGACGGCAAATCTGAAATTCATCTAATTCTCAACTCCCGTCAGGTTTTCGTTACACCACTTGTGAATGTCCAATTAAGCCAAAGCTGGTTTTCAGTGGCCTGTTCTTACTACGAGACGTGCTGTTCATTTGGCTATCCATTCCACCCTGTTCAGCTCTACATTTTCGTGTCCACAAAACCCAGCCTTCAGAAATCATTGGAATCACCACTAGAGAATGTTCCATTCATTCACTGCGAATCTGGAATTCATCTGAATCTCCACTCCCGGCAGGTTTTCATTGCACCACTGCTGAATGTTCAAGTAACGCAATGATGGTTTTCAGCGGTCTATTCACACTCGAACCCGTGCTGTTCACGGTCTAGCGACTCAACACTGGTGAGTTCTTCTTTTTCCAGTTCAGACAATACAAACCTCAGAAACCATTGCAATCTACACTACAGAATGTTTCATTCATTCAGGCGAATCTTGAATTCATCTTGTTCTCCACTCCCAGCAGGTTTTCGTTTCACCACTGGTGAATGTCCAAGCAACCCAAGGCTGGTTTCAGCTGCGTGTTAACACTCGCAGCCGTGCTGTTCAATTGGCTATCCAGTGAACGCTGGTTAGCTCTTGATTTTCCTTCCACACACCGAGCCTTCAGAAATCATTCTTATCTCCACTTCAGAATGTTCCATTCGTTCCCTGCGAATCTGGAATTCCTCTGACTCTCCACACCAGGCAGATTTTCCTAACAACACTGGTGAATGACCAGGTAATCCAATGCTGGTTTTCAGCGGCTGTTCACACTCACAGCCTTGCTGTTCAATTGGCAATCCAGTCAAACCTAGTCAGCTCTTCATTTTCCTGTCCACACAACCCAGCGTTCAGAAATCATTGGAATCTCTACTACAGAAATTTCCATTCATTCACTGTGAATCTGGAAATACTCTGAATCTGCATTCCAGGAAGGCTTTCGTTACACCACTGATGAATGTCCAAGTAATGCAATGCTGCTTCTTAGTGGTCTGTTCACACTCGAAACCGTGCTGTTCATTGGCTATCCACTCAATATCGGTCAGCTCTTCAATATCCTGTCCAGACTATCCAGATTCCTAAATGTTGGCAATCACCACTACAGAATGTTCCATTCAATCACGCGAATCTGGAATTCATCAGAGTCTCCACTCCTGGAAGGTTTTCGTGACACCACTGGTAAATGTCCAAGGAAGACAATGCTGGTTTTAAGCCGCCTGCTAACACACTCAGCCGTGCTGTTCAATTTGCTATCCACCCAACCCTATTCAGCTCTACATTTTCCTGTCCTCATAACCCAACCTTCAGAAATAATTGGTATCTCCTCCACAGAATGTTCCGTTCATTCACTGCGAATCTTAAATTCATCTGACTCTCAACTCCCGGCGGGTTATCGTTACACCACTTGTGAATGTCCAAGTAAGCCAATGCTGGTTTTCAGTGGCCTGTTCATACTAAGAGACGTGCTGTTCATTTGGCTATCCACTCCACCCTGTTCAGCTCTACATTCTCGTGTCCACAAAACCCAGCCTTCAGAAATCATTGGAATCACCACTAGAGAATGTTCCATTCATTTACTGCGAATCTGGAATTCCTCTGAACCTCCACTCCTGGCAGGTTTTCGTTACGCCACTGGTGAATGTCCAAGTAACTCAATACTGGTTTTCAGAGGCATGTTCAACTCGCAGAAGTGCTGTTCAATGGGCTATCCACTCAATATTGGTCAGCTCTTCATTTTCCTCTCCACACAAACCAGCCTTCAGAAATCATTGGGCTCTCCACTACAGACTGTTCCATTCATTCACTGCGATTCTGCAATTCATCTGACTCTCCGCTCCAGGCAGGTTTTCATTACAGCACTGGTGAATGACCAAGTAATCCAATGCTGGTTTTCAGCCGCCTTTTCACACTCGCAGTGTGCTGTTCAATTGTCTATCCACTCAAACCTGGTCAGCCTTTCATTTTCTTTTCCACAATATCAGACTTCAGAAATCATTGGAATCGCCAGTACAGAATGTTCCATTCATTCACTGCCAATCTGGAATTCATCTGAATCTGCACTCCAGGTAGGCTTTCATTACACCACTTATGAATGTCCAAGTAACACAATGCTGGTTTTCAGCGGTCTGTTCACACTCTAAGCCCTGCTTTTTACTGGGTATCCACACAACTGTGGTCAGCTCTTCATTTTCATGTCCAAACAATCCAGACTTGAGAAATCATTGCAATCTCCAGTACAGAATGTTCCATTCATTCACTGCGAATCTGGAATTCAACTGAATCTCCACTACCTGCAGATTTATCTTACACCACTTGTGAATGTCCAAGTAAAACAATGCTGGTTTTCAGAGGCCTGTTCATGTTCGCAGTCGTGCTGTTCAATTGGCTATCCACTCAACCTGTTTTGCTCCTCATTTTCCTGTGCACGCAACCCAGCCTTCAGAAATCATTGTAATCTCCACTACAGGATGTTCCATTCATTCACTGGGAATCTGGAATTCATCTGAATCTGCACTCCACGCAGGCTTTCGTTACACCACTGCTGAAAGTCGAAGTAATGCAATACTGGTTTTCAGTGGTCTGTTCACATTCGAAGCCGAGGCTTTTTACAGGCTATCCACTCAACACTGGTCAGCTCTTCATTTTCGTGTCCCCACAATCCAGATTTCAGAAATCATTGCAATCTCCACTACAGAATGTTCCATTCATTCACTGCGAGTCTGGAGTTTATCTGATTCTCCACTCCCGCCTGGTTAACATTACACCACTTGTGAATGTCCAAGTAAGCCAATGCTGGTTTTCAGAGGCCTGTTCATACTCGCAGCCGTGCTGTTTAATTGACAATTCACTCCACCCTGTTCAGCTCTTCATTGTCCCACCACACTACCAGCCTTCAGAAATCTTTGTTATCTCCACTACAGAATGTTCCATTCATTCACTGCGAATCTGGAATTCATCTGACTCTCAACTCCACGCAGGTTTTCATTACACCACTGTTGAATGTCCAAGTAACCCAATGCTGGTTTTCAGCGGCCTGTTCATATTCGCAGCCCTGCTGTTTACTTGGCTATCGATTCAAGCCTGGTCAGCTCTTCATTTTCCTGTCCACACAACACAGGCTTCAGAAATCATTGGAATCTCCTCTACAGAATGTTCCATTCATTCACTGCGAATGTGGAATTCAACTGACTCTCCACTCCATGCAGGTTTTCCTTACACCACTGATGAATGTCCAAGTAACCCAATGCTGGTTTTCAGCTGCATGTTCACACTCGCAGCCTTGCTATACAATTGGCTTTCCACTAAATCCTGATTAGTTCTTGATTTTCCTTCCACACGACCCAGCCTTCAGAAATCGTTGGAATCTCCACTAGAGAATGTTCCATTCATTCACTGCGAATCTGGAATTCCTCTGAACCTCCACTCCCGGCAGGTTTTCGTTACACCACTGTTGAATGTCCAAGTAACCCAATGTTTTAAGTGTTTTCTTCACAAGCGCAGTGGTGCTGTTCAATTGGCTATCCACTCAACCCTGGCCAGCTCTACATTTTCCTGTCCACACCACAGAGACTGGAGAAATCATTGTTATCTCCACTACAGAATGTTCCATTCATTCACAGCGAATCTGGAATTCATCTGAATCTCCACTCCCGGCAGGTTTTCGTGACACCACTGGTAAATATCCAAGTAAGCCAATGCTGGTTTTAAGTGGCCTGCTCCTACTCTCAGCCGTGCTGTTCAATTTGCTATCCACTCAACCCTCTTCAGCTCCATTTTCCTGTCCACATAACCCAAACTTCAGAAACAATTGGTATCTCCTCCACAGAATGTTCCATTCATTGACGGCAAATCTGAAATTCATCTAATTCTCAACTCCCGTCAGGTTTTCGTTACACCACTTGTGAATGTCCAATTAAGCCAAAGCTGGTTTTCAGTGGCCTGTTCTTACTACGAGACGTGCTGTTCATTTGGCTATCCATTCCACCCTGTTCAGCTCTACATTTTCGTGTCCACAAAACCCAGCCTTCAGAAATCATTGGAATCACCACTAGAGAATGTTCCATTCATTCACTGCGAATCTGGAATTCATCTGAATCTCCACTCCCGGCAGGTTTTCATTGCACCACTGCTGAATGTTCAAGTAACGCAATGATGGTTTTCAGCGGTCTATTCACACTCGAACCCGTGCTGTTCACGGTCTAGCGACTCAACACTGGTGAGTTCTTCTTTTTCCAGTTCAGACAATACAAACCTCAGAAACCATTGCAATCTACACTACAGAATGTTTCATTCATTCAGGCGAATCTTGAATTCATCTTGTTCTCCACTCCCAGCAGGTTTTCGTTTCACCACTGGTGAATGTCCAAGCAACCCAAGGCTGGTTTCAGCTGCGTGTTAACACTCGCAGCCGTGCTGTTCAATTGGCTATCCAGTGAACGCTGGTTAGCTCTTGATTTTCCTTCCACACACCGAGCCTTCAGAAATCATTCTTATCTCCACTTCAGAATGTTCCATTCGTTCCCTGCGAATCTGGAATTCCTCTGACTCTCCACACCAGGCAGATTTTCCTAACAACACTGGTGAATGACCAGGTAATCCAATGCTGGTTTTCAGCGGCTGTTCACACTCACAGCCTTGCTGTTCAATTGGCAATCCAGTCAAACCTAGTCAGCTCTTCATTTTCCTGTCCACACAACCCAGCGTTCAGAAATCATTGGAATCTCTACTACAGAAATTTCCATTCATTCACTGTGAATCTGGAAATACTCTGAATCTGCATTCCAGGAAGGCTTTCGTTACACCACTGATGAATGTCCAAGTAATGCAATGCTGCTTCTTAGTGGTCTGTTCACACTCGAAACCGTGCTGTTCATTGGCTATCCACTCAATATCGGTCAGCTCTTCAATATCCTGTCCAGACTATCCAGATTCCTAAATGTTGGCAATCACCACTACAGAATGTTCCATTCAATCACGCGAATCTGGAATTCATCAGAGTCTCCACTCCTGGAAGGTTTTCGTGACACCACTGGTAAATGTCCAAGGAAGACAATGCTGGTTTTAAGCCGCCTGCTAACACACTCAGCCGTGCTGTTCAATTTGCTATCCACCCAACCCTATTCAGCTCTACATTTTCCTGTCCTCATAACCCAACCTTCAGAAATAATTGGTATCTCCTCCACAGAATGTTCCGTTCATTCACTGCGAATCTTAAATTCATCTGACTCTCAACTCCCGGCGGGTTATCGTTACACCACTTGTGAATGTCCAAGTAAGCCAATGCTGGTTTTCAGTGGCCTGTTCATACTAAGAGACGTGCTGTTCATTTGGCTATCCACTCCACCCTGTTCAGCTCTACATTCTCGTGTCCACAAAACCCAGCCTTCAGAAATCATTGGAATCACCACTAGAGAATGTTCCATTCATTCACTGCGAATCTGGAATTCCTCTGAACCTCCACTCCTGGCAGGTTTTCGTTACGCCACTGGTGAATGTCCAAGTAACTCAATACTGGTTTTCAGAGGCATGTTCAACTCGCAGAAGTGCTGTTCAATGGGCTATCCACTCAATATTGGTCAGCTCTTCATTTTCCTCTCCACACAAACCAGCCTTCAGAAATCATTGGGCTCTCCACTACAGACTGTTCCATTCATTCACTGCGATTCTGCAATTCATCTGACTCTCCGCTCCAGGCAGGTTTTCATTACAGCACTGGTGAATGACCAAGTAATCCAATGCTGGTTTTCAGCCGCCTTTTCACACTCGCAGTGTGCTGTTCAATTGTCTATCCACTCAAACCTGGTCAGCCTTTCATTTTCTTTTCCACAATATCAGACTTCAGAAATCATTGGAATCGCCAGTACAGAATGTTCCATTCATTCACTGCCAATCTGGAATTCATCTGAATCTGCACTCCAGGTAGGCTTTCATTACACCACTTATGAATGTCCAAGTAACACAATGCTGGTTTTCAGCGGTCTGTTCACACTCTAAGCCCTGCTTTTTACTGGGTATCCACACAACTGTGGTCAGCTCTTCATTTTCATGTCCAAACAATCCAGACTTGAGAAATCATTGCAATCTCCAGTACAGAATGTTCCATTCATTCACTGCGAATCTGGAATTCAACTGAATCTCCACTACCTGCAGATTTATCTTACACCACTTGTGAATGTCCAAGTAAAACAATGCTGGTTTTCAGAGGCCTGTTCATGTTCGCAGTCGTGCTGTTCAATTGGCTATCCACTCAACCTGTTTTGCTCCTCATTTTCCTGTGCACACAACCCAGCCTTCAGAAATCATTGTAATCTCCACTACAGGATGTTCCATTCATTCACTGGGAATCTGGAATTCATCTGAATCTGCACTCCACGCAGGCTTTCGTTACACCACTGCTGAAAGTCGAAGTAATGCAATACTGGTTTTCAGTGGTCTGTTCACATTCGAAGCCGAGGCTTTTTACAGGCTATCCACTCAACACTGGTCAGCTCTTCATTTTCGTGTCCCCACAATCCAGATTTCAGAAATCATTGCAATCTCCACTACAGAATGTTCCATTCATTCACTGCGAGTCTGGAGTTTATCTGATTCTCCACTCCCGCCTGGTTAACATTACACCACTTGTGAATGTCCAAGTAAGCCAATGCTGGTTTTCAGAGGCCTGTTCATACTCGCAGCCGTGCTGTTTAATTGACAATTCACTCCACCCTGTTCAGCTCTTCATTGTCCCACCACACTACCAGCCTTCAGAAATCTTTGTTATCTCCACTACAGAATGTTCCATTCATTCACTGCGAATCTGGAATTCATCTGACTCTCAACTCCACGCAGGTTTTCATTACACCACTGTTGAATGTCCAAGTAACCCAATGCTGGTTTTCAGCGGCCTGTTCATATTCGCAGCCCTGCTGTTTACTTGGCTATCGATTCAAGCCTGGTCAGCTCTTCATTTTCCTGTCCACACAACACAGGCTTCAGAAATCATTGGAATCTCCTCTACAGAATGTTCCATTCATTCACTGCGAATGTGGAATTCAACTGACTCTCCACTCCATGCAGGTTTTCCTTACACCACTGATGAATGTCCAAGTAACCCAATGCTGGTTTTCAGCTGCATGTTCACACTCGCAGCCGTGCTATACAATTGGCTTTCCACTAAATCCTGATTAGTTCTTGATTTTCCTTCCACACGACCCAGCCTTCAGAAATCGTTGGAATCTCCACTAGAGAATGTTCCATTCATTCACTGCGAATCTGGAATTCCTCTGAACCTCCACTCCCGGCAGGTTTTCGTTACACCACTGTTGAATGTCCAAGTAACCCAATGTTTTAAGTGTTTTCTTCACAAGCGCAGTGGTGCTGTTCAATTGGCTATCCACTCAACCCTGGCCAGCTCTACATTTTCCTGTCCACACCACAGAGACTGGAGAAATCATTGTTATCTCCACTACAGAATGTTCCATTCATTCACAGCGAATCTGGAATTCATCTGAATCTCCACTCCCGGCAGGTTTTCGTGACACCACTGGTAAATATCCAAGTAAGCCAATGCTGGTTTTAAGTGGCCTGCTCCTACTCTCAGCCGTGCTGTTCAATTTGCTATCCACTCAACCCTCTTCAGCTCCATTTTCCTGTCCACATAACCCAAACTTCAGAAACAATTGGTATCTCCTCCACAGAATGTTCCATTCATTGACGGCAAATCTGAAATTCATCTAATTCTCAACTCCCGTCAGGTTTTCGTTACACCACTTGTGAATGTCCAATTAAGCCAAAGCTGGTTTTCAGTGGCCTGTTCTTACTACGAGACGTGCTGTTCATTTGGCTATCCATTCCACCCTGTTCAGCTCTACATTTTCGTGTCCACAAAACCCAGCCTTCAGAAATCATTGGAATCACCACTAGAGAATGTTCCATTCATTCACTGCGAATCTGGAATTCATCTGAATCTCCACTCCCGGCAGGTTTTCATTGCACCACTGCTGAATGTTCAAGTAACGCAATGATGGTTTTCAGCGGTCTATTCACACTCGAACCCGTGCTGTTCACGGTCTAGCGACTCAACACTGGTGAGTTCTTCTTTTTCCAGTTCAGACAATACAAACCTCAGAAACCATTGCAATCTACACTACAGAATGTTTCATTCATTCAGGCGAATCTTGAATTCATCTTGTTCTCCACTCCCAGCAGGTTTTCGTTTCACCACTGGTGAATGTCCAAGCAACCCAAGGCTGGTTTCAGCTGCGTGTTAACACTCGCAGCCGTGCTGTTCAATTGGCTATCCAGTGAACGCTGGTTAGCTCTTGATTTTCCTTCCACACACCGAGCCTTCAGAAATCATTCTTATCTCCACTTCAGAATGTTCCATTCGTTCCCTGCGAATCTGGAATTCCTCTGACTCTCCACACCAGGCAGATTTTCCTAACAACACTGGTGAATGACCAGGTAATCCAATGCTGGTTTTCAGCGGCTGTTCACACTCACAGCCTTGCTGTTCAATTGGCAATCCAGTCAAACCTAGTCAGCTCTTCATTTTCCTGTCCACACAACCCAGCGTTCAGAAATCATTGGAATCTCTACTACAGAAATTTCCATTCATTCACTGTGAATCTGGAAATACTCTGAATCTGCATTCCAGGAAGGCTTTCGTTACACCACTGATGAATGTCCAAGTAATGCAATGCTGCTTCTTAGTGGTCTGTTCACACTCGAAACCGTGCTGTTCATTGGCTATCCACTCAATATCGGTCAGCTCTTCAATATCCTGTCCAGACTATCCAGATTCCTAAATGTTGGCAATCACCACTACAGAATGTTCCATTCAATCACGCGAATCTGGAATTCATCAGAGTCTCCACTCCTGGAAGGTTTTCGTGACACCACTGGTAAATGTCCAAGGAAGACAATGCTGGTTTTAAGCCGCCTGCTAACACACTCAGCCGTGCTGTTCAATTTGCTATCCACCCAACCCTATTCAGCTCTACATTTTCCTGTCCTCATAACCCAACCTTCAGAAATAATTGGTATCTCCTCCACAGAATGTTCCGTTCATTCACTGCGAATCTTAAATTCATCTGACTCTCAACTCCCGGCGGGTTATCGTTACACCACTTGTGAATGTCCAAGTAAGCCAATGCTGGTTTTCAGTGGCCTGTTCATACTAAGAGACGTGCTGTTCATTTGGCTATCCACTCCACCCTGTTCAGCTCTACATTCTCGTGTCCACAAAACCCAGCCTTCAGAAATCATTGGAATCACCACTAGAGAATGTTCCATTCATTCACTGCGAATCTGGAATTCCTCTGAACCTCCACTCCTGGCAGGTTTTCGTTACGCCACTGGTGAATGTCCAAGTAACTCAATACTGGTTTTCAGAGGCATGTTCAACTCGCAGAAGTGCTGTTCAATGGGCTATCCACTCAATATTGGTCAGCTCTTCATTTTCCTCTCCACACAAACCAGCCTTCAGAAATCATTGGGCTCTCCACTACAGACTGTTCCATTCATTCACTGCGATTCTGCAATTCATCTGACTCTCCGCTCCAGGCAGGTTTTCATTACAGCACTGGTGAATGACCAAGTAATCCAATGCTGGTTTTCAGCCGCCTTTTCACACTCGCAGTGTGCTGTTCAATTGTCTATCCACTCAAACCTGGTCAGCCTTTCATTTTCTTTTCCACAATATCAGACTTCAGAAATCATTGGAATCGCCAGTACAGAATGTTCCATTCATTCACTGCCAATCTGGAATTCATCTGAATCTGCACTCCAGGTAGGCTTTCATTACACCACTTATGAATGTCCAAGTAACACAATGCTGGTTTTCAGCGGTCTGTTCACACTCTAAGCCCTGCTTTTTACTGGGTATCCACACAACTGTGGTCAGCTCTTCATTTTCATGTCCAAACAATCCAGACTTGAGAAATCATTGCAATCTCCAGTACAGAATGTTCCATTCATTCACTGCGAATCTGGAATTCAACTGAATCTCCACTACCTGCAGATTTATCTTACACCACTTGTGAATGTCCAAGTAAAACAATGCTGGTTTTCAGAGGCCTGTTCATGTTCGCAGTCGTGCTGTTCAATTGGCTATCCACTCAACCTGTTTTGCTCCTCATTTTCCTGTGCACACAACCCAGCCTTCAGAAATCATTGTAATCTCCACTACAGGATGTTCCATTCATTCACTGGGAATCTGGAATTCATCTGAATCTGCACTCCACGCAGGCTTTCGTTACACCACTGCTGAAAGTCGAAGTAATGCAATACTGGTTTTCAGTGGTCTGTTCACATTCGAAGCCGAGGCTTTTTACAGGCTATCCACTCAACACTGGTCAGCTCTTCATTTTCGTGTCCCCACAATCCAGATTTCAGAAATCATTGCAATCTCCACTACAGAATGTTCCATTCATTCACTGCGAGTCTGGAGTTTATCTGATTCTCCACTCCCGCCTGGTTAACATTACACCACTTGTGAATGTCCAAGTAAGCCAATGCTGGTTTTCAGAGGCCTGTTCATACTCGCAGCCGTGCTGTTTAATTGACAATTCACTCCACCCTGTTCAGCTCTTCATTGTCCCACCACACTACCAGCCTTCAGAAATCTTTGTTATCTCCACTACAGAATGTTCCATTCATTCACTGCGAATCTGGAATTCATCTGACTCTCAACTCCACGCAGGTTTTCATTACACCACTGTTGAATGTCCAAGTAACCCAATGCTGGTTTTCAGCGGCCTGTTCATATTCGCAGCCCTGCTGTTTACTTGGCTATCGATTCAAGCCTGGTCAGCTCTTCATTTTCCTGTCCACACAACACAGGCTTCAGAAATCATTGGAATCTCCTCTACAGAATGTTCCATTCATTCACTGCGAATGTGGAATTCAACTGACTCTCCACTCCATGCAGGTTTTCCTTACACCACTGATGAATGTCCAAGTAACCCAATGCTGGTTTTCAGCTGCATGTTCACACTCGCAGCCGTGCTATACAATTGGCTTTCCACTAAATCCTGATTAGTTCTTGATTTTCCTTCCACACGACCCAGCCTTCAGAAATCGTTGGAATCTCCACTAGAGAATGTTCCATTCATTCACTGCGAATCTGGAATTCCTCTGAACCTCCACTCCCGGCAGGTTTTCGTTACACCACTGTTGAATGTCCAAGTAACCCAATGTTTTAAGTGTTTTCTTCACAAGCGCAGTGGTGCTGTTCAATTGGCTATCCACTCAACCCTGGCCAGCTCTACATTTTCCTGTCCACACCACAGAGACTGGAGAAATCATTGTTATCTCCACTACAGAATGTTCCATTCATTCACAGCGAATCTGGAATTCATCTGAATCTCCACTCCCGGCAGGTTTTCGTGACACCACTGGTAAATATCCAAGTAAGCCAATGCTGGTTTTAAGTGGCCTGCTCCTACTCTCAGCCGTGCTGTTCAATTTGCTATCCACTCAACCCTCTTCAGCTCCATTTTCCTGTCCACATAACCCAAACTTCAGAAACAATTGGTATCTCCTCCACAGAATGTTCCATTCATTGACGGCAAATCTGAAATTCATCTAATTCTCAACTCCCGTCAGGTTTTCGTTACACCACTTGTGAATGTCCAATTAAGCCAAAGCTGGTTTTCAGTGGCCTGTTCTTACTACGAGACGTGCTGTTCATTTGGCTATCCATTCCACCCTGTTCAGCTCTACATTTTCGTGTCCACAAAACCCAGCCTTCAGAAATCATTGGAATCACCACTAGAGAATGTTCCATTCATTCACTGCGAATCTGGAATTCATCTGAATCTCCACTCCCGGCAGGTTTTCATTGCACCACTGCTGAATGTTCAAGTAACGCAATGATGGTTTTCAGCGGTCTATTCACACTCGAACCCGTGCTGTTCACGGTCTAGCGACTCAACACTGGTGAGTTCTTCTTTTTCCAGTTCAGACAATACAAACCTCAGAAACCATTGCAATCTACACTACAGAATGTTTCATTCATTCAGGCGAATCTTGAATTCATCTTGTTCTCCACTCCCAGCAGGTTTTCGTTTCACCACTGGTGAATGTCCAAGCAACCCAAGGCTGGTTTCAGCTGCGTGTTAACACTCGCAGCCGTGCTGTTCAATTGGCTATCCAGTGAACGCTGGTTAGCTCTTGATTTTCCTTCCACACACCGAGCCTTCAGAAATCATTCTTATCTCCACTTCAGAATGTTCCATTCGTTCCCTGCGAATCTGGAATTCCTCTGACTCTCCACACCAGGCAGATTTTCCTAACAACACTGGTGAATGACCAGGTAATCCAATGCTGGTTTTCAGCGGCTGTTCACACTCACAGCCTTGCTGTTCAATTGGCAATCCAGTCAAACCTAGTCAGCTCTTCATTTTCCTGTCCACACAACCCAGCGTTCAGAAACCATTGGAATCTCTACTACAGAAATTTCCATTCATTCACTGTGAATCTGGAAATACTCTGAATCTGCATTCCAGGAAGGCTTTCGTTACACCACTGATGAATGTCCAAGTAATGCAATGCTGCTTCTTAGTGGTCTGTTCACACTCGAAACCGTGCTGTTCATTGGCTATCCACTCAATATCGGTCAGCTCTTCAATATCCTGTCCAGACTATCCAGATTCCTAAATGTTGGCAATCACCACTACAGAATGTTCCATTCAATCACGCGAATCTGGAATTCATCAGAGTCTCCACTCCTGGAAGGTTTTCGTGACACCACTGGTAAATGTCCAAGGAAGACAATGCTGGTTTTAAGCCGCCTGCTAACACACTCAGCCGTGCTGTTCAATTTGCTATCCACCCAACCCTATTCAGCTCTACATTTTCCTGTCCTCATAACCCAACCTTCAGAAATAATTGGTATCTCCTCCACAGAATGTTCCGTTCATTCACTGCGAATCTTAAATTCATCTGACTCTCAACTCCCGGCGGGTTATCGTTACACCACTTGTGAATGTCCAAGTAAGCCAATGCTGGTTTTCAGTGGCCTGTTCATACTAAGAGACGTGCTGTTCATTTGGCTATCCACTCCACCCTGTTCAGCTCTACATTTTCGTGTCCACAAAACCCAGCCTTCAGAAATCATTGGAATCACCACTAGAGAATGTTCCATTCATTCACTGCGAATCTGGAATTCCTCTGAACCTCCACTCCTGGCAGGTTTTCGTTACGCCACTGGTGAATGTCCAAGTAACTCAATACTGGTTTTCAGAGGCATGTTCAACTCGCAGACGTGCTGTTCAATGGGCTATCCACTCAATATTGGTCAGCTCTTCATTTTCCTCTCCACACAAACCAGCCTTCAGAAATCATTGGGCTCTCCACTACAGACTGTTCCATTCATTCACTGCGATTCTGCAATTCATCTGACTCTCCGCTCCAGGCAGGTTTTCATTACAGCACTGGTGAATGACCAAGTAATCCAATGCTGGTTTTCAGCCGCCTTTTCACACTCGCAGTGTGCTGTTCAATTGTCTATCCACTCAAACCTGGTCAGCCTTTCATTTTCTTTTCCACAATATCAGACTTCAGAAATCATTGGAATCGCCAGTACAGAATGTTCCATTCATTCACTGCCAATCTGGAATTCATCTGAATCTGCACTCCAGGTAGGCTTTCATTACACCACTTATGAATGTCCAAGTAACACAATGCTGGTTTTCAGCGGTCTGTTCACACTCTAAGCCCTGCTTTTTACTGGGTATCCACACAACTGTGGTCAGCTCTTCATTTTCATGTCCAAACAATCCAGACTTGAGAAATCATTGCAATCTCCAGTACAGAATGTTCCATTCATTCACTGCGAATCTGGAATTCAACTGAATCTCCACTACCTGCAGATTTATCTTACACCACTTGTGAATGTCCAAGTAAAACAATGCTGGTTTTCAGAGGCCTGTTCATGTTCGCAGTCGTGCTGTTCAATTGGCTATCCACTCAACCTGTTTTGCTCCTCATTTTCCTGTGCACACAACCCAGCCTTCAGAAATCATTGTAATCTCCACTACAGGATGTTCCATTCATTCACTGGGAATCTGGAATTCATCTGAATCTGCACTCCACGCAGGCTTTCGTTACACCACTGCTGAAAGTCGAAGTAATGCAATACTGGTTTTCAGTGGTCTGTTCACATTCGAAGCCGAGGCTTTTTACAGGCTATCCGCTGAACACTGGTCAGCTCTTCATTTTCGTGTCCCCCCAATCCAGATTTCAGAAATCATTGCAATCTCCACTACAGAATGTTCCATTCATTCACTGCGAGTCTGGAGTTTATCTGATTCTCCACTCCCGCCTGGTTAACATTACACCACTTGTGAATGTCCAAGTAAGCCAATGCTGGTTTTCAGAGGCCTGTTCATACTCGCAGCCGTGCTGTTTAATTGACAATTCACTCCACCCTGTTCAGCTCTTCATTGTCCCACCACACTACCAGCCTTCAGAAATCTTTGTTATCTCCACTACAGAATGTTCCATTCATTCACTGCGAATCTGGAATTCATCTGACTCTCAACTCCACGCAGGTTTTCATTACACCACTGTTGAATGTCCAAGTAACCCAATGCTGGTTTTCAGCGGCCTGTTCATATTCGCAGCCCTGCTGTTTACTTGGCTATCGATTCAAGCCTGGTCAGCTCTTCATTTTCCTGTCCACACAACACAGGCTTCAGAAATCATTGGAATCTCCTCTACAGAATGTTCCATTCATTCACTGCGAATGTGGAATTCAACTGACTCTCCACTCCATGCAGGTTTTCCTTACACCACTGATGAATGTCCAAGTAACCCAATGCTGGTTTTCAGCTGCATGTTCACACTCGCAGCCATGCTATACAATTGGCTTTCCACTAAATCCTGATTAGTTCTTGATTTTCCTTCCACACGACCCAGCCTTCAGAAATCGTTGGAATCTCCACTAGAGAATGTTCCATTCATTCACTGCGAATCTGGAATTCCTCTGAACCTCCACTCCCGGCAGGTTTTCGTTACACCACTGTTGAATGTCCAAGTAACCCAATGTTTTAAGTGTTTTCTTCACAAGCGCAGTGGTGCTGTTCAATTGGCTATCCACTCAACCCTGGCCAGCTCTACATTTTCCTGTCCACACCACAGAGACTGGAGAAATCATTGTTATCTCCACTACAGAATGTTCCATTCATTCACAGCGAATCTGGAATTCATCTGAATCTCCACTCCCGGCAGGTTTTCGTGACACCACTGGTAAATATCCAAGTAAGCCAATGCTGGTTTTAAGTGGCCTGCTCATACTCTCAGCCGTGCTGTTCAATTTGCTATCCACTCAACCCTCTTCAGCTCCATTTTCCTGTCCACATAACCCAAACTTCAGAAACAATTGGTATCTCCTCCACAGAATGTTCCATTCATTGACGGCAAATCTGAAATTCATCTAATTCTCAACTCCCGTCAGGTTTTCGTTACACCACTTGTGAATGTCCAATTAAGCCAAAGCTGGTTTTCAGTGGCCTGTTCTTACTACGAGACGTGCTGTTCATTTGGCTATCCATTCCACCCTGTTCAGCTCTACATTTTCGTGTCCACAAAACCCAGCCTTCAGAAATCATTGGAATCACCACTAGAGAATGTTCCATTCATTCACTGCGAATCTGGAATTCATCTGAATCTCCACTCCCGGCAGGTTTTCATTGCACCACTGCTGAATGTTCAAGTAACGCAATGATGGTTTTCAGCGGTCTATTCACACTCGAACCCGTGCTGTTCACGGTCTAGCGACTCAACACTGGTGAGTTCTTCTTTTTCCAGTTCAGACAATACAAACCTCAGAAACCATTGCAATCTACACTACAGAATGTTTCATTCATTCAGGCGAATCTTGAATTCATCTTGTTCTCCACTCCCAGCAGGTTTTCGTTTCACCACTGGTGAATGTCCAAGCAACCCAAGGCTGGTTTCAGCTGCGTGTTAACACTCGCAGCCGTGCTGTTCAATTGGCTATCCAGTGAACGCTGGTTAGCTCTTGATTTTCCTTCCACACACCGAGCCTTCAGAAATCATTCTTATCTCCACTTCAGAATGTTCCATTCGTTCCCTGCGAATCTGGAATTCCTCTGACTCTCCACACCAGGCAGATTTTCCTAACAACACTGGTGAATGACCAGGTAATCCAATGCTGGTTTTCAGCGGCTGTTCACACTCACAGCCTTGCTGTTCAATTGGCAATCCAGTCAAACCTAGTCAGCTCTTCATTTTCCTGTCCACACAACCCAGCGTTCAGAAATCATTGGAATCTCTACTACAGAAATTTCCATTCATTCACTGTGAATCTGGAAATACTCTGAATCTGCATTCCAGGAAGGCTTTCGTTACACCACTGATGAATGTCCAAGTAATGCAATGCTGCTTCTTAGTGGTCTGTTCACACTCGAAACCGTGCTGTTCATTGGCTATCCACTCAATATCGGTCAGCTCTTCAATATCCTGTCCAGACTATCCAGATTCCTAAATGTTGGCAATCACCACTACAGAATGTTCCATTCAATCACGCGAATCTGGAATTCATCAGAGTCTCCACTCCTGGAAGGTTTTCGTGACACCACTGGTAAATGTCCAAGGAAGACAATGCTGGTTTTAAGCCGCCTGCTAACACACTCAGCCGTGCTGTTCAATTTGCTATCCACCCAACCCTATTCAGCTCTACATTTTCCTGTCCTCATAACCCAACCTTCAGAAATAATTGGTATCTCCTCCACAGAATGTTCCGTTCATTCACTGCGAATCTTAAATTCATCTGACTCTCAACTCCCGGCGGGTTATCGTTACACCACTTGTGAATGTCCAAGTAAGCCAATGCTGGTTTTCAGTGGCCTGTTCATACTAAGAGACGTGCTGTTCATTTGGCTATCCACTCCACCCTGTTCAGCTCTACATTTTCGTGTCCACAAAACCCAGCCTTCAGAAATCATTGGAATCACCACTAGAGAATGTTCCATTCATTCACTGCGAATCTGGAATTCCTCTGAACCTCCACTCCTGGCAGGTTTTCGTTACGCCACTGGTGAATGTCCAAGTAACTCAATACTGGTTTTCAGAGGCATGTTCAACTCGCAGAAGTGCTGTTCAATGGGCTATCCACTCAATATTGGTCAGCTCTTCATTTTCCTCTCCACACAAACCAGCCTTCAGAAATCATTGGGCTCTCCACTACAGACTGTTCCATTCATTCACTGCGATTCTGCAATTCATCTGACTCTCCGCTCCAGGCAGGTTTTCATTACAGCACTGGTGAATGACCAAGTAATCCAATGCTGGTTTTCAGCCGCCTTTTCACACTCGCAGTGTGCTGTTCAATTGTCTATCCACTCAAACCTGGTCAGCCTTTCATTTTCTTTTCCACAATATCAGACTTCAGAAATCATTGGAATCGCCAGTACAGAATGTTCCATTCATTCACTGCCAATCTGGAATTCATCTGAATCTGCACTCCAGGTAGGCTTTCATTACACCACTTATGAATGTCCAAGTAACACAATGCTGGTTTTCAGCGGTCTGTTCACACTCTAAGCCCTGCTTTTTACTGGGTATCCACACAACTGTGGTCAGCTCTTCATTTTCATGTCCAAACAATCCAGACTTGAGAAATCATTGCAATCTCCAGTACAGAATGTTCCATTCATTCACTGCGAATCTGGAATTCAACTGAATCTCCACTACCTGCAGATTTATCTTACACCACTTGTGAATGTCCAAGTAAAACAATGCTGGTTTTCAGAGGCCTGTTCATGTTCGCAGTCGTGCTGTTCAATTGGCTATCCACTCAACCTGTTTTGCTCCTCATTTTCCTGTGCACACAACCCAGCCTTCAGAAATCATTGTAATCTCCACTACAGGATGTTCCATTCATTCACTGGGAATCTGGAATTCATCTGAATCTGCACTCCACGCAGGCTTTCGTTACACCACTGCTGAAAGTCGAAGTAATGCAATACTGGTTTTCAGTGGTCTGTTCACATTCGAAGCCGAGGCTTTTTACAGGCTATCCACTCAACACTGGTCAGCTCTTCATTTTCGTGTCCCCACAATCCAGATTTCAGAAATCATTGCAATCTCCACTACAGAATGTTCCATTCATTCACTGCGAGTCTGGAGTTTATCTGATTCTCCACTCCCGCCTGGTTAACATTACACCACTTGTGAATGTCCAAGTAAGCCAATGCTGGTTTTCAGAGGCCTGTTCATACTCGCAGCCGTGCTGTTTAATTGACAATTCACTCCACCCTGTTCAGCTCTTCATTGTCCCACCACACTACCAGCCTTCAGAAATCTTTGTTATCTCCACTACAGAATGTTCCATTCATTCACTGCGAATCTGGAATTCATCTGACTCTCAACTCCACGCAGGTTTTCATTACACCACTGTTGAATGTCCAAGTAACCCAATGCTGGTTTTCAGCGGCCTGTTCATATTCGCAGCCCTGCTGTTTACTTGGCTATCGATTCAAGCCTGGTCAGCTCTTCATTTTCCTGTCCACACAACACAGGCTTCAGAAATCATTGGAATCTCCTCTACAGAATGTTCCATTCATTCACTGCGAATGTGGAATTCAACTGACTCTCCACTCCATGCAGGTTTTCCTTACACCACTGATGAATGTCCAAGTAACCCAATGCTGGTTTTCAGCTGCATGTTCACACTCGCAGCCATGCTATACAATTGGCTTTCCACTAAATCCTGATTAGTTCTTGATTTTCCTTCCACACGACCCAGCCTTCAGAAATCGTTGGAATCTCCACTAGAGAATGTTCCATTCATTCACTGCGAATCTGGAATTCCTCTGAACCTCCACTCCCGGCAGGTTTTCGTTACACCACTGTTGAATGTCCAAGTAACCCAATGTTTTAAGTGTTTTCTTCACAAGCGCAGTGGTGCTGTTCAATTGGCTATCCACTCAACCCTGGCCAGCTCTACATTTTCCTGTCCACACCACAGAGACTGGAGAAATCATTGTTATCTCCACTACAGAATGTTCCATTCATTCACAGCGAATCTGGAATTCATCTGAATCTCCACTCCCGGCAGGTTTTCGTGACACCACTGGTAAATATCCAAGTAAGCCAATGCTGGTTTTAAGTGGCCTGCTCCTACTCTCAGCCGTGCTGTTCAATTTGCTATCCACTCAACCCTCTTCAGCTCCATTTTCCTGTCCACATAACCCAAACTTCAGAAACAATTGGTATCTCCTCCACAGAATGTTCCATTCATTGACGGCAAATCTGAAATTCATCTAATTCTCAACTCCCGTCAGGTTTTCGTTACACCACTTGTGAATGTCCAATTAAGCCAAAGCTGGTTTTCAGTGGCCTGTTCTTACTACGAGACGTGCTGTTCATTTGGCTATCCATTCCACCCTGTTCAGCTCTACATTTTCGTGTCCACAAAACCCAGCCTTCAGAAATCATTGGAATCACCACTAGAGAATGTTCCATTCATTCACTGCGAATCTGGAATTCATCTGAATCTCCACTCCCGGCAGGTTTTCATTGCACCACTGCTGAATGTTCAAGTAACGCAATGATGGTTTTCAGCGGTCTATTCACACTCGAACCCGTGCTGTTCACGGTCTAGCGACTCAACACTGGTGAGTTCTTCTTTTTCCAGTTCAGACAATACAAACCTCAGAAACCATTGCAATCTACACTACAGAATGTTTCATTCATTCAGGCGAATCTTGAATTCATCTTGTTCTCCACTCCCAGCAGGTTTTCGTTTCACCACTGGTGAATGTCCAAGCAACCCAAGGCTGGTTTCAGCTGCGTGTTAACACTCGCAGCCGTGCTGTTCAATTGGCTATCCAGTGAACGCTGGTTAGCTCTTGATTTTCCTTCCACACACCGAGCCTTCAGAAATCATTCTTATCTCCACTTCAGAATGTTCCATTCGTTCCCTGCGAATCTGGAATTCCTCTGACTCTCCACACCAGGCAGATTTTCCTAACAACACTGGTGAATGACCAGGTAATCCAATGCTGGTTTTCAGCGGCTGTTCACACTCACAGCCTTGCTGTTCAATTGGCAATCCAGTCAAACCTAGTCAGCTCTTCATTTTCCTGTCCACACAACCCAGCGTTCAGAAATCATTGGAATCTCTACTACAGAAATTTCCATTCATTCACTGTGAATCTGGAAATACTCTGAATCTGCATTCCAGGAAGGCTTTCGTTACACCACTGATGAATGTCCAAGTAATGCAATGCTGCTTCTTAGTGGTCTGTTCACACTCGAAACCGTGCTGTTCATTGGCTATCCACTCAATATCGGTCAGCTCTTCAATATCCTGTCCAGACTATCCAGATTCCTAAATGTTGGCAATCACCACTACAGAATGTTCCATTCAATCACGCGAATCTGGAATTCATCAGAGTCTCCACTCCTGGAAGGTTTTCGTGACACCACTGGTAAATGTCCAAGGAAGACAATGCTGGTTTTAAGCCGCCTGCTAACACACTCAGCCGTGCTGTTCAATTTGCTATCCACCCAACCCTATTCAGCTCTACATTTTCCTGTCCTCATAACCCAACCTTCAGAAATAATTGGTATCTCCTCCACAGAATGTTCCGTTCATTCACTGCGAATCTTAAATTCATCTGACTCTCAACTCCCGGCGGGTTATCGTTACACCACTTGTGAATGTCCAAGTAAGCCAATGCTGGTTTTCAGTGGCCTGTTCATACTAAGAGACGTGCTGTTCATTTGGCTATCCACTCCACCCTGTTCAGCTCTACATTTTCGTGTCCACAAAACCCAGCCTTCAGAAATCATTGGAATCACCACTAGAGAATGTTCCATTCATTCACTGCGAATCTGGAATTCCTCTGAACCTCCACTCCTGGCAGGTTTTCGTTACGCCACTGGTGAATGTCCAAGTAACTCAATCCTGGTTTTCAGAGGCATGTTCAACTCGCAGAAGTGCTGTTCAATGGGCTATCCACTCAATATTGGTCAGCTCTTCATTTTCCTCTCCACACAAACCAGCCTTCAGAAATCATTGGGCTCTCCACTACAGACTGTTCCATTCATTCACTGCGATTCTGCAATTCATCTGACTCTCCGCTCCAGGCAGGTTTTCATTACAGCACTGGTGAATGACCAAGTAATCCAATGCTGGTTTTCAGCCGCCTTTTCACACTCGCAGTGTGCTGTTCAATTGTCTATCCACTCAAACCTGGTCAGCCTTTCATTTTCTTTTCCACAATATCAGACTTCAGAAATCATTGGAATCGCCAGTACAGAATGTTCCATTCATTCACTGCCAATCTGGAATTCATCTGAATCTGCACTCCAGGTAGGCTTTCATTACACCACTTATGAATGTCCAAGTAACACAATGCTGGTTTTCAGCGGTCTGTTCACACTCTAAGCCCTGCTTTTTACTGGGTATCCACACAACTGTGGTCAGCTCTTCATTTTCATGTCCAAACAATCCAGACTTGAGAAATCATTGCAATCTCCAGTACAGAATGTTCCATTCATTCACTGCGAATCTGGAATTCAACTGAATCTCCACTACCTGCAGATTTATCTTACACCACTTGTGAATGTCCAAGTAAAACAATGCTGGTTTTCAGAGGCCTGTTCATGTTCGCAGTCGTGTTGTTCAATTGGCTATCCACTCAACCTGTTTTGCTCCTCATTTTCCTGTGCACACAACCCAGCCTTCAGAAATCATTGTAATCTCCACTACAGGATGTTCCATTCATTCACTGGGAATCTGGAATTCATCTGAATCTGCACTCCACGCAGGCTTTCGTTACACCACTGCTGAAAGTCGAAGTAATGCAATACTGGTTTTCAGTGGTCTGTTCACATTCGAAGCCGAGGCTTTTTACAGGCTATCCACTCAACACTGGTCAGCTCTTCATTTTCGTGTCCCCACAATCCAGATTTCAGAAATCATTGCAATCTCCACTACAGAATGTTCCATTCATTCACTGCGAGTCTGGAGTTTATCTGATTCTCCACTCCCGCCTGGTTAACATTACACCACTTGTGAATGTCCAAGTAAGCCAATGCTGGTTTTCAGAGGCCTGTTCATACTCGCAGCCGTGCTGTTTAATTGACAATTCACTCCACCCTGTTCAGCTCTTCATTGTCCCACCACACTACCAGCCTTCAGAAATCTTTGTTATCTCCACTACAGAATGTTCCATTCATTCACTGCGAATCTGGAATTCATCTGACTCTCAACTCCACGCAGGTTTTCATTACACCACTGTTGAATGTCCAAGTAACCCAATGCTGGTTTTCAGCGGCCTGTTCATATTCGCAGCCCTGCTGTTTACTTGGCTATCGATTCAAGCCTGGTCAGCTCTTCATTTTCCTGTCCACACAACACAGGCTTCAGAAATCATTGGAATCTCCTCTACAGAATGTTCCATTCATTCACTGCGAATGTGGAATTCAACTGACTCTCCACTCCATGCAGGTTTTCCTTACACCACTGATGAATGTCCAAGTAACCCAATGCTGGTTTTCAGCTGCATGTTCACACTCGCAGCCATGCTATACAATTGGCTTTCCACTAAATCCTGATTAGTTCTTGATTTTCCTTCCACACGACCCAGCCTTCAGAAATCGTTGGAATCTCCACTAGAGAATGTTCCATTCATTCACTGCGAATCTGGAATTCCTCTGAACCTCCACTCCCGGCAGGTTTTCGTTACACCACTGTTGAATGTCCAAGTAACCCAATGTTTTAAGTGTTTTCTTCACAAGCGCAGTGGTGCTGTTCAATTGGCTATCCACTCAACCCTGGCCAGCTCTACATTTTCCTGTCCACACCACAGAGACTGGAGAAATCATTGTTATCTCCACTACAGAATGTTCCATTCATTCACAGCGAATCTGGAATTCATCTGAATCTCCACTCCCGGCAGGTTTTCGTGACACCACTGGTAAATATCCAAGTAAGCCAATGCTGGTTTTAAGTGGCCTGCTCATACTCTCAGCCGTCCTGTTCAATTTGCTATCCACTCAACCCTCTTCAGCTCCATTTTCCTGTCCACATAACCCAAACTTCAGAAACAATTGGTATCTCCTCCACAGAATGTTCCATTCATTGACGGCAAATCTGAAATTCATCTAATTCTCAACTCCCGTCAGGTTTTCGTTACACCACTTGTGAATGTCCAATTAAGCCAAAGCTGGTTTTCAGTGGCCTGTTCTTACTACGAGACGTGCTGTTCATTTGGCTATCCATTCCACCCTGTTCAGCTCTACATTTTCGTGTCCACAAAACCCAGCCTTCAGAAATCATTGGAATCACCACTAGAGAATGTTCCATTCATTCACTGCGAATCTGGAATTCATCTGAATCTCCACTCCCGGCAGGTTTTCATTGCACCACTGCTGAATGTTCAAGTAACGCAATGATGGTTTTCAGCGGTCTATTCACACTCGAACCCGTGCTGTTCACGGTCTAGCGACTCAACACTGGTGAGTTCTTCTTTTTCCAGTTCAGACAATACAAACCTCAGAAACCATTGCAATCTACACTACAGAATGTTTCATTCATTCAGGCGAATCTTGAATTCATCTTGTTCTCCACTCCCAGCAGGTTTTCGTTTCACCACTGGTGAATGTCCAAGCAACCCAAGGCTGGTTTCAGCTGCGTGTTAACACTCGCAGCCGTGCTGTTCAATTGGCTATCCAGTGAACGCTGGTTAGCTCTTGATTTTCCTTCCACACACCGAGCCTTCAGAAATCATTCTTATCTCCACTTCAGAATGTTCCATTCGTTCCCTGCGAATCTGGAATTCCTCTGACTCTCCACACCAGGCAGATTTTCCTAACAACACTGGTGAATGACCAGGTAATCCAATGCTGGTTTTCAGCGGCTGTTCACACTCACAGCCTTGCTGTTCAATTGGCAATCCAGTCAAACCTAGTCAGCTCTTCATTTTCCTGTCCACACAACCCAGCGTTCAGAAATCATTGGAATCTCTACTACAGAAATTTCCATTCATTCACTGTGAATCTGGAAATACTCTGAATCTGCATTCCAGGAAGGCTTTCGTTACACCACTGATGAATGTCCAAGTAATGCAATGCTGCTTCTTAGTGGTCTGTTCACACTCGAAACCGTGCTGTTCATTGGCTATCCACTCAATATCGGTCAGCTCTTCAATATCCTGTCCAGACTATCCAGATTCCTAAATGTTGGCAATCACCACTACAGAATGTTCCATTCAATCACGCGAATCTGGAATTCATCAGAGTCTCCACTCCTGGAAGGTTTTCGTGACACCACTGGTAAATGTCCAAGGAAGACAATGCTGGTTTTAAGCCGCCTGCTAACACACTCAGCCGTGCTGTTCAATTTGCTATCCACCCAACCCTATTCAGCTCTACATTTTCCTGTCCTCATAACCCAACCTTCAGAAATAATTGGTATCTCCTCCACAGAATGTTCCGTTCATTCACTGCGAATCTTAAATTCATCTGACTCTCAACTCCCGGCGGGTTATCGTTACACCACTTGTGAATGTCCAAGTAAGCCAATGCTGGTTTTCAGTGGCCTGTTCATACTAAGAGACGTGCTGTTCATTTGGCTATCCACTCCACCCTGTTCAGCTCTACATTCTCGTGTCCACAAAACCCAGCCTTCAGAAATCATTGGAATCACCACTAGAGAATGTTCCATTCATTCACTGCGAATCTGGAATTCCTCTGAACCTCCACTCCTGGCAGGTTTTCGTTACGCCACTGGTGAATGTCCAAGTAACTCAATCCTGGTTTTCAGAGGCATGTTCAACTCGCAGAAGTGCTGTTCAATGGGCTATCCACTCAATATTGGTCAGCTCTTCATTTTCCTCTCCACACAAACCAGCCTTCAGAAATCATTGGGCTCTCCACTACAGACTGTTCCATTCATTCACTGCGATTCTGCAATTCATCTGACTCTCCGCTCCAGGCAGGTTTTCATTACAGCACTGGTGAATGACCAAGTAATCCAATGCTGGTTTTCAGCCGCCTTTTCACACTCGCAGTGTGCTGTTCAATTGTCTATCCACTCAAACCTGGTCAGCCTTTCATTTTCTTTTCCACAATATCAGACTTCAGAAATCATTGGAATCGCCAGTACAGAATGTTCCATTCATTCACTGCCAATCTGGAATTCATCTGAATCTGCACTCCAGGTAGGCTTTCATTACACCACTTATGAATGTCCAAGTAACACAATGCTGGTTTTCAGCGGTCTGTTCACACTCTAAGCCCTGCTTTTTACTGGGTATCCACACAACTGTGGTCAGCTCTTCATTTTCATGTCCAAACAATCCAGACTTGAGAAATCATTGCAATCTCCAGTACAGAATGTTCCATTCATTCACTGCGAATCTGGAATTCAACTGAATCTCCACTACCTGCAGATTTATCTTACACCACTTGTGAATGTCCAAGTAAAACAATGCTGGTTTTCAGAGGCCTGTTCATGTTCGCAGTCGTGCTGTTCAATTGGCTATCCACTCAACCTGTTTTGCTCCTCATTTTCCTGTGCACACAACCCAGCCTTCAGAAATCATTGTAATCTCCACTACAGGATGTTCCATTCATTCACTGGGAATCTGGAATTCATCTGAATCTGCACTCCACGCAGGCTTTCGTTACACCACTGCTGAAAGTCGAAGTAATGCAATACTGGTTTTCAGTGGTCTGTTCACATTCGAAGCCGAGGCTTTTTACAGGCTATCCACTCAACACTGGTCAGCTCTTCATTTTCGTGTCCCCACAATCCAGATTTCAGAAATCATTGCAATCTCCACTACAGAATGTTCCATTCATTCACTGCGAGTCTGGAGTTTATCTGATTCTCCACTCCCGCCTGGTTAACATTACACCACTTGTGAATGTCCAAGTAAGCCAATGCTGGTTTTCAGAGGCCTGTTCATACTCGCAGCCGTGCTGTTTAATTGACAATTCACTCCACCCTGTTCAGCTCTTCATTGTCCCACCACACTACCAGCCTTCAGAAATCTTTGTTATCTCCACTACAGAATGTTCCATTCATTCACTGCGAATCTGGAATTCATCTGACTCTCAACTCCACGCAGGTTTTCATTACACCACTGTTGAATGTCCAAGTAACCCAATGCTGGTTTTCAGCGGCCTGTTCATATTCGCAGCCCTGCTGTTTACTTGGCTATCGATTCAAGCCTGGTCAGCTCTTCATTTTCCTGTCCACACAACACAGGCTTCAGAAATCATTGGAATCTCCTCTACAGAATGTTCCATTCATTCACTGCGAATGTGGAATTCAACTGACTCTCCACTCCATGCAGGTTTTCCTTACACCACTGATGAATGTCCAAGTAACCCAATGCTGGTTTTCAGCTGCATGTTCACACTCGCAGCCGTGCTATACAATTGGCTTTCCACTAAATCCTGATTAGTTCTTGATTTTCCTTCCACACGACCCACCCTTCAGAAATCGTTGGAATCTCCACTAGAGAATGTTCCATTCATTCACTGCGAATCTGGAATTCCTCTGAACCTCCACTCCCGGCAGGTTTTCGTTACACCACTGTTGAATGTCCAAGTAACCCAATGTTTTAAGTGTTTTCTTCACAAGCGCAGTGGTGCTGTTCAATTGGCTATCCACTCAACCCTGGCCAGCTCTACATTTTCCTGTCCACACCACAGAGACTGGAGAAATCATTGTTATCTCCACTACAGAATGTTCCATTCATTCACAGCGAATCTGGAATTCATCTGAATCTCCACTCCCGGCAGGTTTTCGTGACACCACTGGTAAATATCCAAGTAAGCCAATGCTGGTTTTAAGTGGCCTGCTCATACTCTCAGCCGTGCTGTTCAATTTGCTATCCACTCAACCCTCTTCAGCTCCATTTTCCTGTCCACATAACCCAAACTTCAGAAACAATTGGTATCTCCTCCACAGAATGTTCCATTCATTGACGGCAAATCTGAAATTCATCTAATTCTCAACTCCCGTCAGGTTTTCGTTACACCACTTGTGAATGTCCAATTAAGCCAAAGCTGGTTTTCAGTGGCCTGTTCTTACTACGAGACGTGCTGTTCATTTGGCTATCCATTCCACCCTGTTCAGCTCTACATTTTCGTGTCCACAAAACCCAGCCTTCAGAAATCATTGGAATCACCACTAGAGAATGTTCCATTCATTCACTGCGAATCTGGAATTCATCTGAATCTCCACTCCCGGCAGGTTTTCATTGCACCACTGCTGAATGTTCAAGTAACGCAATGATGGTTTTCAGCGGTCTATTCACACTCGAACCCGTGCTGTTCACGGTCTAGCGACTCAACACTGGTGAGTTCTTCTTTTTCCAGTTCAGACAATACAAACCTCAGAAACCATTGCAATCTACACTACAGAATGTTTCATTCATTCAGGCGAATCTTGAATTCATCTTGTTCTCCACTCCCAGCAGGTTTTCGTTTCACCACTGGTGAATGTCCAAGCAACCCAAGGCTGGTTTCAGCTGCGTGTTAACACTCGCAGCCGTGCTGTTCAATTGGCTATCCAGTGAACGCTGGTTAGCTCTTGATTTTCCTTCCACACACCGAGCCTTCAGAAATCATTCTTATCTCCACTTCAGAATGTTCCATTCGTTCCCTGCGAATCTGGAATTCCTCTGACTCTCCACACCAGGCAGATTTTCCTAACAACACTGGTGAATGACCAGGTAATCCAATGCTGGTTTTCAGCGGCTGTTCACACTCACAGCCTTGCTGTTCAATTGGCAATCCAGTCAAACCTAGTCAGCTCTTCATTTTCCTGTCCACACAACCCAGCGTTCAGAAATCATTGGAATCTCTACTACAGAAATTTCCATTCATTCACTGTGAATCTGGAAATACTCTGAATCTGCATTCCAGGAAGGCTTTCGTTACACCACTGATGAATGTCCAAGTAATGCAATGCTGCTTCTTAGTGGTCTGTTCACACTCGAAACCGTGCTGTTCATTGGCTATCCACTCAATATCGGTCAGCTCTTCAATATCCTGTCCAGACTATCCAGATTCCTAAATGTTGGCAATCACCACTACAGAATGTTCCATTCAATCACGCGAATCTGGAATTCATCAGAGTCTCCACTCCTGGAAGGTTTTCGTGACACCACTGGTAAATGTCCAAGGAAGACAATGCTGGTTTTAAGCCGCCTGCTAACACACTCAGCCGTGCTGTTCAATTTGCTATCCACCCAACCCTATTCAGCTCTACATTTTCCTGTCCTCATAACCCAACCTTCAGAAATAATTGGTATCTCCTCCACAGAATGTTCCGTTCATTCACTGCGAATCTTAAATTCATCTGACTCTCAACTCCCGGCGGGTTATCGTTACACCACTTGTGAATGTCCAAGTAAGCCAATGCTGGTTTTCAGTGGCCTGTTCATACTAAGAGACGTGCTGTTCATTTGGCTATCCACTCCACCCTGTTCAGCTCTACATTTTCGTGTCCACAAAACCCAGCCTTCAGAAATCATTGGAATCACCACTAGAGAATGTTCCATTCATTCACTGCGAATCTGGAATTCCTCTGAAACTCCACTCCTGGCAGGTTTTCGTTACGCCACTGGTGAATGTCCAAGTAACTCAATACTGGTTTTCAGAGGCATGTTCAACTCGCAGAAGTGCTGTTCAATGGGCTATCCACTCAATATTGGTCAGCTCTTCATTTTCCTCTCCACACAAACCAGCCTTCAGAAATCATTGGGCTCTCCACTACAGACTGTTCCATTCATTCACTGCGATTCTGCAATTCATCTGACTCTCCGCTCCAGGCAGGTTTTCATTACAGCACTGGTGAATGACCAAGTAATCCAATGCTGGTTTTCAGCCGCCTTTTCACACTCGCAGTGTGCTGTTCAATTGTCTATCCACTCAAACCTGGTCAGCCTTTCATTTTCTTTTCCACAATATCAGACTTCAGAAATCATTGGAATCGCCAGTACAGAATGTTCCATTCATTCACTGCCAATCTGGAATTCATCTGAATCTGCACTCCAGGTAGCCTTTCATTACACCACTTATGAATGTCCAAGTAACACAATGCTGGTTTTCAGCGGTCTGTTCACACTCTAAGCCCTGCTTTTTACTGGGTATCCACACAACTGTGGTCAGCTCTTCATTTTCATGTCCAAACAATCCAGACTTGAGAAATCATTGCAATCTCCAGTACAGAATGTTCCATTCATTCACTGCGAATCTGGAATTCAACTGAATCTCCACTACCTGCAGATTTATCTTACACCACTTGTGAATGTCCAAGTAAAACAATGCTGGTTTTCAGAGGCCTGTTCATGTTCGCAGTCGTGCTGTTCAATTGGCTATCCACTCAACCTGTTTTGCTCCTCATTTTCCTGTGCACACAACCCAGCCTTCAGAAATCATTGTAATCTCCACTACAGGATGTTCCATTCATTCACTGGGAATCTGGAATTCATCTGAATCTGCACTCCACGCAGGCTTTCGTTACACCACTGCTGAAAGTCGAAGTAATGCAATACTGGTTTTCAGTGGTCTGTTCACATTCGAAGCCGAGGCTTTTTACAGGCTATCCACTCAACACTGGTCAGCTCTTCATTTTCGTGTCCCCACAATCCAGATTTCAGAAATCATTGCAATCTCCACTACAGAATGTTCCATTCATTCACTGCGAGTCTGGAGTTTATCTGATTCTCCACTCCCGCCTGGTTAACATTACACCACTTGTGAATGTCCAAGTAAGCCAATGCTGGTTTTCAGAGGCCTGTTCATACTCGCAGCCGTGCTGTTTAATTGACAATTCACTCCACCCTGTTCAGCTCTTCATTGTCCCACCACACTACCAGCCTTCAGAAATCTTTGTTATCTCCACTACAGAATGTTCCATTCATTCACTGCGAATCTGGAATTCATCTGACTCTCAACTCCACGCAGGTTTTCATTACACCACTGTTGAATGTCCAAGTAACCCAATGCTGGTTTTCAGCGGCCTGTTCATATTCGCAGCCCTGCTGTTTACTTGGCTATCGATTCAAGCCTGGTCAGCTCTTCATTTTCCTGTCCACACAACACAGGCTTCAGAAATCATTGGAATCTCCTCTACAGAATGTTCCATTCATTCACTGCGAATGTGGAATTCAACTGACTCTCCACTCCATGCAGGTTTTCCTTACACCACTGATGAATGTCCAAGTAACCCAATGCTGGTTTTCAGCTGCATGTTCACACTCGCAGCCATGCTATACAATTGGCTTTCCACTAAATCCTGATTAGTTCTTGATTTTCCTTCCACACGACCCAGCCTTCAGAAATCGTTGGAATCTCCACTAGAGAATGTTCCATTCATTCACTGCGAATCTGGAATTCCTCTGAACCTCCACTCCCGGCAGGTTTTCGTTACACCACTGTTGAATGTCCAAGTAACCCAATGTTTTAAGTGTTTTCTTCACAAGCGCAGTGGTGCTGTTCAATTGGCTATCCACTCAACCCTGGCCAGCTCTACATTTTCCTGTCCACACCACAGAGACTGGAGAAATCATTGTTATCTCCACTACAGAATGTTCCATTCATTCACAGCGAATCTGGAATTCATCTGAATCTCCACTCCCGGCAGGTTTTCGTGACACCACTGGTAAATATCCAAGTAAGCCAATGCTGGTTTTAAGTGGCCTGCTCATACTCTCAGCCGTCCTGTTCAATTTGCTATCCACTCAACCCTCTTCAGCTCCATTTTCCTGTCCACATAACCCAAACTTCAGAAACAATTGGTATCTCCTCCACAGAATGTTCCATTCATTGACGGCAAATCTGAAATTCATCTAATTCTCAACTCCCGTCAGGTTTTCGTTACACCACTTGTGAATGTCCAATTAAGCCAAAGCTGGTTTTCAGTGGCCTGTTCTTACTACGAGACGTGCTGTTCATTTGGCTATCCATTCCACCCTGTTCAGCTCTACATTTTCGTGTCCACAAAACCCAGCCTTCAGAAATCATTGGAATCACCACTAGAGAATGTTCCATTCATTCACTGCGAATCTGGAATTCATCTGAATCTCCACTCCCGGCAGGTTTTCATTGCACCACTGCTGAATGTTCAAGTAACGCAATGATGGTTTTCAGCGGTCTATTCACACTCGAACCCGTGCTGTTCACGGTCTAGCGACTCAACACTGGTGAGTTCTTCTTTTTCCAGTTCAGACAATACAAACCTCAGAAACCATTGCAATCTACACTACAGAATGTTTCATTCATTCAGGCGAATCTTGAATTCATCTTGTTCTCCACTCCCAGCAGGTTTTCGTTTCACCACTGGTGAATGTCCAAGCAACCCAAGGCTGGTTTCAGCTGCGTGTTAACACTCGCAGCCGTGCTGTTCAATTGGCTATCCAGTGAACGCTGGTTAGCTCTTGATTTTCCTTCCACACACCGAGCCTTCAGAAATCATTCTTATCTCCACTTCAGAATGTTCCATTCGTTCCCTGCGAATCTGGAATTCCTCTGACTCTCCACACCAGGCAGATTTTCCTAACAACACTGGTGAATGACCAGGTAATCCAATGCTGGTTTTCAGCGGCTGTTCACACTCACAGCCTTGCTGTTCAATTGGCAATCCAGTCAAACCTAGTCAGCTCTTCATTTTCCTGTCCACACAACCCAGCGTTCAGAAATCATTGGAATCTCTACTACAGAAATTTCCATTCATTCACTGTGAATCTGGAAATACTCTGAATCTGCATTCCAGGAAGGCTTTCGTTACACCACTGATGAATGTCCAAGTAATGCAATGCTGCTTCTTAGTGGTCTGTTCACACTCGAAACCGTGCTGTTCATTGGCTATCCACTCAATATCGGTCAGCTCTTCAATATCCTGTCCAGACTATCCAGATTCCTAAATGTTGGCAATCACCACTACAGAATGTTCCATTCAATCACGCGAATCTGGAATTCATCAGAGTCTCCACTCCTGGAAGGTTTTCGTGACACCACTGGTAAATGTCCAAGGAAGACAATGCTGGTTTTAAGCCGCCTGCTAACACACTCAGCCGTGCTGTTCAATTTGCTATCCACCCAACCCTATTCAGCTCTACATTTTCCTGTCCTCATAACCCAACCTTCAGAAATAATTGGTATCTCCTCCACAGAATGTTCCGTTCATTCACTGCGAATCTTAAATTCATCTGACTCTCAACTCCCGGCGGGTTATCGTTACACCACTTGTGAATGTCCAAGTAAGCCAATGCTGGTTTTCAGTGGCCTGTTCATACTAAGAGACGTGCTGTTCATTTGGCTATCCACTCCACCCTGTTCAGCTCTACATTCTCGTGTCCACAAAACCCAGCCTTCAGAAATCATTGGAATCACCACTAGAGAATGTTCCATTCATTCACTGCGAATCTGGAATTCCTCTGAACCTCCACTCCTGGCAGGTTTTCGTTACGCCACTGGTGAATGTCCAAGTAACTCAATCCTGGTTTTCAGAGGCATGTTCAACTCGCAGAAGTGCTGTTCAATGGGCTATCCACTCAATATTGGTCAGCTCTTCATTTTCCTCTCCACACAAACCAGCCTTCAGAAATCATTGGGCTCTCCACTACAGACTGTTCCATTCATTCACTGCGATTCTGCAATTCATCTGACTCTCCGCTCCAGGCAGGTTTTCATTACAGCACTGGTGAATGACCAAGTAATCCAATGCTGGTTTTCAGCCGCCTTTTCACACTCGCAGTGTGCTGTTCAATTGTCTATCCACTCAAACCTGGTCAGCCTTTCATTTTCTTTTCCACAATATCAGACTTCAGAAATCATTGGAATCGCCAGTACAGAATGTTCCATTCATTCACTGCCAATCTGGAATTCATCTGAATCTGCACTCCAGGTAGGCTTTCATTACACCACTTATGAATGTCCAAGTAACACAATGCTGGTTTTCAGCGGTCTGTTCACACTCTAAGCCCTGCTTTTTACTGGGTATCCACACAACTGTGGTCAGCTCTTCATTTTCATGTCCAAACAATCCAGACTTGAGAAATCATTGCAATCTCCAGTACAGAATGTTCCATTCATTCACTGCGAATCTGGAATTCAACTGAATCTCCACTACCTGCAGATTTATCTTACACCACTTGTGAATGTCCAAGTAAAACAATGCTGGTTTTCAGAGGCCTGTTCATGTTCGCAGTCGTGCTGTTCAATTGGCTATCCACTCAACCTGTTTTGCTCCTCATTTTCCTGTGCACACATCCCAGCCTTCAGAAATCATTGTAATCTCCACTACAGGATGTTCCATTCATTCACTGGGAATCTGGAATTCATCTGAATCTGCACTCCACGCAGGCTTTCGTTACACCACTGCTGAAAGTCGAAGTAATGCAATACTGGTTTTCAGTGGTCTGTTCACATTCGAAGCCGAGGCTTTTTACAGGCTATCCACTCAACACTGGTCAGCTCTTCATTTTCGTGTCCCCACAATCCAGATTTCAGAAATCATTGCAATCTCCACTACAGAATGTTCCATTCATTCACTGCGAGTCTGGAGTTTATCTGATTCTCCACTCCCGCCTGGTTAACATTACACCACTTGTGAATGTCCAAGTAAGCCAATGCTGGTTTTCAGAGGCCTGTTCATACTCGCAGCCGTGCTGTTTAATTGACAATTCACTCCACCCTGTTCAGCTCTTCATTGTCCCACCACACTACCAGCCTTCAGAAATCTTTGTTATCTCCACTACAGAATGTTCCATTCATTCACTGCGAATCTGGAATTCATCTGACTCTCAACTCCACGCAGGTTTTCATTACACCACTGTTGAATGTCCAAGTAACCCAATGCTGGTTTTCAGCGGCCTGTTCATATTCGCAGCCCTGCTGTTTACTTGGCTATCGATTCAAGCCTGGTCAGCTCTTCATTTTCCTGTCCACACAACACAGGCTTCAGAAATCATTGGAATCTCCTCTACAGAATGTTCCATTCATTCACTGCGAATGTGGAATTCAACTGACTCTCCACTCCATGCAGGTTTTCCTTACACCACTGATGAATGTCCAAGTAACCCAATGCTGGTTTTCAGCTGCATGTTCACACTCGCAGCCGTGCTATACAATTGGCTTTCCACTAAATCCTGATTAGTTCTTGATTTTCCTTCCACACGACCCAGCCTTCAGAAATCGTTGGAATCTCCACTAGAGAATGTTCCATTCATTCACTGCGAATCTGGAATTCCTCTGAACCTCCACTCCCGGCAGGTTTTCGTTACACCACTGTTGAATGTCCAAGTAACCCAATGTTTTAAGTGTTTTCTTCACAAGCGCAGTGGTGCTGTTCAATTGGCTATCCACTCAACCCTGGCCAGCTCTACATTTTCCTGTCCACACCACAGAGACTGGAGAAATCATTGTTATCTCCACTACAGAATGTTCCATTCATTCACAGCGAATCTGGAATTCATCTGAATCTCCACTCCCGGCAGGTTTTCGTGACACCACTGGTAAATATCCAAGTAAGCCAATGCTGGTTTTAAGTGGCCTGCTCATACTCTCAGCCGTGCTGTTCAATTTGCTATCCACTCAACCCTCTTCAGCTCCATTTTCCTGTCCACATAACCCAAACTTCAGAAACAATTGGTATCTCCTCCACAGAATGTTCCATTCATTGACGGCAAATCTGAAATTCATCTAATTCTCAACTCCCGTCAGGTTTTCGTTACACCACTTGTGAATGTCCAATTAAGCCAAAGCTGGTTTTCAGTGGCCTGTTCTTACTACGAGACGTGCTGTTCATTTGGCTATCCATTCCACCCTGTTCAGCTCTACATTTTCGTGTCCACAAAACCCAGCCTTCAGAAATCATTGGAATCACCACTAGAGAATGTTCCATTCATTCACTGCGAATCTGGAATTCATCTGAATCTCCACTCCCGGCAGGTTTTCATTGCACCACTGCTGAATGTTCAAGTAACGCAATGATGGTTTTCAGCGGTCTATTCACACTCGAACCCGTGCTGTTCACGGTCTAGCGACTCAACACTGGTGAGTTCTTCTTTTTCCAGTTCAGACAATACAAACCTCAGAAACCATTGCAATCTACACTACAGAATGTTTCATTCATTCAGGCGAATCTTGAATTCATCTTGTTCTCCACTCCCAGCAGGTTTTCGTTTCACCACTGGTGAATGTCCAAGCAACCCAAGGCTGGTTTCAGCTGCGTGTTAACACTCGCAGCCGTGCTGTTCAATTGGCTATCCAGTGAACGCTGGTTAGCTCTTGATTTTCCTTCCACACACCGAGCCTTCAGAAATCATTCTTATCTCCACTTCAGAATGTTCCATTCGTTCCCTGCGAATCTGGAATTCCTCTGACTCTCCACACCAGGCAGATTTTCCTAACAACACTGGTGAATGACCAGGTAATCCAATGCTGGTTTTCAGCGGCTGTTCACACTCACAGCCTTGCTGTTCAATTGGCAATCCAGTCAAACCTAGTCAGCTCTTCATTTTCCTGTCCACACAACCCAGCGTTCAGAAATCATTGGAATCTCTACTACAGAAATTTCCATTCATTCACTGTGAATCTGGAAATACTCTGAATCTGCATTCCAGGAAGGCTTTCGTTACACCACTGATGAATGTCCAAGTAATGCAATGCTGCTTCTTAGTGGTCTGTTCACACTCGAAACCGTGCTGTTCATTGGCTATCCACTCAATATCGGTCAGCTCTTCAATATCCTGTCCAGACTATCCAGATTCCTAAATGTTGGCAATCACCACTACAGAATGTTCCATTCAATCACGCGAATCTGGAATTCATCAGAGTCTCCACTCCTGGAAGGTTTTCGTGACACCACTGGTAAATGTCCAAGGAAGACAATGCTGGTTTTAAGCCGCCTGCTAACACACTCAGCCGTGCTGTTCAATTTGCTATCCACCCAACCCTATTCAGCTCTACATTTTCCTGTCCTCATAACCCAACCTTCAGAAATAATTGGTATCTCCTCCACAGAATGTTCCGTTCATTCACTGCGAATCTTAAATTCATCTGACTCTCAACTCCCGGCGGGTTATCGTTACACCACTTGTGAATGTCCAAGTAAGCCAATGCTGGTTTTCAGTGGCCTGTTCATACTAAGAGACGTGCTGTTCATTTGGCTATCCACTCCACCCTGTTCAGCTCTACATTTTCGTGTCCACAAAACCCAGCCTTCAGAAATCATTGGAATCACCACTAGAGAATGTTCCATTCATTCACTGCGAATCTGGAATTCCTCTGAACCTCCACTCCTGGCAGGTTTTCGTTACGCCACTGGTGAATGTCCAAGTAACTCAATCCTGGTTTTCAGAGGCATGTTCAACTCGCAGAAGTGCTGTTCAATGGGCTATCCACTCAATATTGGTCAGCTCTTCATTTTCCTCTCCACACAAACCAGCCTTCAGAAATCATTGGGCTCTCCACTACAGACTGTTCCATTCATTCACTGCGATTCTGCAATTCATCTGACTCTCCGCTCCAGGCAGGTTTTCATTACAGCACTGGTGAATGACCAAGTAATCCAATGCTGGTTTTCAGCCGCCTTTTCACACTCGCAGTGTGCTGTTCAATTGTCTATCCACTCAAACCTGGTCAGCCTTTCATTTTCTTTTCCACAATATCAGACTTCAGAAATCATTGGAATCGCCAGTACAGAATGTTCCATTCATTCACTGCCAATCTGGAATTCATCTGAATCTGCACTCCAGGTAGGCTTTCATTACACCACTTATGAATGTCCAAGTAACACAATGCTGGTTTTCAGCGGTCTGTTCACACTCTAAGCCCTGCTTTTTACTGGGTATCCACACAACTGTGGTCAGCTCTTCATTTTCATGTCCAAACAATCCAGACTTGAGAAATCATTGCAATCTCCAGTACAGAATGTTCCATTCATTCACTGCGAATCTGGAATTCAACTGAATCTCCACTACCTGCAGATTTATCTTACACCACTTGTGAATGTCCAAGTAAAACAATGCTGGTTTTCAGAGGCCTGTTCATGTTCGCAGTCGTGCTGTTCAATTGGCTATCCACTCAACCTGTTTTGCTCCTCATTTTCCTGTGCACACAACCCAGCCTTCAGAAATCATTGTAATCTCCACTACAGGATGTTCCATTCATTCACTGGGAATCTGGAATTCATCTGAATCTGCACTCCACGCAGGCTTTCGTTACACCACTGCTGAAAGTCGAAGTAATGCAATACTGGTTTTCAGTGGTCTGTTCACATTCGAAGCCGAGGCTTTTTACAGGCTATCCACTCAACACTGGTCAGCTCTTCATTTTCGTGTCCCCACAATCCAGATTTCAGAAATCATTGCAATCTCCACTACAGAATGTTCCATTCATTCACTGCGAGTCTGGAGTTTATCTGATTCTCCACTCCCGCCTGGTTAACATTACACCACTTGTGAATGTCCAAGTAAGCCAATGCTGGTTTTCAGAGGCCTGTTCATACTCGCAGCCGTGCTGTTTAATTGACAATTCACTCCACCCTGTTCAGCTCTTCATTGTCCCACCACACTACCAGCCTTCAGAAATCTTTGTTATCTCCACTACAGAATGTTCCATTCATTCACTGCGAATCTGGAATTCATCTGACTCTCAACTCCACGCAGGTTTTCATTACACCACTGTTGAATGTCCAAGTAACCCAATGCTGGTTTTCAGCGGCCTGTTCATATTCGCAGCCCTGCTGTTTACTTGGCTATCGATTCAAGCCTGGTCAGCTCTTCATTTTCCTGTCCACACAACACAGGCTTCAGAAATCATTGGAATCTCCTCTACAGAATGTTCCATTCATTCACTGCGAATGTGGAATTCAACTGACTCTCCACTCCATGCAGGTTTTCCTTACACCACTGATGAATGTCCAAGTAACCCAATGCTGGTTTTCAGCTGCATGTTCACACTCGCAGCCATGCTATACAATTGGCTTTCCACTAAATCCTGATTAGTTCTTGATTTTCCTTCCACACGACCCAGCCTTCAGAAATCGTTGGAATCTCCACTAGAGAATGTTCCATTCATTCACTGCGAATCTGGAATTCCTCTGAACCTCCACTCCCGGCAGGTTTTCGTTACACCACTGTTGAATGTCCAAGTAACCCAATGTTTTAAGTGTTTTCTTCACAAGCGCAGTGGTGCTGTTCAATTGGCTATCCACTCAACCCTGGCCAGCTCTACATTTTCCTGTCCACACCACAGAGACTGGAGAAATCATTGTTATCTCCACTACAGAATGTTCCATTCATTCACAGCGAATCTGGAATTCATCTGAATCTCCACTCCCGGCAGGTTTTCGTGACACCACTGGTAAATATCCAAGTAAGCCAATGCTGGTTTTAAGTGGCCTGCTCATACTCTCAGCCGTGCTGTTCAATTTGCTATCCACTCAACCCTCTTCAGCTCCATTTTCCTGTCCACATAACCCAAACTTCAGAAACAATTGGTATCTCCTCCACAGAATGTTCCATTCATTGACGGCAAATCTGAAATTCATCTAATTCTCAACTCCCGTCAGGTTTTCGTTACACCACTTGTGAATGTCCAATTAAGCCAAAGCTGGTTTTCAGTGGCCTGTTCTTACTACGAGACGTGCTGTTCATTTGGCTATCCATTCCACCCTGTTCAGCTCTACATTTTCGTGTCCACAAAACCCAGCCTTCAGAAATCATTGGAATCACCACTAGAGAATGTTCCATTCATTCACTGCGAATCTGGAATTCATCTGAATCTCCACTCCCGGCAGGTTTTCATTGCACCACTGCTGAATGTTCAAGTAACGCAATGATGGTTTTCAGCGGTCTATTCACACTCGAACCCGTGCTGTTCACGGTCTAGCGACTCAACACTGGTGAGTTCTTCTTTTTCCAGTTCAGACAATACAAACCTCAGAAACCATTGCAATCTACACTACAGAATGTTTCATTCATTCAGGCGAATCTTGAATTCATCTTGTTCTCCACTCCCAGCAGGTTTTCGTTTCACCACTGGTGAATGTCCAAGCAACCCAAGGCTGGTTTCAGCTGCGTGTTAACACTCGCAGCCGTGCTGTTCAATTGGCTATCCAGTGAACGCTGGTTAGCTCTTGATTTTCCTTCCACACACCGAGCCTTCAGAAATCATTCTTATCTCCACTTCAGAATGTTCCATTCGTTCCCTGCGAATCTGGAATTCCTCTGACTCTCCACACCAGGCAGATTTTCCTAACAACACTGGTGAATGACCAGGTAATCCAATGCTGGTTTTCAGCGGCTGTTCACACTCACAGCCTTGCTGTTCAATTGGCAATCCAGTCAAACCTAGTCAGCTCTTCATTTTCCTGTCCACACAACCCAGCGTTCAGAAATCATTGGAATCTCTACTACAGAAATTTCCATTCATTCACTGTGAATCTGGAAATACTCTGAATCTGCATTCCAGGAAGGCTTTCGTTACACCACTGATGAATGTCCAAGTAATGCAATGCTGCTTCTTAGTGGTCTGTTCACACTCGAAACCGTGCTGTTCATTGGCTATCCACTCAATATCGGTCAGCTCTTCAATATCCTGTCCAGACTATCCAGATTCCTAAATGTTGGCAATCACCACTACAGAATGTTCCATTCAATCACGCGAATCTGGAATTCATCAGAGTCTCCACTCCTGGAAGGTTTTCGTGACACCACTGGTAAATGTCCAAGGAAGACAATGCTGGTTTTAAGCCGCCTGCTAACACACTCAGCCGTGCTGTTCAATTTGCTATCCACCCAACCCTATTCAGCTCTACATTTTCCTGTCCTCATAACCCAACCTTCAGAAATAATTGGTATCTCCTCCACAGAATGTTCCGTTCATTCACTGCGAATCTTAAATTCATCTGACTCTCAACTCCCGGCGGGTTATCGTTACACCACTTGTGAATGTCCAAGTAAGCCAATGCTGGTTTTCAGTGGCCTGTTCATACTAAGAGACGTGCTGTTCATTTGGCTATCCACTCCACCCTGTTCAGCTCTACATTTTCGTGTCCACAAAACCCAGCCTTCAGAAATCATTGGAATCACCACTAGAGAATGTTCCATTCATTCACTGCGAATCTGGAATTCATCTGAAACTCCACTCCTGGCAGGTTTTCGTTACGCCACTGGTGAATGTCCAAGTAACTCAATACTGGTTTTCAGAGGCATGTTCAACTCGCAGAAGTGCTGTTCAATGGGCTATCCACTCAATATTGGTCAGCTCTTCATTTTCCTCTCCACACAAACCAGCCTTCAGAAATCATTGGGCTCTCCACTACAGACTGTTCCTTTCATTCACTGCGATTCTGCAATTCATCTGACTCTCCGCTCCAGGCAGGTTTTCATTACAGCACTGGTGAATGACCAAGTAATCCAATGCTGGTTTTCAGCCGCCTTTTCACACTCGCAGTGTGCTGTTCAATTGTCTATCCACTCAAACCTGGTCAGCCTTTCATTTTCTTTTCCACAATATCAGACTTCAGAAATCATTGGAATCGCCAGTACAGAATGTTCCATTCATTCACTGCCAATCTGGAATTCATCTGAATCTGCACTCCAGGTAGGCTTTCATTACACCACTTATGAATGTCCAAGTAACACAATGCTGGTTTTCAGCGGTCTGTTCACACTCTAAGCCCTGCTTTTTACTGGGTATCCACACAACTGTGGTCAGCTCTTCATTTTCATGTCCAAACAATCCAGACTTGAGAAATCATTGCAATCTCCAGTACAGAATGTTCCATTCATTCACTGCGAATCTGGAATTCAACTGAATCTCCACTACCTGCAGATTTATCTTACACCACTTGTGAATGTCCAAGTAAAACAATGCTGGTTTTCAGAGGCCTGTTCATGTTCGCAGTCGTGCTGTTCAATTGGCTATCCACTCAACCTGTTTTGCTCCTCATTTTCCTGTGCACACAACCCAGCCTTCAGAAATCATTGTAATCTCCACTACAGGATGTTCCATTCATTCACTGGGAATCTGGAATTCATCTGAATCTGCACTCCACGCAGGCTTTCGTTACACCACTGCTGAAAGTCGAAGTAATGCAATACTGGTTTTCAGTGGTCTGTTCACATTCGAAGCCGAGGCTTTTTACAGGCTATCCACTCAACACTGGTCAGCTCTTCATTTTCGTGTCCCCACAATCCAGATTTCAGAAATCATTGCAATCTCCACTACAGAATGTTCCATTCATTCACTGCGAGTCTGGAGTTTATCTGATTCTCCACTCCCGCCTGGTTAACATTACACCACTTGTGAATGTCCAAGTAAGCCAATGCTGGTTTTCAGAGGCCTGTTCATACTCGCAGCCGTGCTGTTTAATTGACAATTCACTCCACCCTGTTCAGCTCTTCATTGTCCCACCACACTACCAGCCTTCAGAAATCTTTGTTATCTCCACTACAGAATGTTCCATTCATTCACTGCGAATCTGGAATTCATCTGACTCTCAACTCCACGCAGGTTTTCATTACACCACTGTTGAATGTCCAAGTAACCCAATGCTGGTTTTCAGCGGCCTGTTCATATTCGCAGCCCTGCTGTTTACTTGGCTATCGATTCAAGCCTGGTCAGCTCTTCATTTTCCTGTCCACACAACACAGGCTTCAGAAATCATTGGAATCTCCTCTACAGAATGTTCCATTCATTCACTGCGAATGTGGAATTCAACTGACTCTCCACTCCATGCAGGTTTTCCTTACACCACTGATGAATGTCCAAGTAACCCAATGCTGGTTTTCAGCTGCATGTTCACACTCGCAGCCATGCTATACAATTGGCTTTCCACTAAATCCTGATTAGTTCTTGATTTTCCTTCCACACGACCCAGCCTTCAGAAATCGTTGGAATCTCCACTAGAGAATGTTCCATTCATTCACTGCGAATCTGGAATTCCTCTGAACCTCCACTCCCGGCAGGTTTTCGTTACACCACTGTTGAATGTCCAAGTAACCCAATGTTTTAAGTGTTTTCTTCACAAGCGCAGTGGTGCTGTTCAATTGGCTATCCACTCAACCCTGGCCAGCTCTACATTTTCCTGTCCACACCACAGAGACTGGAGAAATCATTGTTATCTCCACTACAGAATGTTCCATTCATTCACAGCGAATCTGGAATTCATCTGAATCTCCACTCCCGGCAGGTTTTCGTGACACCACTGGTAAATATCCAAGTAAGCCAATGCTGGTTTTAAGTGGCCTGCTCATACTCTCAGCCGTGCTGTTCAATTTGCTATCCACTCAACCCTCTTCAGCTCCATTTTCCTGTCCACATAACCCAAACTTCAGAAACAATTGGTATCTCCTCCACAGAATGTTCCATTCATTGACGGCAAATCTGAAATTCATCTAATTCTCAACTCCCGTCAGGTTTTCGTTACACCACTTGTGAATGTCCAATTAAGCCAAAGCTGGTTTTCAGTGGCCTGTTCTTACTACGAGACGTGCTGTTCATTTGGCTATCCATTCCACCCTGTTCAGCTCTACATTTTCGTGTCCACAAAACCCAGCCTTCAGAAATCATTGGAATCACCACTAGAGAATGTTCCATTCATTCACTGCGAATCTGGAATTCATCTGAATCTCCACTCCCGGCAGGTTTTCATTGCACCACTGCTGAATGTTCAAGTAACGCAATGATGGTTTTCAGCGGTCTATTCACACTCGAACCCGTGCTGTTCACGGTCTAGCGACTCAACACTGGTGAGTTCTTCTTTTTCCAGTTCAGACAATACAAACCTCAGAAACCATTGCAATCTACACTACAGAATGTTTCATTCATTCAGGCGAATCTTGAATTCATCTTGTTCTCCACTCCCAGCAGGTTTTCGTTTCACCACTGGTGAATGTCCAAGCAACCCAAGGCTGGTTTCAGCTGCGTGTTAACACTCGCAGCCGTGCTGTTCAATTGGCTATCCAGTGAACGCTGGTTAGCTCTTGATTTTCCTTCCACACACCGAGCCTTCAGAAATCATTCTTATCTCCACTTCAGAATGTTCCATTCGTTCCCTGCGAATCTGGAATTCCTCTGACTCTCCACACCAGGCAGATTTTCCTAACAACACTGGTGAATGACCAGGTAATCCAATGCTGGTTTTCAGCGGCTGTTCACACTCACAGCCTTGCTGTTCAATTGGCAATCCAGTCAAACCTAGTCAGCTCTTCATTTTCCTGTCCACACAACCCAGCGTTCAGAAATCATTGGAATCTCTACTACAGAAATTTCCATTCATTCACTGTGAATCTGGAAATACTCTGAATCTGCATTCCAGGAAGGCTTTCGTTACACCACTGATGAATGTCCAAGTAATGCAATGCTGCTTCTTAGTGGTCTGTTCACACTCGAAACCGTGCTGTTCATTGGCTATCCACTCAATATCGGTCAGCTCTTCAATATCCTGTCCAGACTATCCAGATTCCTAAATGTTGGCAATCACCACTACAGAATGTTCCATTCAATCACGCGAATCTGGAATTCATCAGAGTCTCCACTCCTGGAAGGTTTTCGTGACACCACTGGTAAATGTCCAAGGAAGACAATGCTGGTTTTAAGCCGCCTGCTAACACACTCAGCCGTGCTGTTCAATTTGCTATCCACCCAACCCTATTCAGCTCTACATTTTCCTGTCCTCATAACCCAACCTTCAGAAATAATTGGTATCTCCTCCACAGAATGTTCCGTTCATTCACTGCGAATCTTAAATTCATCTGACTCTCAACTCCCGGCGGGTTATCGTTACACCACTTGTGAATGTCCAAGTAAGCCAATGCTGGTTTTCAGTGGCCTGTTCATACTAAGAGACGTGCTGTTCATTTGGCTATCCACTCCACCCTGTTCAGCTCTACATTTTCGTGTCCACAAAACCCAGCCTTCAGAAATCATTGGAATCACCACTAGAGAATGTTCCATTCATTCACTGCGAATCTGGAATTCATCTGAAACTCCACTCCTGGCAGGTTTTCGTTACGCCACTGGTGAATGTCCAAGTAACTCAATACTGGTTTTCAGAGGCATGTTCAACTCGCAGAAGTGCTGTTCAATGGGCTATCCACTCAATATTGGTCAGCTCTTCATTTTCCTCTCCACACAAACCAGCCTTCAGAAATCATTGGGCTCTCCACTACAGACTGTTCCTTTCATTCACTGCGATTCTGCAATTCATCTGACTCTCCGCTCCAGGCAGGTTTTCATTACAGCACTGGTGAATGACCAAGTAATCCAATGCTGGTTTTCAGCCGCCTTTTCACACTCGCAGTGTGCTGTTCAATTGTCTATCCACTCAAACCTGGTCAGCCTTTCATTTTCTTTTCCACAATATCAGACTTCAGAAATCATTGGAATCGCCAGTACAGAATGTTCCATTCATTCACTGCCAATCTGGAATTCATCTGAATCTGCACTCCAGGTAGGCTTTCATTACACCACTTATGAATGTCCAAGTAACACAATGCTGGTTTTCAGCGGTCTGTTCACACTCTAAGCCCTGCTTTTTACTGGGTATCCACACAACTGTGGTCAGCTCTTCATTTTCATGTCCAAACAATCCAGACTTGAGAAATCATTGCAATCTCCAGTACAGAATGTTCCATTCATTCACTGCGAATCTGGAATTCAACTGAATCTCCACTACCTGCAGATTTATCTTACACCACTTGTGAATGTCCAAGTAAAACAATGCTGGTTTTCAGAGGCCTGTTCATGTTCGCAGTCGTGCTGTTCAATTGGCTATCCACTCAACCTGTTTTGCTCCTCATTTTCCTGTGCACACAACCCAGCCTTCAGAAATCATTGTAATCTCCACTACAGGATGTTCCATTCATTCACTGGGAATCTGGAATTCATCTGAATCTGCACTCCACGCAGGCTTTCGTTACACCACTGCTGAAAGTCGAAGTAATGCAATACTGGTTTTCAGTGGTCTGTTCACATTCGAAGCCGAGGCTTTTTACAGGCTATCCACTCAACACTGGTCAGCTCTTCATTTTCGTGTCCCCACAATCCAGATTTCAGAAATCATTGCAATCTCCACTACAGAATGTTCCATTCATTCACTGCGAGTCTGGAGTTTATCTGATTCTCCACTCCCGCCTGGTTAACATTACACCACTTGTGAATGTCCAAGTAAGCCAATGCTGGTTTTCAGAGGCCTGTTCATACTCGCAGCCGTGCTGTTTAATTGACAATTCACTCCACCCTGTTCAGCTCTTCATTGTCCCACCACACTACCAGCCTTCAGAAATCTTTGTTATCTCCACTACAGAATGTTCCATTCATTCACTGCGAATCTGGAATTCATCTGACTCTCAACTCCACGCCTCCACGCAGGTTTTCATTACACCACTGTTGAATGTCCAAGTAACCCAATGCTGGTTTTCAGCGGCCTGTTCATATTCGCAGCCCTGCTGTTTACTTGGCTATCGATTCAAGCCTGGTCAGCTCTTCATTTTCCTGTCCACACAACACAGGCTTCAGAAATCATTGGAATCTCCTCTACAGAATGTTCCATTCATTCACTGCGAATGTGGAATTCAACTGACTCTCCATTCCATGCAGGTTTTCCTTACACCACTGATGAATGTCCAAGTAACCCAATGCTGGTTTTCAGCTGCATGTTCACACTCGCAGCCTTGCTATACAATTGGCTTTCCACTAAATCCTGATTAGTTCTTGATTTTCCTTCCACACGACCCAGCCTTCAGAAATCGTTGGAATCTCCACTAGAGAATGTTCCATTCATTCACTGCGAATCTGGAATTCCTCTGAACCTCCACTCCCGGCAGGTTTTCGTTACACCACTGTTGAATGTCCAAGTAACCCAATGTTTTAAGTGTTTTCTTCACAAGCGCAGTGGTGCTGTTCAATTGGCTATCCACTCAACCCTGGCCAGCTCTACATTTTCCTGTCCACACCACAGAGACTGGAGAAATCATTGTTATCTCCACTACAGAATGTTCCATTCATTCACAGCGAATCTGGAATTCATCTGAATCTCCACTCCCGGCAGGTTTTCGTGACACCACTGGTAAATATCCAAGTAAGCCAATGCTGGTTTTAAGTGGCCTGCTCATACTCTCAGCCGTGCTGTTCAATTTGCTATCCACTCAACCCTCTTCAGCTCCATTTTCCTGTCCACATAACCCAAACTTCAGAAACAATTGGTATCTCCTCCACAGAATGTTCCATTCATTGACGGCAAATCTGAAATTCATCTAATTCTCAACTCCCGTCAGGTTTTCGTTACACCACTTGTGAATGTCCAATTAAGCCAAAGCTGGTTTTCAGTGGCCTGTTCTTACTACGAGACGTGCTGTTCATTTGGCTATCCATTCCACCCTGTTCAGCTCTACATTTTCGTGTCCACAAAACCCAGCCTTCAGAAATCATTGGAATCACCACTAGAGAATGTTCCATTCATTCACTGCGAATCTGGAATTCATCTGAATCTCCACTCCCGGCAGGTTTTCATTGCACCACTGCTGAATGTTCAAGTAACGCAATGATGGTTTTCAGCGGTCTATTCACACTCGAACCCGTGCTGTTCACGGTCTAGCGACTCAACACTGGTGAGTTCTTCTTTTTCCAGTTCAGACAATACAAACCTCAGAAACCATTGCAATCTACACTACAGAATGTTTCATTCATTCAGGCGAATCTTGAATTCATCTTGTTCTCCACTCCCAGCAGGTTTTCGTTTCACCACTGGTGAATGTCCAAGCAACCCAAGGCTGGTTTCAGCTGCGTGTTAACACTCGCAGCCGTGCTGTTCAATTGGCTATCCAGTGAACGCTGGTTAGCTCTTGATTTTCCTTCCACACACCGAGCCTTCAGAAATCATTCTTATCTCCACTTCAGAATGTTCCATTCGTTCCCTGCGAATCTGGAATTCCTCTGACTCTCCACACCAGGCAGATTTTCCTAACAACACTGGTGAATGACCAGGTAATCCAATGCTGGTTTTCAGCGGCTGTTCACACTCACAGCCTTGCTGTTCAATTGGCAATCCAGTCAAACCTAGTCAGCTCTTCATTTTCCTGTCCACACAACCCAGCGTTCAGAAATCATTGGAATCTCTACTACAGAAATTTCCATTCATTCACTGTGAATCTGGAAATACTCTGAATCTGCATTCCAGGAAGGCTTTCGTTACACCACTGATGAATGTCCAAGTAATGCAATGCTGCTTCTTAGTGGTCTGTTCACACTCGAAACCGTGCTGTTCATTGGCTATCCACTCAATATCGGTCAGCTCTTCAATATCCTGTCCAGACTATCCAGATTCCTAAATGTTGGCAATCACCACTACAGAATGTTCCATTCAATCACGCGAATCTGGAATTCATCAGAGTCTCCACTCCTGGAAGGTTTTCGTGACACCACTGGTAAATGTCCAAGGAAGACAATGCTGGTTTTAAGCCGCCTGCTAACACACTCAGCCGTGCTGTTCAATTTGCTATCCACCCAACCCTATTCAGCTCTACATTTTCCTGTCCTCATAACCCAACCTTCAGAAATAATTGGTATCTCCTCCACAGAATGTTCCGTTCATTCACTGCGAATCTTAAATTCATCTGACTCTCAACTCCCGGCGGGTTATCGTTACACCACTTGTGAATGTCCAAGTAAGCCAATGCTGGTTTTCAGTGGCCTGTTCATACTAAGAGACGTGCTGTTCATTTGGCTATCCACTCCACCCTGTTCAGCTCTACATTTTCGTGTCCACAAAACCCAGCCTTCAGAAATCATTGGAATCACCACTAGAGAATGTTCCATTCATTCACTGCGAATCTGGAATTCCTCTGAACCTCCACTCCTGGCAGGTTTTCGTTACGCCACTGGTGAATGTCCAAGTAACTCAATACTGGTTTTCAGAGGCATGTTCAACTCGCAGAAGTGCTGTTCAATGGGCTATCCACTCAATATTGGTCAGCTCTTCATTTTCCTCTCCACACAAACCAGCCTTCAGAAATCATTGGGCTCTCCACTACAGACTGTTCCATTCATTCACTGCGATTCTGCAATTCATCTGACTCTCCGCTCCAGGCAGGTTTTCATTACAGCACTGGTGAATGACCAAGTAATCCAATGCTGGTTTTCAGCCGCCTTTTCACACTCGCAGTGTGCTGTTCAATTGTCTATCCACTCAAACCTGGTCAGCCTTTCATTTTCTTTTCCACAATATCAGACTTCAGAAATCATTGGAATCGCCAGTACAGAATGTTCCATTCATTCACTGCCAATCTGGAATTCATCTGAATCTGCACTCCAGGTAGGCTTTCATTACACCACTTATGAATGTCCAAGTAACACAATGCTGGTTTTCAGCGGTCTGTTCACACTCTAAGCCCTGCTTTTTACTGGGTATCCACACAACTGTGGTCAGCTCTTCATTTTCATGTCCAAACAATCCAGACTTGAGAAATCATTGCAATCTCCAGTACAGAATGTTCCATTCATTCACTGCGAATCTGGAATTCAACTGAATCTCCACTACCTGCAGATTTATCTTACACCACTTGTGAATGTCCAAGTAAAACAATGCTGGTTTTCAGAGGCCTGTTCATGTTCGCAGTCGTGCTGTTCAATTGGCTATCCACTCAACCTGTTTTGCTCCTCATTTTCCTGTGCACACAACCCAGCCTTCAGAAATCATTGTAATCTCCACTACAGGATGTTCCATTCATTCACTGGGAATCTGGAATTCATCTGAATCTGCACTCCACGCAGGCTTTCGTTACACCACTGCTGAAAGTCGAAGTAATGCAATACTGGTTTTCAGTGGTCTGTTCACATTCGAAGCCGAGGCTTTTTACAGGCTATCCACTCAACACTGGTCAGCTCTTCATTTTCGTGTCCCCACAATCCAGATTTCAGAAATCATTGCAATCTCCACTACAGAATGTTCCATTCATTCACTGCGAGTCTGGAGTTTATCTGATTCTCCACTCCCGCCTGGTTAACATTACACCACTTGTGAATGTCCAAGTAAGCCAATGCTGGTTTTCAGAGGCCTGTTCATACTCGCAGCCGTGCTGTTTAATTGACAATTCACTCCACCCTGTTCAGCTCTTCATTGTCCCACCACACTACCAGCCTTCAGAAATCTTTGTTATCTCCACTACAGAATGTTCCATTCATTCACTGCGAATCTGGAATTCATCTGACTCTCAACTCCACGCAGGTTTTCATTACACCACTGTTGAATGTCCAAGTAACCCAATGCTGGTTTTCAGCGGCCTGTTCATATTCGCAGCCCTGCTGTTTACTTGGCTATCGATTCAAGCCTGGTCAGCTCTTCATTTTCCTGTCCACACAACACAGGCTTCAGAAATCATTGGAATCTCCTCTACAGAATGTTCCATTCATTCACTGCGAATGTGGAATTCAACTGACTCTCCACTCCATGCAGGTTTTCCTTACACCACTGATGAATGTCCAAGTAACCCAATGCTGGTTTTCAGCTGCATGTTCACACTCGCAGCCATGCTATACAATTGGCTTTCCACTAAATCCTGATTAGTTCTTGATTTTCCTTCCACACGACCCAGCCTTCAGAAATCGTTGGAATCTCCACTAGAGAATGTTCCATTCATTCACTGCGAATCTGGAATTCCTCTGAACCTCCACTCCCGGCAGGTTTTCGTTACACCACTGTTGAATGTCCAAGTAACCCAATGTTTTAAGTGTTTTCTTCACAAGCGCAGTGGTGCTGTTCAATTGGCTATCCACTCAACCCTGGCCAGCTCTACATTTTCCTGTCCACACCACAGAGACTGGAGAAATCATTGTTATCTCCACTACAGAATGTTCCATTCATTCACAGCGAATCTGGAATTCATCTGAATCTCCACTCCCGGCAGGTTTTCGTGACACCACTGGTAAATATCCAAGTAAGCCAATGCTGGTTTTAAGTGGCCTGCTCATACTCTCAGCCGTGCTGTTCAATTTGCTATCCACTCAACCCTCTTCAGCTCCATTTTCCTGTCCACATAACCCAAACTTCAGAAACAATTGGTATCTCCTCCACAGAATGTTCCATTCATTGACGGCAAATCTGAAATTCATCTAATTCTCAACTCCCGTCAGGTTTTCGTTACACCACTTGTGAATGTCCAATTAAGCCAAAGCTGGTTTTCAGTGGCCTGTTCTTACTACGAGACGTGCTGTTCATTTGGCTATCCATTCCACCCTGTTCAGCTCTACATTTTCGTGTCCACAAAACCCAGCCTTCAGAAATCATTGGAATCACCACTAGAGAATGTTCCATTCATTCACTGCGAATCTGGAATTCATCTGAATCTCCACTCCCGGCAGGTTTTCATTGCACCACTGCTGAATGTTCAAGTAACGCAATGATGGTTTTCAGCGGTCTATTCACACTCGAACCCGTGCTGTTCACGGTCTAGCGACTCAACACTGGTGAGTTCTTCTTTTTCCAGTTCAGACAATACAAACCTCAGAAACCATTGCAATCTACACTACAGAATGTTTCATTCATTCAGGCGAATCTTGAATTCATCTTGTTCTCCACTCCCAGCAGGTTTTCGTTTCACCACTGGTGAATGTCCAAGCAACCCAAGGCTGGTTTCAGCTGCGTGTTAACACTCGCAGCCGTGCTGTTCAATTGGCTATCCAGTGAACGCTGGTTAGCTCTTGATTTTCCTTCCACACACCGAGCCTTCAGAAATCATTCTTATCTCCACTTCAGAATGTTCCATTCGTTCCCTGCGAATCTGGAATTCCTCTGACTCTCCACACCAGGCAGATTTTCCTAACAACACTGGTGAATGACCAGGTAATCCAATGCTGGTTTTCAGCGGCTGTTCACACTCACAGCCTTGCTGTTCAATTGGCAATCCAGTCAAACCTAGTCAGCTCTTCATTTTCCTGTCCACACAACCCAGCGTTCAGAAATCATTGGAATCTCTACTACAGAAATTTCCATTCATTCACTGTGAATCTGGAAATACTCTGAATCTGCATTCCAGGAAGGCTTTCGTTACACCACTGATGAATGTCCAAGTAATGCAATGCTGCTTCTTAGTGGTCTGTTCACACTCGAAACCGTGCTGTTCATTGGCTATCCACTCAATATCGGTCAGCTCTTCAATATCCTGTCCAGACTATCCAGATTCCTAAATGTTGGCAATCACCACTACAGAATGTTCCATTCAATCACGCGAATCTGGAATTCATCAGAGTCTCCACTCCTGGAAGGTTTTCGTGACACCACTGGTAAATGTCCAAGGAAGACAATGCTGGTTTTAAGCCGCCTGCTAACACACTCAGCCGTGCTGTTCAATTTGCTATCCACCCAACCCTATTCAGCTCTACATTTTCCTGTCCTCATAACCCAACCTTCAGAAATAATTGGTATCTCCTCCACAGAATGTTCCGTTCATTCACTGCGAATCTTAAATTCATCTGACTCTCAACTCCCGGCGGGTTATCGTTACACCACTTGTGAATGTCCAAGTAAGCCAATGCTGGTTTTCAGTGGCCTGTTCATACTAAGAGACGTGCTGTTCATTTGGCTATCCACTCCACCCTGTTCAGCTCTACATTTTCGTGTCCACAAAACCCAGCCTTCAGAAATCATTGGAATCACCACTAGAGAATGTTCCATTCATTCACTGCGAATCTGGAATTCCTCTGAACCTCCACTCCTGGCAGGTTTTCGTTACGCCACTGGTGAATGTCCAAGTAACTCAATCCTGGTTTTCAGAGGCATGTTCAACTCGCAGAAGTGCTGTTCAATGGGCTATCCACTCAATATTGGTCAGCTCTTCATTTTCCTCTCCACACAAACCAGCCTTCAGAAATCATTGGGCTCTCCACTACAGACTGTTCCATTCATTCACTGCGATTCTGCAATTCATCTGACTCTCCGCTCCAGGCAGGTTTTCATTACAGCACTGGTGAATGACCAAGTAATCCAATGCTGGTTTTCAGCCGCCTTTTCACACTCGCAGTGTGCTGTTCAATTGTCTATCCACTCAAACCTGGTCAGCCTTTCATTTTCTTTTCCACAATATCAGACTTCAGAAATCATTGGAATCGCCAGTACAGAATGTTCCATTCATTCACTGCCAATCTGGAATTCATCTGAATCTGCACTCCAGGTAGGCTTTCATTACACCACTTATGAATGTCCAAGTAACACAATGCTGGTTTTCAGCGGTCTGTTCACACTCTAAGCCCTGCTTTTTACTGGGTATCCACACAACTGTGGTCAGCTCTTCATTTTCATGTCCAAACAATCCAGACTTGAGAAATCATTGCAATCTCCAGTACAGAATGTTCCATTCATTCACTGCGAATCTGGAATTCAACTGAATCTCCACTACCTGCAGATTTATCTTACACCACTTGTGAATGTCCAAGTAAAACAATGCTGGTTTTCAGAGGCCTGTTCATGTTCGCAGTCGTGCTGTTCAATTGGCTATCCACTCAACCTGTTTTGCTCCTCATTTTCCTGTGCACACAACCCAGCCTTCAGAAATCATTGTAATCTCCACTACAGGATGTTCCATTCATTCACTGTGAATCTGGAATTCATCTGAATCTGCACTCCACGCAGGCTTTCGTTACACCAATGCTGAAAGTCGAAGTAATGCAATACTGGTTTTCAGTGGTCTGTTCACATTCGAAGCCGAGGCTTTTTACAGGCTATCCACTCAACACTGGTCAGCTCTTCATTTTCGTGTCCCCACAATCCAGATTTCAGAAATCATTGCAATCTCCACTACAGAATGTTCCATTCATTCACTGCGAGTCTGGAGTTTATCTGATTCTCCACTCCGGCCTGGTTAACATTACACCACTTGTGAATGTCCAAGTAAGCCAATGCTGGTTTTCAGAGGCCTGTTCATACTCGCAGCCGTGCTGTTTAATTGACAATTCACTCCACCCTGTTCAGCTCTTCATTGTCCCACCACACTACCAGCCTTCAGAAATCTTTGTTATCTCCACTACAGAATGTTCCATTCATTCACTGCGAATCTGGAATTCATCTGACTCTCAACTCCACGCCTCCACGCAGGTTTTCATTACACCACTGTTGAATGTCCAAGTAACCCAATGCTGGTTTTCAGCGGCCTGTTCATATTCGCAGCCCTGCTGTTTACTTGGCTATCGATTCAAGCCTGGTCAGCTCTTCATTTTCCTGTCCACACAACACAGGCTTCAGAAATCATTGGAATCTCCTCTACAGAATGTTCCATTCATTCACTGCGAATGTGGAATTCAACTGACTCTCCACTCCATGCAGGTTTTCCTTACACCACTGATGAATGTCCAAGTAACCCAATGCTGGTTTTCAGCTGCATGTTCACACTCGCAGCCATGCTATACAATTGGCTTTCCACTAAATCCTGATTAGTTCTTGATTTTCCTTCCACACGACCCAGCCTTCAGAAATCGTTGGAATCTCCACTAGAGAATGTTCCATTCATTCACTGCGAATCTGGAATTCCTCTGAACCTCCACTCCCGGCAGGTTTTCGTTACACCACTGTTGAATGTCCAAGTAACCCAATGTTTTAAGTGTTTTCTTCACAAGCGCAGTGGTGCTGTTCAATTGGCTATCCACTCAACCCTGGCCAGCTCTACATTTTCCTGTCCACACCACAGAGACTGGAGAAATCATTGTTATCTCCACTACAGAATGTTCCATTCATTCACAGCGAATCTGGAATTCATCTGAATCTCCACTCCCGGCAGGTTTTCGTGACACCACTGGTAAATATCCAAGTAAGCCAATGCTGGTTTTAAGTGGCCTGCTCATACTCTCAGCCGTGCTGTTCAATTTGCTATCCACTCAACCCTCTTCAGCTCCATTTTCCTGTCCACATAACCCAAACTTCAGAAACAATTGGTATCTCCTCCACAGAATGTTCCATTCATTGACGGCAAATCTGAAATTCATCTAATTCTCAACTCCCGTCAGGTTTTCGTTACACCACTTGTGAATGTCCAATTAAGCCAAAGCTGGTTTTCAGTGGCCTGTTCTTACTACGAGACGTGCTGTTCATTTGGCTATCCATTCCACCCTGTTCAGCTCTACATTTTCGTGTCCACAAAACCCAGCCTTCAGAAATCATTGGAATCACCACTAGAGAATGTTCCATTCATTCACTGCGAATCTGGAATTCATCTGAATCTCCACTCCCGGCAGGTTTTCATTGCACCACTGCTGAATGTTCAAGTAACGCAATGATGGTTTTCAGCGGTCTATTCACACTCGAACCCGTGCTGTTCACGGTCTAGCGACTCAACACTGGTGAGTTCTTCTTTTTCCAGTTCAGACAATACAAACCTCAGAAACCATTGCAATCTACACTACAGAATGTTTCATTCATTCAGGCGAATCTTGAATTCATCTTGTTCTCCACTCCCAGCAGGTTTTCGTTTCACCACTGGTGAATGTCCAAGCAACCCAAGGCTGGTTTCAGCTGCGTGTTAACACTCGCAGCCGTGCTGTTCAATTGGCTATCCAGTGAACGCTGGTTAGCTCTTGATTTTCCTTCCACACACCGAGCCTTCAGAAATCATTCTTATCTCCACTTCAGAATGTTCCATTCGTTCCCTGCGAATCTGGAATTCCTCTGACTCTCCACACCAGGCAGTTTTTCCTAACAACACTGGTGAATGACCAGGTAATCCAATGCTGGTTTTCAGCGGCTGTTCACACTCACAGCCTTGCTGTTCAATTGGCAATCCAGTCAAACCTAGTCAGCTCTTCATTTTCCTGTCCACACAACCCAGCGTTCAGAAATCATTGGAATCTCTACTACAGAAATTTCCATTCATTCACTGTGAATCTGGAAATACTCTGAATCTGCATTCCAGGAAGGCTTTCGTTACACCACTGATGAATGTCCAAGTAATGCAATGCTGCTTCTTAGTGGTCTGTTCACACTCGAAACCGTGCTGTTCATTGGCTATCCACTCAATATCGGTCAGCTCTTCAATATCCTGTCCAGACTATCCAGATTCCTAAATGTTGGCAATCACCACTACAGAATGTTCCATTCAATCACGCGAATCTGGAATTCATCAGAGTCTCCACTCCTGGAAGGTTTTCGTGACACCACTGGTAAATGTCCAAGGAAGACAATGCTGGTTTTAAGCCGCCTGCTAACACACTCAGCCGTGCTGTTCAATTTGCTATCCACCCAACCCTATTCAGCTCTACATTTTCCTGTCCTCATAACCCAACCTTCAGAAATAATTGGTATCTCCTCCACAGAATGTTCCGTTCATTCACTGCGAATCTTAAATTCATCTGACTCTCAACTCCCGGCGGGTTATCGTTACACCACTTGTGAATGTCCAAGTAAGCCAATGCTGGTTTTCAGTGGCCTGTTCATACTAAGAGACGTGCTGTTCATTTGGCTATCCACTCCACCCTGTTCAGCTCTACATTCTCGTGTCCACAAAACCCAGCCTTCAGAAATCATTGGAATCACCACTAGAGAATGTTCCATTCATTCACTGCGAATCTGGAATTCCTCTGAACCTCCACTCCTGGCAGGTTTTCGTTACGCCACTGGTGAATGTCCAAGTAACTCAATACTGGTTTTCAGAGGCATGTTCAACTCGCAGAAGTGCTGTTCAATGGGCTATCCACTCAATATTGGTCAGCTCTTCATTTTCCTCTCCACACAAACCAGCCTTCAGAAATCATTGGGCTCTCCACTACAGACTGTTCCATTCATTCACTGCGATTCTGCAATTCATCTGACTCTCCGCTCCAGGCAGGTTTTCATTACAGCACTGGTGAATGACCAAGTAATCCAATGCTGGTTTTCAGCCGCCTTTTCACACTCGCAGTGTGCTGTTCAATTGTCTATCCACTCAAACCTGGTCAGCCTTTCATTTTCTTTTCCACAATATCAGACTTCAGAAATCATTGGAATCGCCAGTACAGAATGTTCCATTCATTCACTGCCAATCTGGAATTCATCTGAATCTGCACTCCAGGTAGGCTTTCATTACACCACTTATGAATGTCCAAGTAACACAATGCTGGTTTTCAGCGGTCTGTTCACACTCTAAGCCCTGCTTTTTACTGGGTATCCACACAACTGTGGTCAGCTCTTCATTTTCATGTCCAAACAATCCAGACTTGAGAAATCATTGCAATCTCCAGTACAGAATGTTCCATTCATTCACTGCGAATCTGGAATTCAACTGAATCTCCACTACCTGCAGATTTATCTTACACCACTTGTGAATGTCCAAGTAAAACAATGCTGGTTTTCAGAGGCCTGTTCATGTTCGCAGTCGTGCTGTTCAATTGGCTATCCACTCAACCTGTTTTGCTCCTCATTTTCCTGTGCACACAACCCAGCCTTCAGAAATCATTGTAATCTCCACTACAGGATGTTCCATTCATTCACTGGGAATCTGGAATTCATCTGAATCTGCACTCCACGCAGGCTTTCGTTACACCAATGCTGAAAGTCGAAGTAATGCAATACTGGTTTTCAGTGGTCTGTTCACATTCGAAGCCGAGGCTTTTTACAGGCTATCCACTCAACACTGGTCAGCTCTTCATTTTCGTGTCCCCACAATCCAGATTTCAGAAATCATTGCAATCTCCACTACAGAATGTTCCATTCATTCACTGCGAGTCTGGAGTTTATCTGATTCTCCACTCCGGCCTGGTTAACATTACACCACTTGTGAATGTCCAAGTAAGCCAATGCTGGTTTTCAGAGGCCTGTTCATACTCGCAGCCGTGCTGTTTAATTGACAATTCACTCCACCCTGTTCAGCTCTTCATTGTCCCACCACACTACCAGCCTTCAGAAATCTTTGTTATCTCCACTACAGAATGTTCCATTCATTCACTGCGAATCTGGAATTCATCTGACTCTCAACTCCACGCCTCCACGCAGGTTTTCATTACACCACTGTTGAATGTCCAAGTAACCCAATGCTGGTTTTCAGCGGCCTGTTCATATTCGCAGCCCTGCTGTTTACTTGGCTATCGATTCAAGCCTGGTCAGCTCTTCATTTTCCTGTCCACACAACACAGGCTTCAGAAATCATTGGAATCTCCTCTACAGAATGTTCCATTCATTCACTGCGAATGTGGAATTCAACTGACTCTCCACTCCATGCAGGTTTTCCTTACACCACTGATGAATGTCCAAGTAACCCAATGCTGGTTTTCAGCTGCATGTTCACACTCGCAGCCATGCTATACAATTGGCTTTCCACTAAATCCTGATTAGTTCTTGATTTTCCTTCCACACGACCCAGCCTTCAGAAATCGTTGGAATCTCCACTAGAGAATGTTCCATTCATTCACTGCGAATCTGGAATTCCTCTGAACCTCCACTCCCGGCAGGTTTTCGTTACACCACTGTTGAATGTCCAAGTAACCCAATGTTTTAAGTGTTTTCTTCACAAGCGCAGTGGTGCTGTTCAATTGGCTATCCACTCAACCCTGGCCAGCTCTACATTTTCCTGTCCACACCACAGAGACTGGAGAAATCATTGTTATCTCCACTACAGAATGTTCCATTCATTCACAGCGAATCTGGAATTCATCTGAATCTCCACTCCCGGCAGGTTTTCGTGACACCACTGGTAAATATCCAAGTAAGCCAATGCTGGTTTTAAGTGGCCTGCTCATACTCTCAGCCGTGCTGTTCAATTTGCTATCCACTCAACCCTCTTCAGCTCCATTTTCCTGTCCACATAACCCAAACTTCAGAAACAATTGGTATCTCCTCCACAGAATGTTCCATTCATTGACGGCAAATCTGAAATTCATCTAATTCTCAACTCCCGTCAGGTTTTCGTTACACCACTTGTGAATGTCCAATTAAGCCAAAGCTGGTTTTCAGTGGCCTGTTCTTACTACGAGACGTGCTGTTCATTTGGCTATCCATTCCACCCTGTTCAGCTCTACATTTTCGTGTCCACAAAACCCAGCCTTCAGAAATCATTGGAATCACCACTAGAGAATGTTCCATTCATTCACTGCGAATCTGGAATTCATCTGAATCTCCACTCCCGGCAGGTTTTCATTGCACCACTGCTGAATGTTCAAGTAACGCAATGATGGTTTTCAGCGGTCTATTCACACTCGAACCCGTGCTGTTCACGGTCTAGCGACTCAACACTGGTGAGTTCTTCTTTTTCCAGTTCAGACAATACAAACCTCAGAAACCATTGCAATCTACACTACAGAATGTTTCATTCATTCAGGCGAATCTTGAATTCATCTTGTTCTCCACTCCCAGCAGGTTTTCGTTTCACCACTGGTGAATGTCCAAGCAACCCAAGGCTGGTTTCAGCTGCGTGTTAACACTCGCAGCCGTGCTGTTCAATTGGCTATCCAGTGAACGCTGGTTAGCTCTTGATTTTCCTTCCACACACCGAGCCTTCAGAAATCATTCTTATCTCCACTTCAGAATGTTCCATTCGTTCCCTGCGAATCTGGAATTCCTCTGACTCTCCACACCAGGCAGATTTTCCTAACAACACTGGTGAATGACCAGGTAATCCAATGCTGGTTTTCAGCGGCTGTTCACACTCACAGCCTTGCTGTTCAATTGGCAATCCAGTCAAACCTAGTCAGCTCTTCATTTTCCTGTCCACACAACCCAGCGTTCAGAAATCATTGGAATCTCTACTACAGAAATTTCCATTCATTCACTGTGAATCTGGAAATACTCTGAATCTGCATTCCAGGAAGGCTTTCGTTACACCACTGATGAATGTCCAAGTAATGCAATGCTGCTTCTTAGTGGTCTGTTCACACTCGAAACCGTGCTGTTCATTGGCTATCCACTCAATATCGGTCAGCTCTTCAATATCCTGTCCAGACTATCCAGATTCCTAAATGTTGGCAATCACCACTACAGAATGTTCCATTCAATCACGCGAATCTGGAATTCATCAGAGTCTCCACTCCTGGAAGGTTTTCGTGACACCACTGGTAAATGTCCAAGGAAGACAATGCTGGTTTTAAGCCGCCTGCTAACACACTCAGCCGTGCTGTTCAATTTGCTATCCACCCAACCCTATTCAGCTCTACATTTTCCTGTCCTCATAACCCAACCTTCAGAAATAATTGGTATCTCCTCCACAGAATGTTCCGTTCATTCACTGCGAATCTTAAATTCATCTGACTCTCAACTCCCGGCGGGTTATCGTTACACCACTTGTGAATGTCCAAGTAAGCCAATGCTGGTTTTCAGTGGCCTGTTCATACTAAGAGACGTGCTGTTCATTTGGCTATCCACTCCACCCTGTTCAGCTCTACATTCTCGTGTCCACAAAACCCAGCCTTCAGAAATCATTGGAATCACCACTAGAGAATGTTCCATTCATTCACTGCGAATCTGGAATTCCTCTGAACCTCCACTCCTGGCAGGTTTTCGTTACGCCACTGGTGAATGTCCAAGTAACTCAATACTGGTTTTCAGAGGCATGTTCAACTCGCAGAAGTGCTGTTCAATGGGCTATCCACTCAATATTGGTCAGCTCTTCATTTTCCTCTCCACACAAACCAGCCTTCAGAAATCATTGGGCTCTCCACTACAGACTGTTCCATTCATTCACTGCGATTCTGCAATTCATCTGACTCTCCGCTCCAGGCAGGTTTTCATTACAGCACTGGTGAATGACCAAGTAATCCAATGCTGGTTTTCAGCCGCCTTTTCACACTCGCAGTGTGCTGTTCAATTGTCTATCCACTCAAACCTGGTCAGCCTTTCATTTTCTTTTCCACAATATCAGACTTCAGAAATCATTGGAATCGCCAGTACAGAATGTTCCATTCATTCACTGCCAATCTGGAATTCATCTGAATCTGCACTCCAGGTAGGCTTTCATTACACCACTTATGAATGTCCAAGTAACACAATGCTGGTTTTCAGCGGTCTGTTCACACTCTAAGCCCTGCTTTTTACTGGGTATCCACACAACTGTGGTCAGCTCTTCATTTTCATGTCCAAACAATCCAGACTTGAGAAATCATTGCAATCTCCAGTACAGAATGTTCCATTCATTCACTGCGAATCTGGAATTCAACTGAATCTCCACTACCTGCAGATTTATCTTACACCACTTGTGAATGTCCAAGTAAAACAATGCTGGTTTTCAGAGGCCTGTTCATGTTCGCAGTCGTGCTGTTCAATTGGCTATCCACTCAACCTGTTTTGCTCCTCATTTTCCTGTGCACACAACCCAGCCTTCAGAAATCATTGTAATCTCCACTACAGGATGTTCCATTCATTCACTGGGAATCTGGAATTCATCTGAATCTGCACTCCACGCAGGCTTTCGTTACACCACTGCTGAAAGTCGAAGTAATGCAATACTGGTTTTCAGTGGTCTGTTCACATTCGAAGCCGAGGCTTTTTACAGGCTATCCACTCAACACTGGTCAGCTCTTCATTTTCGTGTCCCCACAATCCAGATTTCAGAAATCATTGCAATCTCCACTACAGAATGTTCCATTCATTCACTGCGAGTCTGGAGTTTATCTGATTCTCCACTCCCGCCTGGTTAACATTACACCACTTGTGAATGTCCAAGTAAGCCAATGCTGGTTTTCAGAGGCCTGTTCATACTCGCAGCCGTGCTGTTTAATTGACAATTCACTCCACCCTGTTCAGCTCTTCATTGTCCCACCACACTACCAGCCTTCAGAAATCTTTGTTATCTCCACTACAGAATGTTCCATTCATTCACTGCGAATCTGGAATTCATCTGACTCTCAACTCCACGCAGGTTTTCATTACACCACTGTTGAATGTCCAAGTAACCCAATGCTGGTTTTCAGCGGCCTGTTCATATTCGCAGCCCTGCTGTTTACTTGGCTATCGATTCAAGCCTGGTCAGCTCTTCATTTTCCTGTCCACACAACACAGGCTTCAGAAATCATTGGAATCTCCTCTACAGAATGTTCCATTCATTCACTGCGAATGTGGAATTCAACTGACTCTCCACTCCATGCAGGTTTTCCTTACACCACTGATGAATGTCCAAGTAACCCAATGCTGGTTTTCAGCTGCATGTTCACACTCGCAGCCATGCTATACAATTGGCTTTCCACTAAATCCTGATTAGTTCTTGATTTTCCTTCCACACGACCCAGCCTTCAGAAATCGTTGGAATCTCCACTAGAGAATGTTCCATTCATTCACTGCGAATCTGGAATTCCTCTGAACCTCCACTCCCGGCAGGTTTTCGTTACACCACTGTTGAATGTCCAAGTAACCCAATGTTTTAAGTGTTTTCTTCACAAGCGCAGTGGTGCTGTTCAATTGGCTATCCACTCAACCCTGGCCAGCTCTACATTTTCCTGTCCACACCACAGAGACTGGAGAAATCATTGTTATCTCCACTACAGAATGTTCCATTCATTCACAGCGAATCTGGAATTCATCTGAATCTCCACTCCCGGCAGGTTTTCGTGACACCACTGGTAAATATCCAAGTAAGCCAATGCTGGTTTTAAGTGGCCTGCTCATACTCTCAGCCGTGCTGTTCAATTTGCTATCCACTCAACCCTCTTCAGCTCCATTTTCCTGTCCACATAACCCAAACTTCAGAAACAATTGGTATCTCCTCCACAGAATGTTCCATTCATTGACGGCAAATCTGAAATTCATCTAATTCTCAACTCCCGTCAGGTTTTCGTTACACCACTTGTGAATGTCCAATTAAGCCAAAGCTGGTTTTCAGTGGCCTGTTCTTACTACGAGACGTGCTGTTCATTTGGCTATCCATTCCACCCTGTTCAGCTCTACATTTTCGTGTCCACAAAACCCAGCCTTCAGAAATCATTGGAATCACCACTAGAGAATGTTCCATTCATTCACTGCGAATCTGGAATTCATCTGAATCTCCACTCCCGGCAGGTTTTCATTGCACCACTGCTGAATGTTCAAGTAACGCAATGATGGTTTTCAGCGGTCTATTCACACTCGAACCCGTGCTGTTCACGGTCTAGCGACTCAACACTGGTGAGTTCTTCTTTTTCCAGTTCAGACAATACAAACCTCAGAAACCATTGCAATCTACACTACAGAATGTTTCATTCATTCAGGCGAATCTTGAATTCATCTTGTTCTCCACTCCCAGCAGGTTTTCGTTTCACCACTGGTGAATGTCCAAGCAACCCAAGGCTGGTTTCAGCTGCGTGTTAACACTCGCAGCCGTGCTGTTCAATTGGCTATCCAGTGAACGCTGGTTAGCTCTTGATTTTCCTTCCACACACCGAGCCTTCAGAAATCATTCTTATCTCCACTTCAGAATGTTCCATTCGTTCCCTGCGAATCTGGAATTCCTCTGACTCTCCACACCAGGCAGATTTTCCTAACAACACTGGTGAATGACCAGGTAATCCAATGCTGGTTTTCAGCGGCTGTTCACACTCACAGCCTTGCTGTTCAATTGGCAATCCAGTCAAACCTAGTCAGCTCTTCATTTTCCTGTCCACACAACCCAGCGTTCAGAAATCATTGGAATCTCTACTACAGAAATTTCCATTCATTCACTGTGAATCTGGAAATACTCTGAATCTGCATTCCAGGAAGGCTTTCGTTACACCACTGATGAATGTCCAAGTAATGCAATGCTGCTTCTTAGTGGTCTGTTCACACTCGAAACCGTGCTGTTCATTGGCTATCCACTCAATATCGGTCAGCTCTTCAATATCCTGTCCAGACTATCCAGATTCCTAAATGTTGGCAATCACCACTACAGAATGTTCCATTCAATCACGCGAATCTGGAATTCATCAGAGTCTCCACTCCTGGAAGGTTTTCGTGACACCACTGGTAAATGTCCAAGGAAGACAATGCTGGTTTTAAGCCGCCTGCTAACACACTCAGCCGTGCTGTTCAATTTGCTATCCACCCAACCCTATTCAGCTCTACATTTTCCTGTCCTCATAACCCAACCTTCAGAAATAATTGGTATCTCCTCCACAGAATGTTCCGTTCATTCACTGCGAATCTTAAATTCATCTGACTCTCAACTCCCGGCGGGTTATCGTTACACCACTTGTGAATGTCCAAGTAAGCCAATGCTGGTTTTCAGTGGCCTGTTCATACTAAGAGACGTGCTGTTCATTTGGCTATCCACTCCACCCTGTTCAGCTCTACATTCTCGTGTCCACAAAACCCAGCCTTCAGAAATCATTGGAATCACCACTAGAGAATGTTCCATTCATTCACTGCGAATCTGGAATTCCTCTGAACCTCCACTCCTGGCAGGTTTTCGTTACGCCACTGGTGAATGTCCAAGTAACTCAATACTGGTTTTCAGAGGCATGTTCAACTCGCAGAAGTGCTGTTCAATGGGCTATCCACTCAATATTGGTCAGCTCTTCATTTTCCTCTCCACACAAACCAGCCTTCAGAAATCATTGGGCTCTCCACTACAGACTGTTCCATTCATTCACTGCGATTCTGCAATTCATCTGACTCTCCGCTCCAGGCAGGTTTTCATTACAGCACTGGTGAATGACCAAGTAATCCAATGCTGGTTTTCAGCCGCCTTTTCACACTCGCAGTGTGCTGTTCAATTGTCTATCCACTCAAACCTGGTCAGCCTTTCATTTTCTTTTCCACAATATCAGACTTCAGAAATCATTGGAATCGCCAGTACAGAATGTTCCATTCATTCACTGCCAATCTGGAATTCATCTGAATCTGCACTCCAGGTAGGCTTTCATTACACCACTTATGAATGTCCAAGTAACACAATGCTGGTTTTCAGCGGTCTGTTCACACTCTAAGCCCTGCTTTTTACTGGGTATCCACACAACTGTGGTCAGCTCTTCATTTTCATGTCCAAACAATCCAGACTTGAGAAATCATTGCAATCTCCAGTACAGAATGTTCCATTCATTCACTGCGAATCTGGAATTCAACTGAATCTCCACTACCTGCAGATTTATCTTACACCACTTGTGAATGTCCAAGTAAAACAATGCTGGTTTTCAGAGGCCTGTTCATGTTCGCAGTCGTGCTGTTCAATTGGCTATCCACTCAACCTGTTTTGCTCCTCATTTTCCTGTGCACACAACCCAGCCTTCAGAAATCATTGTAATCTCCACTACAGGATGTTCCATTCATTCACTGGGAATCTGGAATTCATCTGAATCTGCACTCCACGCAGGCTTTCGTTACACCACTGCTGAAAGTCGAAGTAATGCAATACTGGTTTTCAGTGGTCTGTTCACATTCGAAGCCGAGGCTTTTTACAGGCTATCCACTCAACACTGGTCAGCTCTTCATTTTCGTGTCCCCACAATCCAGATTTCAGAAATCATTGCAATCTCCACTACAGAATGTTCCATTCATTCACTGCGAGTCTGGAGTTTATCTGATTCTCCACTCCGGCCTGGTTAACATTACACCACTTGTGAATGTCCAAGTAAGCCAATGCTGGTTTTCAGAGGCCTGTTCATACTCGCAGCCGTGCTGTTTAATTGACAATTCACTCCACCCTGTTCAGCTCTTCATTGTCCCACCACACTACCAGCCTTCAGAAATCTTTGTTATCTCCACTACAGAATGTTCCATTCATTCACTGCGAATCTGGAATTCATCTGACTCTCAACTCCACGCCTCCACGCAGGTTTTCATTACACCACTGTTGAATGTCCAAGTAACCCAATGCTGGTTTTCAGCGGCCTGTTCATATTCGCAGCCCTGCTGTTTACTTGGCTATCGATTCAAGCCTGGTCAGCTCTTCATTTTCCTGTCCACACAACACAGGCTTCAGAAATCATTGGAATCTCCTCTACAGAATGTTCCATTCATTCACTGCGAATGTGGAATTCAACTGACTCTCCACTCCATGCAGTTTTTCCTTACACCACTGATGAATGTCCAAGTAACCCAATGCTGGTTTTCAGCTGCATGTTCACACTCGCAGCCATGCTATACAATTGGCTTTCCACTAAATCCTGATTAGTTCTTGATTTTCCTTCCACACGACCCAGCCTTCAGAAATCGTTGGAATCTCCACTAGAGAATGTTCCATTCATTCACTGCGAATCTGGAATTCCTCTGAACCTCCACTCCCGGCAGGTTTTCGTTACACCACTGTTGAATGTCCAAGTAACCCAATGTTTTAAGTGTTTTCTTCACAAGCGCAGTGGTGCTGTTCAATTGGCTATCCACTCAACCCTGGCCAGCTCTACATTTTCCTGTCCACACCACAGAGACTGGAGAAATCATTGTTATCTCCACTACAGAATGTTCCATTCATTCACAGCGAATCTGGAATTCATCTGAATCTCCACTCCCGGCAGGTTTTCGTGACACCACTGGTAAATATCCAAGTAAGCCAATGCTGGTTTTAAGTGGCCTGCTCATACTCTCAGCCGTGCTGTTCAATTTGCTATCCACTCAACCCTCTTCAGCTCCATTTTCCTGTCCACATAACCCAAACTTCAGAAACAATTGGTATCTCCTCCACAGAATGTTCCATTCATTGACGGCAAATCTGAAATTCATCTAATTCTCAACTCCCGTCAGGTTTTCGTTACACCACTTGTGAATGTCCAATTAAGACAAAGCTGGTTTTCAGTGGCCTGTTCTTACTACGAGACGTGCTGTTCATTTGGCTATCCATTCCACCCTGTTCAGCTCTACATTTTCGTGTCCACAAAACCCAGCCTTCAGAAATCATTGGAATCACCACTAGAGAATGTTCCATTCATTCACTGCGAATCTGGAATTCATCTGAATCTCCACTCCCGGCAGGTTTTCATTGCACCACTGCTGAATGTTCAAGTAACGCAATGATGGTTTTCAGCGGTCTATTCACACTCGAACCCGTGCTGTTCACGGTCTAGCGACTCAACACTGGTGAGTTCTTCTTTTTCCAGTTCAGACAATACAAACCTCAGAAACCATTGCAATCTACACTACAGAATGTTTCATTCATTCAGGCGAATCTTGAATTCATCTTGTTCTCCACTCCCAGCAGGTTTTCGTTTCACCACTGGTGAATGTCCAAGCAACCCAAGGCTGGTTTCAGCTGCGTGTTAACACTCGCAGCCGTGCTGTTCAATTGGCTATCCAGTGAACGCTGGTTAGCTCTTGATTTTCCTTCCACACACCGAGCCTTCAGAAATCATTCTTATCTCCACTTCAGAATGTTCCATTCGTTCCCTGCGAATCTGGAATTCCTCTGACTCTCCACACCAGGCAGATTTTCCTAACAACACTGGTGAATGACCAGGTAATCCAATGCTGGTTTTCAGCGGCTGTTCACACTCACAGCCTTGCTGTTCAATTGGCAATCCAGTCAAACCTAGTCAGCTCTTCATTTTCCTGTCCACACAACCCAGCGTTCAGAAATCATTGGAATCTCTACTACAGAAATTTCCATTCATTCACTGTGAATCTGGAAATACTCTGAATCTGCATTCCAGGAAGGCTTTCGTTACACCACTGATGAATGTCCAAGTAATGCAATGCTGCTTCTTAGTGGTCTGTTCACACTCGAAACCGTGCTGTTCATTGGCTATCCACTCAATATCGGTCAGCTCTTCAATATCCTGTCCAGACTATCCAGATTCCTAAATGTTGGCAATCACCACTACAGAATGTTCCATTCAATCACGCGAATCTGGAATTCATCAGAGTCTCCACTCCTGGAAGGTTTTCGTGACACCACTGGTAAATGTCCAAGGAAGACAATGCTGGTTTTAAGCCGCCTGCTAACACACTCAGCCGTGCTGTTCAATTTGCTATCCACCCAACCCTATTCAGCTCTACATTTTCCTGTCCTCATAACCCAACCTTCAGAAATAATTGGTATCTCCTCCACAGAATGTTCCGTTCATTCACTGCGAATCTTAAATTCATCTGACTCTCAACTCCCGGCGGGTTATCGTTACACCACTTGTGAATGTCCAAGTAAGCCAATGCTGGTTTTCAGTGGCCTGTTCATACTAAGAGACGTGCTGTTCATTTGGCTATCCAATCCACCCTGTTCAGCTCTACATTCTCGTGTCCACAAAACCCAGCCTTCAGAAATCATTGGAATCACCACTAGAGAATGTTCCATTCATTCACTGCGAATCTGGAATTCCTCTGAACCTCCACTCCTGGCAGGTTTTCGTTACGCCACTGGTGAATGTCCAAGTAACTCAATACTGGTTTTCAGAGGCATGTTCAACTCGCAGAAGTGCTGTTCAATGGGCTATCCACTCAATATTGGTCAGCTCTTCATTTTCCTCTCCACACAAACCAGCCTTCAGAAATCATTGGGCTCTCCACTACAGACTGTTCCATTCATTCACTGCGATTCTGCAATTCATCTGACTCTCCGCTCCAGGCAGGTTTTCATTTCAGCACTGGTGAATGACCAAGTAATCCAATGCTGGTTTTCAGCCGCCTTTTCACACTCGCAGTGTGCTGTTCAATTGTCTATCCACTCAAACCTGGTCAGCCTTTCATTTTCTTTTCCACAATATCAGACTTCAGAAATCATTGGAATCGCCAGTACAGAATGTTCCATTCATTCACTGTGAATCTGGAAATAATCTGAATCTGCACTCCAGGTAGGCTTTCATTACACCACTTATGAATGTCCAAGTAACACAATGCTGGTTTTCAGCGGTCTGTTCACACTCTAAGCCCTGCTTTTTACTGGGTATCCACACAACTGTGGTCAGCTCTTCATTTTCATGTCCAAACAATCCAGACTTGAGAAATCATTGCAATCTCCAGTACAGAATGTTCCATTCATTCACTGCGAATCTGGAATTCAACTGAATCTCCACTACCTGCAGATTTATCTTACACCACTTGTGAATGTCCAAGTAAAACAATGCTGGTTTTCAGAGGCCTGTTCATGTTCGCAGTCGTGCTGTTCAATTGGCTATCCACTCAACCTGTTTTGCTCCTCATTTTCCTGTGCACACAACCCAGCCTTCAGAAATCATTGTAATCTCCACTACAGGATGTTCCATTCATTCACTGGGAATCTGGAATTCATCTGAATCTGCACTCCACGCAGGCTTTCGTTACACCACTGCTGAAAGTCGAAGTAATGCAATACTGGTTTTCAGTGGTCTGTTCACATTCGAAGCCGAGGCTTTTTACAGGCTATCCACTCAACACTGGTCAGCTCTTCATTTTCGTGTCCCCACAATCCAGATTTCAGAAATCATTGCAATCTCCACTACAGAATGTTCCATTGATTCACTGCGAGTCTGGAGTTTATCTGATTCTCCACTCCCGCCTGGTTAACATTACACCACTTGTGAATGTCCAAGTAAGCCAATGCTGGTTTTCAGAGGCCTGTTCATACTCGCAGCCGTGCTGTTTAATTGACAATTCACTCCACCCTGTTCAGCTCTTCATTGTCCCACCACACTACCAGCCTTCAGAAATCTTTGTTATCTCCACTACAGAATGTTCCATTCATTCACTGCGAATCTGGAATTCATCTGACTCTCAACTCCACGCAGGTTTTCATTACACCACTGTTGAATGTCCAAGTAACCCAATGCTGGTTTTCAGCGGCCTGTTCATATTCGCAGCCCTGCTGTTTACTTGGCTATCGATTCAAGCCTGGTCAGCTCTTCATTTTCCTGTCCACACAACACAGGCTTCAGAAATCATTGGAATCTCCTCTACAGAATGTTCCATTCATTCACTGCGAATGTGGAATTCAACTGACTCTCCACTCCATGCAGGTTTTCCTTACACCACTGATGAATGTCCAAGTAACCCAATGCTGGTTTTCAGCTGCATGTTCACACTCGCAGCCATGCTATACAATTGGCTTTCCACTAAATCCTGATTAGTTCTTGATTTTCCTTCCACACGACCCAGCCTTCAGAAATCGTTGGAATCTCCACTAGAGAATGTTCCATTCATTCACTGCGAATCTGGAATTCCTCTGAACCTCCACTCCCGGCAGGTTTTCGTTACACCACTGTTGAATGTCCAAGTAACCCAATGTTTTAAGTGTTTTCTTCACAAGCGCAGTGGTGCTGTTCAATTGGCTATCCACTCAACCCTGGCCAGCTCTACATTTTCCTGTCCACACCACAGAGACTGGAGAAATCATTGTTATCTCCACTACAGAATGTTCCATTCATTCACAGCGAATCTGGAATTCATCTGAATCTCCACTCCCGGCAGGTTTTCGTGACACCACTGGTAAATATCCAAGTAAGCCAATGCTGGTTTTAAGTGGCCTGCTCATACTCTCAGCCGTGCTGTTCAATTTGCTATCCACTCAACCCTCTTCAGCTCCATTTTCCTGTCCACATAACCCAAACTTCAGAAACAATTGGTATCTCCTCCACAGAATGTTCCATTCATTGACGGCAAATCTGAAATTCATCTAATTCTCAACTCCCGTCAGGTTTTCGTTACACCACTTGTGAATGTCCAATTAAGCCAAAGCTGCTTTTCAGTGGCCTGTTCTTACTACGAGACGTGCTGTTCATTTGGCTATCCATTCCACCCTGTTCAGCTCTACATTTTCGTGTCCACAAAACCCAGCCTTCAGAAATCATTGGAATCACCACTAGAGAATGTTCCATTCATTCACTGCGAATCTGGAATTCATCTAAATCTCCACTCCCGGCAGGTTTTCATTGCACCACTGCTGAATGTTCAAGTAACGCAATGATGGTTTTCAGCGGTCTATTCACACTCGAACCCGTGCTGTTCACGGTCTAGCGACTCAACACTGGTGAGTTCTTCTTTTTCCAGTTCAGACAATACAAACCTCAGAAACCATTGCAATCTACACTACAGAATGTTTCATTCATTCAGGCGAATCTTGAATTCATCTTGTTCTCCACTCCCAGCAGGTTTTCGTTTCACCACTGGTGAATGTCCAAGCAACCCAAGGCTGGTTTCAGCTGCGTGTTAACACTCGCAGCCGTGCTGTTCAATTGGCTATCCAGTGAACGCTGGTTAGCTCTTGATTTTCCTTCCACACACCGAGCCTTCAGAAATCATTCTTATCTCCACTTCAGAATGTTCCATTCGTTCCCTGCGAATCTGGAATTCCTCTGACTCTCCACACCAGGCAGATTTTCCTAACAACACTGGTGAATGACCAGGTAATCCAATGCTGGTTTTCAGCGGCTGTTCACACTCACAGCCTTGCTGTTCAATTGGCAATCCAGTCAAACCTAGTCAGCTCTTCATTTTCCTGTCCACACAACCCAGCGTTCAGAAATCATTGGAATCTCTACTACAGAAATTTCCATTCATTCACTGTGAATCTGGAAATACTCTGAATCTGCATTCCAGGAAGGCTTTCGTTACACCACTGATGAATGTCCAAGTAATGCAATGCTGCTTCTTAGTGGTCTGTTCACACTCGAAACCGTGCTGTTCATTGGCTATCCACTCAATATCGGTCAGCTCTTCAATATCCTGTCCAGACTATCCAGATTCCTAAATGTTGGCAATCACCACTACAGAATGTTCCATTCAATCACGCGAATCTGGAATTCATCAGAGTCTCCACTCCTGGAAGGTTTTCGTGACACCACTGGTAAATGTCCAAGGAAGACAATGCTGGTTTTAAGCCGCCTGCTAACACACTCAGCCGTGCTGTTCAATTTGCTATCCACCCAACCCTATTCAGCTCTACATTTTCCTGTCCTCATAACCCAACCTTCAGAAATAATTGGTATCTCCTCCACAGAATGTTCCGTTCATTCACTGCGAATCTTAAATTCATCTGACTCTCAACTCCCGGCGGGTTATCGTTACACCACTTGTGAATGTCCAAGTAAGCCAATGCTGGTTTTCAGTGGCCTGTTCATACTAAGAGACGTGCTGTTCATTTGGCTATCCACTCCACCCTGTTCAGCTCTACATTCTCGTGTCCACAAAACCCAGCCTTCAGAAATCATTGGAATCACCACTAGAGAATGTTCCATTCATTCACTGCGAATCTGGAATTCCTCTGAACCTCCACTCCTGGCAGGTTTTCGTTACGCCACTGGTGAATGTCCAAGTAACTCAATACTGGTTTTCAGAGGCATGTTCAACTCGCAGAAGTGCTGTTCAATGGGCTATCCACTCAATATTGGTCAGCTCTTCATTTTCCTCTCCACACAAACCAGCCTTCAGAAATCATTGGGCTCTCCACTACAGACTGTTCCATTCATTCACTGCGATTCTGCAATTCATCTGACTCTCCGCTCCAGGCAGGTTTTCATTTCAGCACTGGTGAATGACCAAGTAATCCAATGCTGGTTTTCAGCCGCCTTTTCACACTCGCAGTGTGCTGTTCAATTGTCTATCCACTCAAACCTGGTCAGCCTTTCATTTTCTTTTCCACAATATCAGACTTCAGAAATCATTGGAATCGCCAGTACAGAATGTTCCATTCATTCACTGCCAATCTGGAATTCATCTGAATCTGCACTCCAGGTAGGCTTTCATTACACCACTTATGAATGTCCAAGTAACACAATGCTGGTTTTCAGCGGTCTGTTCACACTCTAAGCCCTGCTTTTTACTGGGTATCCACACAACTGTGGTCAGCTCTTCATTTTCATGTCCAAACAATCCAGACTTGAGAAATCATTGCAATCTCCAGTACAGAATGTTCCATTCATTCACTGCGAATCTGGAATTCAACTGAATCTCCACTACCTGCAGATTTATCTTACACCACTTGTGAATGTCCAAGTAAAACAATGCTGGTTTTCAGAGGCCTGTTCATGTTCGCAGTCGTGCTGTTCAATTGGCTATCCACTCAACCTGTTTTGCTCCTCATTTTCCTGTGCACACAACCCAGCCTTCAGAAATCATTGTAATCTCCACTACAGGATGTTCCATTCATTCACTGGGAATCTGGAATTCATCTGAATCTGCACTCCACGCAGGCTTTCGTTACACCACTGCTGAAAGTCGAAGTAATGCAATACTGGTTTTCAGTGGTCTGTTCACATTCGAAGCCGAGGCTTTTTACAGGCTATCCACTCAACACTGGTCAGCTCTTCATTTTCGTGTCCCCACAATCCAGATTTCAGAAATCATTGCAATCTCCACTACAGAATGTTCCATTGATTCACTGCGAGTCTGGAGTTTATCTGATTCTCCACTCCCGCCTGGTTAACATTACACCACTTGTGAATGTCCAAGTAAGCCAATGCTGGTTTTCAGAGGCCTGTTCATACTCGCAGCCGTGCTGTTTAATTGACAATTCACTCCACCCTGTTCAGCTCTTCATTGTCCCACCACACTACCAGCCTTCAGAAATCTTTGTTATCTCCACTACAGAACGTTCCATTCATTCACTGCGAATCTGGAATTCATCTGACTCTCAACTCCACGCAGGTTTTCATTACACCACTGTTGAATGTCCAAGTAACCCAATGCTGGTTTTCAGCGGCCTGTTCATATTCGCAGCCCTGCTGTTTACTTGGCTATCGATTCAAGCCTGGTCAGCTCTTCATTTTCCTGTCCACACAACACAGGCTTCAGAAATCATTGGAATCTCCTCTACAGAATGTTCCATTCATTCACTGCGAATGTGGAATTCAACTGACTCTCCACTCCATGCAGGTTTTCCTTACACCACTGATGAATGTCCAAGTAACCCAATGCTGGTTTTCAGCTGCATGTTCACACTCGCAGCCATGCTATACAATTGGCTTTCCACTAAATCCTGATTAGTTCTTGATTTTCCTTCCACACGACCCAGCCTTCAGAAATCGTTGGAATCTCCACTAGAGAATGTTCCATTCATTCACTGCGAATCTGGAATTCCTCTGAACCTCCACTCCCGGCAGGTTTTCGTTACACCACTGTTGAATGTCCAAGTAACCCAATGTTTTAAGTGTTTTCTTCACAAGCGCAGTGGTGCTGTTCAATTGGCTATCCACTCAACCCTGGCCAGCTCTACATTTTCCTGTCCACACCACAGAGACTGGAGAAATCATTGTTATCTCCACTACAGAATGTTCCATTCATTCACAGCGAATCTGGAATTCATCTGAATCTCCACTCCCGGCAGGTTTTCGTGACACCACTGGTAAATATCCAAGTAAGCCAATGCTGGTTTTAAGTGGCCTGCTCATACTCTCAGCCGTGCTGTTCAATTTGCTATCCACTCAACCCTCTTCAGCTCCATTTTCCTGTCCACATAACCCAAACTTCAGAAACAATTGGTATCTCCTCCACAGAATGTTCCATTCATTGACGGCAAATCTGAAATTCATCTAATTCTCAACTCCCGTCAGGTTTTCGTTACACCACTTGTGAATGTCCAATTAAGCCAAAGCTGGTTTTCAGTGGCCTGTTCTTACTATGAGACGTGCTGTTCATTTGGCTATCCATTCCACCCTGTTCAGCTCTACATTTTCGTGTCCACAAAACCCAGCCTTCAGAAATCATTGGAATCACCACTAGAGAATGTTCCATTCATTCACTGCGAATCTGGAATTCATCTGAATCTCCACTCCCGGCAGGTTTTCATTGCACCACTGCTGAATGTTCAAGTAACGCAATGATGGTTTTCAGCGGTCTATTCACACTCGAACCCGTGCTGTTCACGGTCTAGCGACTCAACACTGGTGAGTTCTTCTTTTTCCAGTTCAGACAATACAAACCTCAGAAACCATTGCAATCTACACTACAGAATGTTTCATTCATTCAGGCGAATCTTGAATTCATCTTGTTCTCCACTCCCAGCAGGTTTTCGTTTCACCACTGGTGAATGTCCAAGTAACTCAATACTGGTTTTCAGAGGCATGTTCAACTCGCAGAAGTGCTGTTCAATGGGCTATCCACTCAATATTGGTCAGCTCTTCATTTTCCTCTCCACACAAACCAGCCTTCAGAAATCATTGGGCTCTCCACTACAGACTGTTCCATTCATTCACTGCGATTCTGCAATTCATCTAACTCTCCGCTCCAGGCAGGTTTTCATTACAGCACTGGTGAATGACCAAGTAATCCAATGCTGGTTTTCAGCCGCCTTTTCACACTCGCAGTGTGCTGTTCAATTGTCTATCCACTCAAACCTGGTCAGCCTTTCATTTTCTTTTCCACAATATCAGACTTCAGAAATCATTGGAATCGCCAGTACAGAATGTTCCATTCATTCACTGTGAATCTGGAAATAATCTGAATCTGCACTCCAGGTAGGCTTTCATTACACCACTTATGAATGTCCAAGTAACACAATGCTGGTTTTCAGCGGTCTGTTCACACTCTAAGCCCTGCTTTTTACTGGGTATCCACACAACTGTGGTCAGCTCTTCATTTTCATGTCCAAACAATCCAGACTTGAGAAATCATTGCAATCTCCAGTACAGAATGTTCCATTCATTCACTGCGAAACTGGAATTCAACTGAATCTCCACTACCTGCAGATTTATCTTACACCACTTGTGAATGTCCAAGTAAAACAATGCTGGTTTTCAGAGGCCTGTTCATGTTCGCAGTCGTGCTGTTCAATTGGCTATCCACTCAACCTGTTTTGCTCCTCATTTTCCTGTGCACACAACCCAGCCTTCAGAAATCATTGTAATCTCCACTACAGGATGTTCCATTCATTCACTGGGAATCTGGAATTCATCTGAATCTGCACTCCACGCAGGCTTTCGTTACACCACTGCTGAAAGTCGAAGTAATGCAATACTGGTTTTCAGTGGTCTGTTCACATTCGAAGCCGAGGCTTTTTACAGGCTATCCACTCAACACTGGTCAGCTCTTCATTTTCGTGTCCCCACAATCCAGATTTCAGAAATCATTGCAATCTCCACTACAGAATGTTCCATTGATTCACTGCGAGTCTGGAGTTTATCTGATTCTCCACTCCCGCCTGGTTAACATTACACCACTTGTGAATGTCCAAGTAAGCCAATGCTGGTTTTCAGAGGCCTGTTCATACTCGCAGCCGTGCTGTTTAATTGACAATTCACTCCACCCTGTTCAGCTCTTCATTGTCCCACCACACTACCAGCCTTCAGAAATCTTTGTTATCTCCACTACAGAATGTTCCATTCATTCACTGCGAATCTGGAATTCATCTGACTCTCAACTCCACGCAGGTTTTCATTACACCACTGTTGAATGTCCAAGTAACCCAATGCTGGTTTTCAGCGGCCTGTTCATATTCGCAGCCCTGCTGTTTACTTGGCTATCGATTCAAGCCTGGTCAGCTCTTCATTTTCCTGTCCACACAACACAGGCTTCAGAAATCATTGGAATCTCCTCTACAGAATGTTCCATTCATTCACTGCGAATGTGGAATTCAACTGACTCTCCACTCCATGCAGGTTTTCCTTACACCACTGATGAATGTCCAAGTAACCCAATGCTGGTTTTCAGCTGCATGTTCACACTCGCAGCCATGCTATACAATTGGCTTTCCACTAAATCCTGATTAGTTCTTGATTTTCCTTCCACACGACCCAGCCTTCAGAAATCGTTGGAATCTCCACTAGAGAATGTTCCATTCATTCACTGCGAATCTGGAATTCCTCTGAACCTCCACTCCCGGCAGGTTTTCGTTACACCACTGTTGAATGTCCAAGTAACCCAATGTTTTAAGTGTTTTCTTCACAAGCGCAGTGGTGCTGTTCAATTGGCTATCCACTCAACCCTGGCCAGCTCTACATTTTCCTGTCCACACCACAGAGACTGGAGAAATCATTGTTATCTCCACTACAGAATGTTCCATTCATTCACAGCGAATCTGGAATTCATCTGAATCTCCACTCCCGGCAGGTTTTCGTGACACCACTGGTAAATATCCAAGTAAGCCAATGCTGGTTTTAAGTGGCCTGCTCATACTCTCAGCCGTGCTGTTCAATTTGCTATCCACTCAACCCTCTTCAGCTCCATTTTCCTGTCCACATAACCCAAACTTCAGAAACAATTGGTATCTCCTCCACAGAATGTTCCATTCATTGACGGCAAATCTGAAATTCATCTAATTCTCAACTCCCGTCAGGTTTTCGTTACACCACTTGTGAATGTCCAATTAAGCCAAAGCTGCTTTTCAGTGGCCTGTTCTTACTACGAGACGTGCTGTTCATTTGGCTATCCATTCCACCCTGTTCAGCTCTACATTTTCGTGTCCACAAAACCCAGCCTTCAGAAATCATTGGAATCACCACTAGAGAATGTTCCATTCATTCACTGCGAATCTGGAATTCATCTGAATCTCCACTCCCGGCAGGTTTTCATTGCACCACTGCTGAATGTTCAAGTAACGCAATGATGGTTTTCAGCGGTCTATTCACACTCGAACCCGTGCTGTTCACGGTCTAGCGACTCAACACTGGTGAGTTCTTCTTTTTCCAGTTCAGACAATACAAACCTCAGAAACCATTGCAATCTACACTACAGAATGTTTCATTCATTCAGGCGAATCTTGAATTCATCTTGTTCTCCACTCCCAGCAGGTTTTCGTTTCACCACTGGTGAATGTCCAAGCAACCCAAGGCTGGTTTCAGCTGCGTGTTAACACTCGCAGCCGTGCTGTTCAATTGGCTATCCAGTGAACGCTGGTTAGCTCTTGATTTTCCTTCCACACACCGAGCCTTCAGAAATCATTCTTATCTCCACTTCAGAATGTTCCATTCGTTCCCTGCGAATCTGGAATTCCTCTGACTCTCCACACCAGGCAGATTTTCCTAACAACACTGGTGAATGACCAGGTAATCCAATGCTGGTTTTCAGCGGCTGTTCACACTCACAGCCTTGCTGTTCAATTGGCAATCCAGTCAAACCTAGTCAGCTCTTCATTTTCCTGTCCACACAACCCAGCGTTCAGAAATCATTGGAATCTCTACTACAGAAATTTCCATTCATTCACTGTGAATCTGGAAATACTCTGAATCTGCATTCCAGGAAGACTTTCGTTACACCACTGATGAATGTCCAAGTAATGCAATGCTGCTTCTTAGTGGTCTGTTCACACTCGAAACCGTGCTGTTCATTGGCTATCCACTCAATATCGGTCAGCTCTTCAATATCCTGTCCAGACTATCCAGATTCCTAAATGTTGGCAATCACCACTACAGAATGTTCCATTCAATCACGCGAATCTGGAATTCATCAGAGTCTCCACTCCTGGAAGGTTTTCGTGACACCACTGGTAAATGTCCAAGGAAGACAATGCTGGTTTTAAGCCGCCTGCTAACACACTCAGCCGTGCTGTTCAATTTGCTATCCACCCAACCCTATTCAGCTCTACATTTTCCTGTCCTCATAACCCAACCTTCAGAAATAATTGGTATCTCCTCCACAGAATGTTCCGTTCATTCACTGCGAATCTTAAATTCATCTGACTCTCAACTCCCGGCGGGTTATCGTTACACCACTTGTGAATGTCCAAGTAAGCCAATGCTGGTTTTCAGTGGCCTGTTCATACTAAGAGACGTGCTGTTCATTTGGCTATCCACTCCACCCTGTTCAGCTCTACATTCTCGTGTCCACAAAACCCAGCCTTCAGAAATCATTGGAATCACCACTAGAGAATGTTCCATTCATTCACTGCGAATCTGGAATTCCTCTGAACCTCCACTCCTGGCAGGTTTTCGTTACGCCACTGGTGAATGTCCAAGTAACTCAATACTGGTTTTCAGAGGCATGTTCAACTCGCAGAAGTGCTGTTCAATGGGCTATCCACTCAATATTGGTCAGCTCTTCATTTTCCTCTCCACACAAACCAGCCTTCAGAAATCATTGGGCTCTCCACTACAGACTGTTCCATTCATTCACTGCGATTCTGCAATTCATCTGACTCTCCGCTCCAGGCAGGTTTTCATTACAGCACTGGTGAATGACCAAGTAATCCAATGCTGGTTTTCAGCCGCCTTTTCACACTCGCAGTGTGCTGTTCAATTGTCTATCCACTCAAACCTGGTCAGCCTTTCATTTTCTTTTCCACAATATCAGACTTCAGAAATCATTGGAATCGCCAGTACAGAATGTTCCATTCATTCACTGCCAATCTGGAATTCATCTGAATCTGCACTCCAGGTAGGCTTTCATTACACCACTTATGAATGTCCAAGTAACACAATGCTGGTTTTCAGCGGTCTGTTCACACTCTAAGCCCTGCTTTTTACTGGGTATCCACACAACTGTGGTCAGCTCTTCATTTTCATGTCCAAACAATCCAGACTTGAGAAATCATTGCAATCTCCAGTACAGAATGTTCCATTCATTCACTGCGAATCTGGAATTCAACTGAATCTCCACTACCTGCAGATTTATCTTACACCACTTGTGAATGTCCAAGTAAAACAATGCTGGTTTTCAGAGGCCTGTTCATGTTCGCAGTCGTGCTGTTCAATTGGCTATCCACTCAACCTGTTTTGCTCCTCATTTTCCTGTGCACACAACCCAGCCTTCAGAAATCATTGTAATCTCCACTACAGGATGTTCCATTCATTCACTGGGAATCTGGAATTCATCTGAATCTGCACTCCACGCAGGCTTTCGTTACACCACTGCTGAAAGTCGAAGTAATGCAATACTGGTTTTCAGTGGTCTGTTCACATTCGAAGCCGAGGCTTTTTACAGGCTATCCACTCAACACTGGTCAGCTCTTCATTTTCGTGTCCCCACAATCCAGATTTCAGAAATCATTGCAATCTCCACTACAGAATGTTCCATTCATTCACAGCGAGTCTGGAGTTTATCTGATTCTCCACTCCCGCCTGGTTAACATTACACCACTTGTGAATGTCCAAGTAAGCCAATGCTGGTTTTCAGAGGCCTGTTCATACTCGCAGCCGTGCTGTTTAATTGACAATTCACTCCACCCTGTTCAGCTCTTCATTGTCCCACCACACTACCAGCCTTCAGAAATCTTTGTTATCTCCACTACAGAATGTTCCATTCATTCACTGCGAATCTGGAATTCATCTGACTCTCAACTCCACGCAGGTTTTCATTACACCACTGTTGAATGTCCAAGTAACCCAATGCTGGTTTTCAGCGGCCTGTTCATATTCGCAGCCCTGCTGTTTACTTGGCTATCGATTCAAGCCTGGTCAGCTCTTCATTTTCCTGTCCACACAACACAGGCTTCAGAAATCATTGGAATCTCCTCTACAGAATGTTCCATTCATTCACTGCGAATGTGGAATTCAACTGACTCTCCACTCCATGCAGGTTTTCCTTACACCACTGATGAATGTCCAAGTAACCCAATGCTGGTTTTCAGCTGCATGTTCACACTCGCAGCCATGCTATACAATTGGCTTTCCACTAAATCCTGATTAGTTCTTGATTTTCCTTCCACACGACCCAGCCTTCAGAAATCGTTGGAATCTCCACTAGAGAATGTTCCATTCATTCACTGCGAATCTGGAATTCCTCTGAACCTCCACTCCCGGCAGGTTTTCGTTACACCACTGTTGAATGTCCAAGTAACCCAATGTTTTAAGTGTTTTCTTCACAAGCGCAGTGGTGCTGTTCAATTGGCTATCCACTCAACCCTGGCCAGCTCTACATTTTCCTGTCCACACCACAGAGACTGGAGAAATCATTGTTATCTCCACTACAGAATGTTCCATTCATTCACAGCGAATCTGGAATTCATCTGAATCTCCACTCCCGGCAGGTTTTCGTGACATAACTGGTAAATATCCAAGTAAGCCAATGCTGGTTTTAAGTGGCCTGCTCATACTCTCAGCCGTGCTGTTCAATTTGCTATCCACTCAACCCTCTTCAGCTCCATTTTCCTGTCCACATAACCCAAACTTCAGAAACAATTGGTATCTCCTCCACAGAATGTTCCATTCATTGACGGCAAATCTGAAATTCATCTAATTCTCAACTCCCGTCAGGTTTTCGTTACACCACTTGTGAAAGTCCAATTAAGCCAAAGCTGGTTTTCAGTGGCCTGTTCTTACTACGAGACGTGCTGTTCATTTGGCTATCCATTCCACCCTGTTCAGCTCTACATTTTCGTGTCCACAAGACCCAGCCTTCAGAAATCATTGGAATCACCACTAGAGAATGTTCCATTCATTCACTGCGAATCTGGAATTCATCTGAATCTCCACTCCCGGCAGGTTTTCATTGCACCACTGCTGAATGTTCAAGTAACGCAATGATGGTTTTCAGCGGTCTATTCACACTCGAACCCGTGCTGTTCACGGTCTAGCGACTCAACACTGGTGAGTTCTTCTTTTTCCAGTTCAGACAATACAAACCTCAGAAACCATTGCAATCTACACTACAGAATGTTTCATTCATTCAGGCGAATCTTGAATTCATCTTGTTCTCCACTCCCAGCAGGTTTTCGTTTCACCACTGGTGAATGTCCAAGCAACCCAAGGCTGGTTTCAGCTGCGTGTTAACACTCGCAGCCGTGCTGTTCAATTGGCTATCCAGTGAACGCTGGTTAGCTCTTGATTTTCCTTCCACACACCGAGCCTTCAGAAATCATTCTTATCTCCACTTCAGAGTGTTCCATTCGTTCCCTGCGAATCTGGAATTCCTCTGACTCTCCACACCAGGCAGATTTTCCTAACAACACTGGTGAATGACCAGGTAATCCAATGCTGGTTTTCAGCGGCTGTTCACACTCACAGCCTTGCTGTTCAATTGGCAATCCAGTCAAACCTAGTCAGCTCTTCATTTTCCTGTCCACACAACCCAGCGTTCAGAAATCATTGGAATCTCTACTACAGAAATTTCCATTCATTCACTGTGAATCTGGAAATACTCTGAATCTGCATTCCAGGAAGGCTTTCGTTACACCACTGATGAATGTCCAGGTAATGCAATGCTGCTTCTTAGTGGTCTGTTCACACTCGAAACCGTGCTGTTCATTGGCTATCCACTCAATATCGGTCAGCTCTTCAATATCCTGTCCAGACTATCCAGATTCCTAAATGTTGGCAATCACCACTACAGAATGTTCCATTCAATCACGCGAATCTGGAATTCATCAGAGTCTCCACTCCTGGAAGGTTTTCGTGACACCACTGGTAAATGTCCAAGGAAGACAATGCTGGTTTTAAGCCGCCTGCTAACACACTCAGCCGTGCTGTTCAATTTGCTATCCACCCAACCCTATTCAGCTCTACATTTTCCTGTCCTCATAACCCAACCTTCAGAAATAATTGGTATCTCCTCCACAGAATGTTCCGTTCATTCACTGCGAATCTTAAATTCATCTGACTCTCAACTCCCGGCGGGTTATCGTTACACCACTTGTGAATGTCCAAGTAAGCCAATGCTGGTTTTCAGTGGCCTGTTCATACTAAGAGACGTGCTGTTCATTTGGCTATCCACTCCACCCTGTTCAGCTCTACATTCTCGTGTCCACAAAACCCAGCCTTCAGAAATCATTGGAATCACCACTAGAGAATGTTCCATTCATTCACTGCGAATCTGGAATTCCTCTGAACCTCCACTCCTGGCAGGTTTTCGTTACGCCACTGGTGAATGTCCAAGTAACTCAATACTGGTTTTCAGAGGCATGTTCAACTCGCAGAAGTGCTGTTCAATGGGCTATCCACTCAATATTGGTCAGCTCTTCATTTTCCTCTCCACACAAACCAGCCTTCAGAAATCATTGGGCTCTCCACTACAGACTGTTCCATTCATTCACTGCGATTCTGCAATTCATCTGACTCTCCGCTCCAGGCAGGTTTTCATTACAGCACTGGTGAATGACCAAGTAATCCAATGCTGGTTTTCAGCCGCCTTTTCACACTCGCAGTGTGCTGTTCAATTGTCTATCCACTCAAACCTGGTCAGCCTTTCATTTTCTTTTCCACAATATCAGACTTCAGAAATCATTGGAATCGCCAGTACAGAATGTTCCATTCATTCACTGCCAATCTGGAATTCATCTGAATCTGCACTCCAGGTAGGCTTTCATTACACCACTTATGAATGTCCAAGTAACACAATGCTGGTTTTCAGCGGTCTGTTCACACTCTAAGCCCTGCTTTTTACTGGGTATCCACACAACTGTGGTCAGCTCTTCATTTTCATGTCCAAACAATCCAGACTTGAGAAATCATTGCAATCTCCAGTACAGAATGTTCCATTCATTCACTGCGAATCTGGAATTCAACTGAATCTCCACTACCTGCAGATTTATCTTACACCACTTGTGAATGTCCAAGTAAAACAATGCTGGTTTTCAGAGGCCTGTTCATGTTCGCAGTCGTGCTGTTCAATTGGCTATCCACTCAACCTGTTTTGCTCCTCATTTTCCTGTGCACACAACCCAGCCTTCAGAAATCATTGTAATCTCCACTACAGGATGTTCCATTCATTCACTGGGAATCTGGAATTCATCTGAATCTGCACTCCACGCAGGCTTTCGTTACACCACTGCTGAAAGTCGAAGTAATGCAATACTGGTTTTCAGTGGTCTGTTCACATTCGAAGCCGAGGCTTTTTACAGGCTATCCACTCAACACTGGTCAGCTCTTCATTTTCGTGTCCCCACAATCCAGATTTCAGAAATCATTGCAATCTCCACTACAGAATGTTCCATTCATTCACTGCGAGTCTGGAGTTTATCTGATTCTCCACTCCCGCCTGGTTAACATTACACCACTTGTGAATGTCCAAGTAAGCCAATGCTGGTTTTCAGAGGCCTGTTCATACTCGCAGCCGTGCTGTTTAATTGACAATTCACTCCACCCTGTTCAGCTCTTCATTGTCCCACCACACTACCAGCCTTCAGAAATCTTTGTTATCTCCACTACAGAATGTTCCATTCATTCACTGCGAATCTGGAATTCATCTGACTCTCAACTCCACGCAGGTTTTCATTACACCACTGTTGAATGTCCAAGTAACCCAATGCTGGTTTTCAGCGGCCTGTTCATATTCGCAGCCCTGCTGTTTACTTGGCTATCGATTCAAGCCTGGTCAGCTCTTCATTTTCCTGTCCACACAACACAGGCTTCAGAAATCATTGGAATCTCCTCTACAGAATGTTCCATTCATTCACTGCGAATGTGGAATTCAACTGACTCTCCACTCCATGCAGGTTTTCCTTACACCACTGATGAATGTCCAAGTAACCCAATGCTGGTTTTCAGCTGCATGTTCACACTCGCAGCCATGCTATACAATTGGCTTTCCACTAAATCCTGATTAGTTCTTGATTTTCCTTCCACACGACCCAGCCTTCAGAAATCGTTGGAATCTCCACTAGAGAATGTTCCATTCATTCACTGCGAATCTGGAATTCCTCTGAACCTCCACTCCCGGCAGGTTTTCGTTACACCACTGTTGAATGTCCAAGTAACCCAATGTTTTAAGTGTTTTCTTCACAAGCGCAGTGGTGCTGTTCAATTGGCTATCCACTCAACCCTGGCCAGCTCTACATTTTCCTGTCCACACCACAGAGACTGGAGAAATCATTGTTATCTCCACTACAGAATGTTCCATTCATTCACAGCGAATCTGGAATTCATCTGAATCTCCACTCCCGGCAGGTTTTCGTGACACCACTGGTAAATATCCAAGTAAGCCAATGCTGGTTTTAAGTGGCCTGCTCATACTCTCAGCCGTGCTGTTCAATTTGCTATCCACTCAACCCTCTTCAGCTCCATTTTCCTGTCCACATAACCCAAACTTCAGAAACAATTGGTATCTCCTCCACAGAATGTTCCATTCATTGACGGCAAATCTGAAATTCATCTAATTCTCAACTCCCGTCAGGTTTTCGTTACACCACTTGTGAATGTCCAATTAAGACAAAGCTGGTTTTCAGTGGCCTGTTCTTACTACGAGACGTGCTGTTCATTTGGCTATCCATTCCACCCTGTTCAGCTCTACATTTTCGTGTCCACAAAACCCAGCCTTCAGAAATCATTGGAATCACCACTAGAGAATGTTCCATTCATTCACTGCGAATCTGGAATTCATCTGAATCTCCACTCCCGGCAGGTTTTCATTGCACCACTGCTGAATGTTCAAGTAACGCAATGATGGTTTTCAGCGGTCTATTCACACTCGAACCCGTGCTGTTCACGGTCTAGCGACTCAACACTGGTGAGTTCTTCTTTTTCCAGTTCAGACAATACAAACCTCAGAAACCATTGCAATCTACACTACAGAATGTTTCATTCATTCAGGCGAATCTTGAATTCATCTTGTTCTCCACTCCCAGCAGGTTTTCGTTTCACCACTGGTGAATGTCCAAGCAACCCAAGGCTGGTTTCAGCTGCGTGTTAACACTCGCAGCCGTGCTGTTCAATTGGCTATCCAGTGAACGCTGGTTAGCTCTTGATTTTCCTTCCACACACCGAGCCTTCAGAAATCATTCTTATCTCCACTTCAGAGTGTTCCATTCGTTCCCTGCGAATCTGGAATTCCTCTGACTCTCCACACCAGGCAGATTTTCCTAACAACACTGGTGAATGACCAGGTAATCCAATGCTGGTTTTCAGCGGCTGTTCACACTCACAGCCTTGCTGTTCAATTGGCAATCCAGTCAAACCTAGTCAGCTCTTCATTTTCCTGTCCACACAACCCAGCGTTCAGAAATCATTGGAATCTCTACTACAGAAATTTCCATTCATTCACTGTGAATCTGGAAATACTCTGAATCTGCATTCCAGGAAGGCTTTCGTTACACCACTGATGAATGTCCAAGTAATGCAATGCTGCTTCTTAGTGGTCTGTTCACACTCGAAACCGTGCTGTTCATTGGCTATCCACTCAATATCGGTCAGCTCTTCAATATCCTGTCCAGACTATCCAGATTCCTAAATGTTGGCAATCACCACTACAGAATGTTCCATTCAATCACGCGAATCTGGAATTCATCAGAGTCTCCACTCCTGGAAGGTTTTCGTGACACCACTGGTAAATGTCCAAGGAAGACAATGCTGGTTTTAAGCCGCCTGCTAACACACTCAGCCGTGCTGTTCAATTTGCTATCCACCCAACCCTATTCAGCTCTACATTTTCCTGTCCTCATAACCCAACCTTCAGAAATAATTGGTATCTCCTCCACAGAATGTTCCGTTCATTCACTGCGAATCTTAAATTCATCTGACTCTCAACTCCCGGCGGGTTATCGTTACACCACTTGTGAATGTCCAAGTAAGCCAATGCTGGTTTTCAGTGGCCTGTTCATACTAAGAGACGTGCTGTTCATTTGGCTATCCACTCCACCCTGTTCAGCTCTACATTTTCGTGTCCACAAAACCCAGCCTTCAGAAATCATTGGAATCACCACTAGAGAATGTTCCATTCATTCACCGCGAATCTGGAATTCATCTGAACCTCCACTCCTGGCAGGTTTTCGTTACGCCACTGGTGAATGTCCAAGTAACTCAATACTGGTTTTCAGAGGCATGTTCAACTCGCAGAAGTGCTGTTCAATGGGCTATCCACTCAATATTGGTCAGCTCTTCATTTTCCTCTCCACACAAACCAGCCTTCAGAAATCATTGGGCTCTCCACTACAGACTGTTCCATTCATTCACTGCGATTCTGCAATTCATCTGACTCTCCGCTCCAGGCAGGTTTTCATTACAGCACTGGTGAATGACCAAGTAATCCAACGCTGGTTTTCAGCCGCCTTTTCACACTCGCAGTGTGCTGTTCAATTGTCTATCCACTCAAACCTGGTCAGCCTTTCATTTTCTTTTCCACAATATCAGACTTCAGAAATCATTGGAATCGCCAGTACAGAATGTTCCATTCATTCACTGCCAATCTGGAATTCATCTGAATCTGCACTCCAGGTAGGCTTTCATTACACCACTTATGAATGTCCAAGTAACACAATGCTGGTTTTCAGCGGTCTGTTCACACTCTAAGCCCTGCTTTTTACTGGGTATCCACACAACTGTGGTCAGCTCTTCATTTTCATGTCCAAACAATCCAGACTTGAGAAATCATTGCAATCTCCAGTACAGAATGTTCCATTCATTCACTGCGAATCTGGAATTCAACTGAATCTCCACTACCTGCAGATTTATCTTACACCACTTGTGAATGTCCAAGTAAAACAATGCTGGTTTTCAGAGGCCTGTTCATGTTCGCAGTCGTGCTGTTCAATTGGCTATCCACTCAACCTGTTTTGCTCCTCATTTTCCTGTGCACACAACCCAGCCTTCAGAAATCATTGTAATCTCCACTACAGGATGTTCCATTCATTCACTGGGAATCTGGAATTCATCTGAATCTGCACTCCACGCAGGCTTTCGTTACACCACTGCTGAAAGTCGAAGTAATGCAATACTGGTTTTCAGTGGTCTGTTCACATTCGAAGCCGAGGCTTTTTACAGGCTATCCACTCAACACTGGTCAGCTCTTCATTTTCGTGTCCCCACAATCCAGATTTCAGAAATCATTGCAATCTCCACTACAGAATGTTCCATTCATTCACTGCGAGTCTGGAGTTTATCTGATTCTCCACTCCCGCCTGGTTAACATTACACCACTTGTGAATGTCCAAGTAAGCCAATGCTGGTTTTCAGAGGCCTGTTCATACTCGCAGCCGTGCTGTTTAATTGACAATTCACTCCACCCTGTTCAGCTCTTCATTGTCCCACCACACTACCAGCCTTCAGAAATCTTTGTTATCTCCACTACAGAATGTTCCATTCATTCACTGCGAATCTGGAATTCATCTGACTCTCAACTCCACGCAGGTTTTCATTACACCACTGTTGAATGTCCAAGTAACCCAATGCTGGTTTTCAGCGGCCTGTTCATATTCGCAGCCCTGCTGTTTACTTGGCTATCGATTCAAGCCTGGTCAGCTCTTCATTTTCCTGTCCACACAACACAGGCTTCAGAAATCATTGGAATCTCCTCTACAGAATGTTCCATTCATTCACTGCGAATGTGGAATTCAACTGACTCTCCACTCCATGCAGGTTTTCCTTACACCACTGATGAATGTCCAAGTAACCCAATGCTGGTTTTCAGCTGCATGTTCACACTCGCAGCCATGCTATACAATTGGCTTTCCACTAAATCCTGATTAGTTCTTGATTTTCCTTCCACACGACCCAGCCTTCAGAAATCGTTGGAATCTCCACTAGAGAATGTTCCATTCATTCACTGCGAATCTGGAATTCCTCTGAACCTCCACTCCCGGCAGGTTTTCGTTACACCACTGTTGAATGTCCAAGTAACCCAATGTTTTAAGTGTTTTCTTCACAAGCGCAGTGGTGCTGTTCAATTGGCTATCCACTCAACCCTGGCCAGCTCTACATTTTCCTGTCCACACCACAGAGACTGGAGAAATCATTGTTATCTCCACTACAGAATGTTCCATTCATTCACAGCGAATCTGGAATTCATCTGAATCTCCACTCCCGGCAGGTTTTCGTGACACCACTGGTAAATATCCAAGTAAGCCAATGCTGGTTTTAAGTGGCCTGCTCATACTCTCAGCCGTGCTGTTCAATTTGCTATCCACTCAACCCTCTTCAGCTCCATTTTCCTGTCCACATAACCCAAACTTCAGAAACAATTGGTATCTCCTCCACAGAATGTTCCATTCATTGACGGCAAATCTGAAATTCATCTAATTCTCAACTCCCGTCAGGTTTTCGTTACACCACTTGTGAATGTCCAATTAAGACAAAGCTGGTTTTCAGTGGCCTGTTCTTACTACGAGACGTGCTGTTCATTTGGCTATCCATTCCACCCTGTTCAGCTCTACATTTTCGTGTCCACAAAACCCAGCCTTCAGAAATCATTGGAATCACCACTAGAGAATGTTCCATTCATTCACTGCGAATCTGGAATTCATCTGAATCTCCACTCCCGGCAGGTTTTCATTGCACCACTGCTGAATGTTCAAGTAACGCAATGATGGTTTTCAGCGGTCTATTCACACTCGAACCCGTGCTGTTCACGGTCTAGCGACTCAACACTGGTGAGTTCTTCTTTTTCCAGTTCAGACAATACAAACCTCAGAAACCATTGCAATCTACACTACAGAATGTTTCATTCATTCAGGCGAATCTTGAATTCATCTTGTTCTCCACTCCCAGCAGGTTTTCGTTTCACCACTGGTGAATGTCCAAGCAACCCAAGGCTGGTTTCAGCTGCGTGTTAACACTCGCAGCCGTGCTGTTCAATTGGCTATCCAGTGAACGCTGGTTAGCTCTTGATTTTCCTTCCACACACCGAGCCTTCAGAAATCATTCTTATCTCCACTTCAGAGTGTTCCATTCGTTCCCTGCGAATCTGGAATTCCTCTGACTCTCCACACCAGGCAGATTTTCCTAACAACACTGGTGAATGACCAGGTAATCCAATGCTGGTTTTCAGCGGCTGTTCACACTCACAGCCTTGCTGTTCAATTGGCAATCCAGTCAAACCTAGTCAGCTCTTCATTTTCCTGTCCACACAACCCAGCGTTCAGAAATCATTGGAATCTCTACTACAGAAATTTCCATTCATTCACTGTGAATCTGGAAATACTCTGAATCTGCATTCCAGGAAGGCTTTCGTTACACCACTGATGAATGTCCAAGTAATGCAATGCTGCTTCTTAGTGGTCTGTTCACACTCGAAACCGTGCTGTTCATTGGCTATCCACTCAATATCGGTCAGCTCTTCAATATCCTGTCCAGACTATCCAGATTCCTAAATGTTGGCAATCACCACTACAGAATGTTCCATTCAATCACGCGAATCTGGAATTCATCAGAGTCTCCACTCCTGGAAGGTTTTCGTGACACCACTGGTAAATGTCCAAGGAAGACAATGCTGGTTTTAAGCCGCCTGCTAACACACTCAGCCGTGCTGTTCAATTTGCTATCCACCCAACCCTATTCAGCTCTACATTTTCCTGTCCTCATAACCCAACCTTCAGAAATAATTGGTATCTCCTCCACAGAATGTTCCGTTCATTCACTGCGAATCTTAAATTCATCTGACTCTCAACTCCCGGCGGGTTATCGTTACACCACTTGTGAATGTCCAAGTAAGCCAATGCTGGTTTTCAGTGGCCTGTTCATACTAAGAGACGTGCTGTTCATTTGGCTATCCACTCCACCCTGTTCAGCTCTACATTTTCGTGTCCACAAAACCCAGCCTTCAGAAATCATTGGAATCACCACTAGAGAATGTTCCATTCATTCACTGCGAATCTGGAATTCATCTGAACCTCCACTCCTGGCAGGTTTTCGTTACGCCACTGGTGAATGTCCAAGTAACTCAATACTGGTTTTCAGAGGCATGTTCAACTCGCAGAAGTGCTGTTCAATGGGCTATCCACTCAATATTGGTCAGCTCTTCATTTTCCTCTCCACACAAACCAGCCTTCAGAAATCATTGGGATCTCCACTACAGACTGTTCCATTCATTCACTGCGATTCTGCAATTCATCTGACTCTCCGCTCCAGGCAGGTTTTCATTACAGCACTGGTGAATGACCAAGTAATCCAATGCTGGTTTTCAGCCGCCTTTTCACACTCGCAGTGTGCTGTTCAATTGTCTATCCACTCAAACCTGGTCAGCCTTTCATTTTCTTTTCCACAATATCAGACTTCAGAAATCATTGGAATCGCCAGTACAGAATGTTCCATTCATTCACTGCCAATCTGGAATTCATCTGAATCTGCACTCCAGGTAGGCTTTCATTACACCACTTATGAATGTCCAAGTAACACAATGCTGGTTTTCAGCGGTCTGTTCACACTCTAAGCCCTGCTTTTTACTGGGTATCCACACAACTGTGGTCAGCTCTTCATTTTCATGTCCAAACAATCCAGACTTGAGAAATCATTGCAATCTCCAGTACAGAATGTTCCATTCATTCACTGCGAATCTGGAATTCAACTGAATCTCCACTACCTGCAGATTTATCTTACACCACTTGTGAATGTCCAAGTAAAACAATGCTGGTTTTCAGAGGCCTGTTCATGTTCGCAGTCGTGCTGTTCAATTGGCTATCCACTCAACCTGTTTTGCTCCTCATTTTCCTGTGCACACAACCCAGCCTTCAGAAATCATTGTAATCTCCACTACAGGATGTTCCATTCATTCACTGGGAATCTGGAATTCATCTGAATCTGCACTCCACGCAGGCTTTCGTTACACCACTGCTGAAAGTCGAAGTAATGCAATGCTGGTTTTCAGTGGTCTGTTCACATTCGAAGCCGAGGCTTTTTACAGGCTATCCACTCAACACTGGTCAGCTCTTCATTTTCGTGTCCCCACAATCCAGATTTCAGAAATCATTGCAATCTCCACTACAGAATGTTCCATTCATTCACTGCGAGTCTGGAGTTTATCTGATTCTCCACTCCCGCCTGGTTAACATTACACCACTTGTGAATGTCCAAGTAAGCCAATGCTGGTTTTCAGAGGCCTGTTCATACTCGCAGCCGTGCTGTTTAATTGACAATTCACTCCACCCTGTTCAGCTCTTCATTGTCCCACCACACTACCAGCCTTCAGAAATCTTTGTTATCTCCACTACAGAATGTTCCATTCATTCACTGCGAATCTGGAATTCATCTGACTCTCAACTCCACGCAGGTTTTCATTACACCACTGTTGAATGTCCAAGTAACCCAATGCTGGTTTTCAGCGGCCTGTTCATATTCGCAGCCCTGCTGTTTACTTGGCTATCGATTCAAGCCTGGTCAGCTCTTCATTTTCCTGTCCACACAACACAGGCTTCAGAAATCATTGGAATCTCCTCTACAGAATGTTCCATTCATTCACTGCGAATGTGGAATTCAACTGACTCTCCACTCCATGCAGGTTTTCCTTACACCACTGATGAATGTCCAAGTAACCCAATGCTGGTTTTCAGCTGCATGTTCACACTCGCAGCCATGCTATACAATTGGCTTTCCACTAAATCCTGATTAGTTCTTGATTTTCCTTCCACACGACCCAGCCTTCAGAAATCGTTGGAATCTCCACTAGAGAATGTTCCATTCATTCACTGCGAATCTGGAATTCCTCTGAACCTCCACTCCCGGCAGGTTTTCGTTACACCACTGTTGAATGTCCAAGTAACCCAATGTTTTAAGTGTTTTCTTCACAAGCGCAGTGGTGCTGTTCAATTGGCTATCCACTCAACCCTGGCCAGCTCTACATTTTCCTGTCCACACCACAGAGACTGGAGAAATCATTGTTATCTCCACTACAGAATGTTCCATTCATTCACAGCGAATCTGGAATTCATCTGAATCTCCACTCCCGGCAGGTTTTCGTGACACCACTGGTAAATATCCAAGTAAGCCAATGCTGGTTTTAAGTGGCCTGCTCATACTCTCAGCCGTCCTGTTCAATTTGCTATCCACTCAACCCTCTTCAGCTCCATTTTCCTGTCCACATAACCCAAACTTCAGAAACAATTGGTATCTCCTCCACAGAATGTTCCATTCATTGACGGCAAATCTGAAATTCATCTAATTCTCAACTCCCGTCAGGTTTTCGTTACACCACTTGTGAATGTCCAATTAAGACAAAGCTGGTTTTCAGTGGCCTGTTCTTACTACGAGACGTGCTGTTCATTTGGCTATCCATTCCACCCTGTTCAGCTCTACATTTTCGTGTCCACAAAACCCAGCCTTCAGAAATCATTGGAATCACCACTAGAGAATGTTCCATTCATTCACTGCGAATCTGGAATTCATCTGAATCTCCACTCCCGGCAGGTTTTCATTGCACCACTGCTGAATGTTCAAGTAACGCAATGATGGTTTTCAGCGGTCTATTCACACTCGAACCCGTGCTGTTCACGGTCTAGCGACTCAACACTGGTGAGTTCTTCTTTTTCCAGTTCAGACAATACAAACCTCAGAAACCATTGCAATCTACACTACAGAATGTTTCATTCATTCAGGCGAATCTTGAATTCATCTTGTTCTCCACTCCCAGCAGGTTTTCGTTTCACCACTGGTGAATGTCCAAGCAACCCAAGGCTGGTTTCAGCTGCGTGTTAACACTCGCAGCCGTGCTGTTCAATTGGCTATCCAGTGAACGCTGGTTAGCTCTTGATTTTACTTCCACACACCGAGCCTTCAGAAATCATTCTTATCTCCACTTCAGAGTGTTCCATTCGTTCCCTGCGAATCTGGAATTCCTCTGACTCTCCACACCAGGCAGATTTTCCTAACAACACTGGTGAATGACCAGGTAATCCAATGCTGGTTTTCAGCGGCTGTTCACACTCACAGCCTTGCTGTTCAATTGGCAATCCAGTCAAACCTAGTCAGCTCTTCATTTTCCTGTCCACACAACCCAGCGTTCAGAAATCATTGGAATCTCTACTACAGAAATTTCCATTCATTCACTGTGAATCTGGAAATACTCTGAATCTGCATTCCAGGAAGGCTTTCGTTACACCACTGATGAATGTCCAAGTAATGCAATGCTGCTTCTTAGTGGTCTGTTCACACTCGAAACCGTGCTGTTCATTGGCTATCCACTCAATATCGGTCAGCTCTTCAATATCCTGTCCAGACTATCCAGATTCCTAAATGTTGGCAATCACCACTACAGAATGTTCCATTCAATCACGCGAATCTGGAATTCATCAGAGTCTCCACTCCTGGAAGGTTTTCGTGACACCACTGGTAAATGTCCAAGGAAGACAATGCTGGTTTTAAGCCGCCTGCTAACACACTCAGCCGTGCTGTTCAATTTGCTATCCACCCAACCCTATTCAGCTCTACATTTTCCTGTCCTCATAACCCAACCTTCAGAAATAATTGGTATCTCCTCCACAGAATGTTCCGTTCATTCACTGCGAATCTTAAATTCATCTGACTCTCAACTCCCGGCGGGTTATCGTTACACCACTTGTGAATGTCCAAGTAAGCCAATGCTGGTTTTCAGTGGCCTGTTCATACTAAGAGACGTGCTGTTCATTTGGCTATCCACTCCACCCTGTTCAGCTCTACATTCTCGTGTCCACAAAACCCAGCCTTCAGAAATCATTGGAATCACCACTAGAGAATGTTCCATTCATTCACTGCGAATCTGGAATTCCTCTGAACCTCCACTCCTGGCAGGTTTTCGTTACGCCACTGGTGAATGTCCAAGTAACTCAATACTGGTTTTCAGAGGCATGTTCAACTCGCAGAAGTGCTGTTCAATGGGCTATCCACTCAATATTGGTCAGCTCTTCATTTTCCTCTCCACACAAACCAGCCTTCAGAAATCATTGGGCTCTCCACTACAGACTGTTCCATTCATTCACTGCGATTCTGCAATTCATCTGACTCTCCGCTCCAGGCAGGTTTTCATTACAGCACTGGTGAATGACCAAGTAATCCAATGCTGGTTTTCAGCCGCCTTTTCACACTCGCAGTGTGCTGTTCAATTGTCTATCCACTCAAACCTGGTCAGCCTTTCATTTTCTTTTCCACAATATCAGACTTCAGAAATCATTGGAATCGCCAGTACAGAATGTTCCATTCATTCACTGCCAATCTGGAATTCATCTGAATCTGCACTCCAGGTAGGCTTTCATTACACCACTTATGAATGTCCAAGTAACACAATGCTGGTTTTCAGCGGTCTGTTCACACTCTAAGCCCTGCTTTTTACTGGGTATCCACACAACTGTGGTCAGCTCTTCATTTTCATGTCCAAACAATCCAGACTTGAGAAATCATTGCAATCTCCAGTACAGAATGTTCCATTCATTCACTGCGAATCTGGAATTCAACTGAATCTCCACTACCTGCAGATTTATCTTACACCACTTGTGAATGTCCAAGTAAAACAATGCTGGTTTTCAGAGGCCTGTTCATGTTCGCAGTCGTGCTGTTCAATTGGCTATCCACTCAACCTGTTTTGCTCCTCATTTTCCTGTGCACACAACCCAGCCTTCAGAAATCATTGTAATCTCCACTACAGGATGTTCCATTCATTCACTGGGAATCTGGAATTCATCTGAATCTGCACTCCACGCAGGCTTTCGTTACACCACTGCTGAAAGTCGAAGTAATGCAATACTGGTTTTCAGTGGTCTGTTCACATTCGAAGCCGAGGCTTTTTACAGGCTATCCACTCAACACTGGTCAGCTCTTCATTTTCGTGTCCCCACAATCCAGATTTCAGAAATCATTGCAATCTCCACTACAGAATGTTCCATTCATTCACTGCGAGTCTGGAGTTTATCTGATTCTCCACTCCCGCCTGGTTAACATTACACCACTTGTGAATGTCCAAGTAAGCCAATGCTGGTTTTCAGAGGCCTGTTCATACTCGCAGCCGTGCTGTTTAATTGACAATTCACTCCACCCTGTTCAGCTCTTCATTGTCCCACCACACTACCAGCCTTCAGAAATCTTTGTTATCTCCACTACAGAATGTTCCATTCATTCACTGCGAATCTGGAATTCATCTGACTCTCAACTCCACGCAGGTTTTCATTACACCACTGTTGAATGTCCAAGTAACCCAATGCTGGTTTTCAGCGGCCTGTTCATATTCGCAGCCCTGCTGTTTACTTGGCTATCGATTCAAGCCTGGTCAGCTCTTCATTTTCCTGTCCACACAACACAGGCTTCAGAAATCATTGGAATCTCCTCTACAGAATGTTCCATTCATTCACTGCGAATGTGGAATTCAACTGACTCTCCACTCCATGCAGGTTTTCCTTACACCACTGATGAATGTCCAAGTAACCCAATGCTGGTTTTCAGCTGCATGTTCACACTCGCAGCCATGCTATACAATTGGCTTTCCACTAAATCCTGATTAGTTCTTGATTTTCCTTCCACACGACCCAGCCTTCAGAAATCGTTGGAATCTCCACTAGAGAATGTTCCATTCATTCACTGCGAATCTGGAATTCCTCTGAACCTCCACTCCCGGCAGGTTTTCGTTACACCACTGTTGAATGTCCAAGTAACCCAATGTTTTAAGTGTTTTCTTCACAAGCGCAGTGGTGCTGTTCAATTGGCTATCCACTCAACCCTGGCCAGCTCTACATTTTCCTGTCCACACCACAGAGACTGGAGAAATCATTGTTATCTCCACTACAGAATGTTCCATTCATTCACAGCGAATCTGGAATTCATCTGAATCTCCACTCCCGGCAGGTTTTCGTGACACCACTGGTAAATATCCAAGTAAGTCAATGCTGGTTTTAAGTGGCCTGCTCATACTCTCAGCCGTGCTGTTCAATTTGCTATCCACTCAACCCTCTTCAGCTCCATTTTCCTGTCCACATAACCCAAACTTCAGAAACAATTGGTATCTCCTCCACAGAATGTTCCATTCATTGACGGCAAATCTGAAATTCATCTAATTCTCAACTCCCGTCAGGTTTTCGTTACACCACTTGTGAATGTCCAATTAAGCCAAAGCTGGTTTTCAGTGGCCTGTTCTTACTACGAGACGTGCTGTTCATTTGGCTATCCATTCCACCCTGTTCAGCTCTACATTTTCGTGTCCACAAAACCCAGCCTTCAGAAATCATTGGAATCACCACTAGAGAATGTTCCATTCATTCACTGCGAATCTGGAATTCATCTGAATCTCCACTCCCGGCAGGTTTTCATTGCACCACTGCTGAATGTTCAAGTAACGCAATGATGGTTTTCAGCGGTCTATTCACACTCGAACCCGTGCTGTTCACGGTCTAGCGACTCAACACTGGTGAGTTCTTCTTTTTCCAGTTCAGACAATACAAACCTCAGAAACCATTGCAATCTACACTACAGAATGTTTCATTCATTCAGGCGAATCTTGAATTCATCTTGTTCTCCACTCCCAGCAGGTTTTCGTTTCACCACTGGTGAATGTCCAAGCAACCCAAGGCTGGTTTCAGCTGCGTGTTAACACTCGCAGCCGTGCTGTTCAATTGGCTATCCAGTGAACGCTGGTTAGCTCTTGATTTTCCTTCCACACACCGAGCCTTCAGAAATCATTCTTATCTCCACTTCAGAATGTTCCATTCGTTCCCTGCGAATCTGGAATTCCTCTGACTCTCCACACCAGGCAGATTTTCCTAACAACACTGGTGAATGACCAGGTAATCCAATGCTGGTTTTCAGCGGCTGTTCACACTCACAGCCTTGCTGTTCAATTGGCAATCCAGTCAAACCTAGTCAGCTCTTCATTTTCCTGTCCACACAACCCAGCGTTCAGAAATCATTGGAATCTCTACTACAGAAATTTCCATTCATTCACTGTGAATCTGGAAATACTCTGAATCTGCATTCCAGGAAGGCTTTCGTTACACCACTGATGAATGTCCAAGTAATGCAATGCTGCTTCTTAGTGGTCTGTTCACACTCGAAACCGTGCTGTTCATTGGCTATCCACTCAATATCGGTCAGCTCTTCAATATCCTGTCCAGACTATCCAGATTCCTAAATGTTGGCAATCACCACTACAGAATGTTCCATTCAATCACGCGAATCTGGAATTCATCAGAGTCTCCACTCCTGGAAGGTTTTCGTGACACCACTGGTAAATGTCCAAGGAAGACAATGCTGGTTTTAAGCCGCCTGCTAACACACTCAGCCGTGCTGTTCAATTTGCTATCCACCCAACCCTATTCAGCTCTACATTTTCCTGTCCTCATAACCCAACCTTCAGAAATAATTGGTATCTCCTCCACAGAATGTTCCGTTCATTCACTGCGAATCTTAAATTCATCTGACTCTCAACTCCCGGCGGGTTATCGTTACACCACTTGTGAATGTCCAAGTAAGCCAATGCTGGTTTTCAGTGGCCTGTTCATACTAAGAGACGTGCTGTTCATTTGGCTATCCACTCCACCCTGTTCAGCTCTACATTTTCGTGTCCACAAAACCCAGCCTTCAGAAATCATTGGAATCACCACTAGAGAATGTTCCATTCATTCACTGCGAATCTGGAATTCCTCTGAACCTCCACTCCTGGCAGGTTTTCGTTACGCCACTGGTGAATGTCCAAGTAACTCAATACTGGTTTTCAGAGGCATGTTCAACTCGCAGAAGTGCTGTTCAATGGGCTATCCACTCAATATTGGTCAGCTCTTCATTTTCCTCTCCACACAAACCAGCCTTCAGAAATCATTGGGCTCTCCACTACAGACTGTTCCATTCATTCACTGCGATTCTGCAATTCATCTGACTCTCCGCTCCAGGCAGGTTTTCATTACAGCACTGGTGAATGACCAAGTAATCCAATGCTGGTTTTCAGCCGCCTTTTCACACTCGCAGTGTGCTGTTCAATTGTCTATCCACTCAAACCTGGTCAGCCTTTCATTTTCTTTTCCACAATATCAGACTTCAGAAATCATTGGAATCGCCAGTACAGAATGTTCCCTTCATTCACTGCTAATCTGGAATTCATCTGAATCTGCACTCCAGGTAGGCTTTCATTACACCACTTATGAATGTCCAAGTAACACAATGCTGGTTTTCAGCGGTCTGTTCACACTCTAAGCCCTGCTTTTTACTGGGTATCCACACAACTGTGGTCAGCTCTTCATTTTCATGTCCAAACAATCCAGACTTGAGAAATCATTGCAATCTCCAGTACAGAATGTTCCATTCATTCACTGCGAATCTGGAATTCAACTGAATCTCCACTACCTGCAGATTTATCTTACACCACTTGTGAATGTCCAAGTAAAACAATGCTGGTTTTCAGAGGCCTGTTCATGTTCGCAGTCGTGCTGTTCAATTGGCTATCCACTCAACCTGTTTTGCTCCTCATTTTCCTGTGCACACAACCCAGCCTTCAGAAATCATTGTAATCTCCACTACAGGATGTTCCATTCATTCACTGGGAATCTGGAATTCATCTGAATCTGCACTCCACGCAGGCTTTCGTTACACCACTGCTGAAAGTCGAAGTAATGCAATACTGGTTTTCAGTGGTCTGTTCACATTCGAAGCCGAGGCTTTTTACAGGCTATCCACTCAACACTGGTCAGCTCTTCATTTTCGTGTCCCCACAATCCAGATTTCAGAAATCATTGCAATCTCCACTACAGAATGTTCCATTCATTCACTGCGAGTCTGGAGTTTATCTGATTCTCCACTCCCGCCTGGTTAACATTACACCACTTGTGAATGTCCAAGTAAGCCAATGCTGGTTTTCAGAGGCCTGTTCATACTCGCAGCCGTGCTGTTTAATTGACAATTCACTCCACCCTGTTCAGCTCTTCATTGTCCCACCACACTACCAGCCTTCAGAAATCTTTGTTATCTCCACTACAGAATGTTCCATTCATTCACTGCGAATCTGGAATTCATCTGACTCTCAACTTCACGCAGGTTTTCATTACACCACTGTTGAATGTCCAAGTAACCCAATGCTGGTTTTCAGCGGCCTGTTCATATTCGCAGCCCTGCTGTTTACTTGGCTATCGATTCAAGCCTGGTCAGCTCTTCATTTTCCTGTCCACACAACACAGGCTTCAGAAATCATTGGAATCTCCTCTACAGAATGTTCCATTCATTCACTGCGAATGTGGAATTCAACTGACTCTCCACTCCATGCAGGTTTTCCTTACACCACTGATGAATGTCCAAGTAACCCAATGCTGGTTTTCAGCTGCATGTTCACACTCGCAGCCATGCTATACAATTGGCTTTCCACTAAATCCTGATTAGTTCTTGATTTTCCTTCCACACGACCCAGCCTTCAGAAATCGTTGGAATCTCCACTAGAGAATGTTCCATTCATTCACTGCGAATCTGGAATTCCTCTGATCCTCCACTCCCGGCAGGTTTTCGTTACACCACTGTTGAATGTCCAAGTAACCCAATGTTTTAAGTGTTTTCTTCACAAGCGCAGTGGTGCTGTTCAATTGGCTATCCACTCAACCCTGGCCAGCTCTACATTTTCCTGTCCACACCACAGAGACTGGAGAAATCATTGTTATCTCCACTACAGAATGTTCCATTCATTCACAGCGAATCTGGAATTCATCTGAATCTCCACTCCCGGCAGGTTTTCGTGACACCACTGGTAAATATCCAAGTAAGCCAATGCTGGTTTTAAGTGGCCTGCTCATACTCTCAGCCGTGCTGTTCAATTTGCTATCCACTCAACCCTCTTCAGCTCCATTTTCCTGTCCACATAACCCAAACTTCAGAAACAATTGGTATCTCCTCCACAGAATGTTCCATTCATTGACGGCAAATCTGAAATTCATCTAATTCTCAACTCCCGTCAGGTTTTCGTTACACCACTTGTGAATGTCCAATTAAGCCAAAGCTGGTTTTCAGTGGCCTGTTCTTACTACGAGACGTGCTGTTCATTTGGCTATCCATTCCACCCTGTTCAGCTCTACATTTTCGTGTCCACAAAACCCAGCCTTCAGAAATCATTGGAATCACCACTAGAGAATGTTCCATTCATTCACTGCGAATCTGGAATTCATCTGAATCTCCACTCCCGGCAGGTTTTCATTGCACCACTGCTGAATGTTCAAGTAACGCAATGATGGTTTTCAGCGGTCTATTCACACTCGAACCCGTGCTGTTCACGGTCTAGCGACTCAACACTGGTGAGTTCTTCTTTTTCCAGTTCAGACAATACAAACCTCAGAAACCATTGCAATCTACACTACAGAATGTTTCATTCATTCAGGCGAATCTTGAATTCATCTTGTTCTCCACTCCCAGCAGGTTTTCGTTTCACCACTGGTGAATGTCCAAGCAACCCAAGGCTGGTTTCAGCTGCGTGTTAACACTCGCAGCCGTGCTGTTCAATTGGCTATCCAGTGAACGCTGGTTAGCTCTTGATTTTCCTTCCACACACCGAGCCTTCAGAAATCATTCTTATCTCCACTTCAGAATGTTCCATTCGTTCCCTGCGAATCTGGAATTCCTCTGACTCTCCACACCAGGCAGATTTTCCTAACAACACTGGTGAATGACCAGGTAATCCAATGCTGGTTTTCAGCGGCTGTTCACACTCACAGCCTTGCTGTTCAATTGGCAATCCAGTCAAACCTAGTCAGCTCTTCATTTTCCTGTCCACACAACCCAGCGTTCAGAAATCATTGGAATCTCTACTACAGAAATTTCCATTCATTCACTGTGAATCTGGAAATACTCTGAATCTGCATTCCAGGAAGGCTTTCGTTACACCACTGATGAATGTCCAAGTAATGCAATGCTGCTTCTTAGTGGTCTGTTCACACTCGAAACCGTGCTGTTCATTGGCTATCCACTCAATATCGGTCAGCTCTTCAATATCCTGTCCAGACTATCCAGATTCCTAAATGTTGGCAATCACCACTACAGAATGTTCCATTCAATCACGCGAATCTGGAATTCATCAGAGTCTCCACTCCTGGAAGGTTTTCGTGACACCACTGGTAAATGTCCAAGGAAGACAATGCTGGTTTTAAGCCGCCTGCTAACACACTCAGCCGTGCTGTTCAATTTGCTATCCACCCAACCCTATTCAGCTCTACATTTTCCTGTCCTCATAATCCAACCTTCAGAAATAATTGGTATCTCCTCCACAGAATGTTCCGTTCATTCACTGCGAATCTTAAATTCATCTGACTCTCAACTCCCGGCGGGTTATCGTTACACCACTTGTGAATGTCCAAGTAAGCCAATGCTGGTTTTCAGTGGCCTGTTCATACTAAGAGACGTGCTGTTCATTTGGCTATCCACTCCACCCTGTTCAGCTCTACATTCTCGTGTCCACAAAACCCAGCCTTCAGAAATCATTGGAATCACCGCTAGAGAATGTTCCATTCATTCACTGTGAATCTGGAATTCATCAGAACCTCCACTCCTGGCAGGTTTTCGTTACGCCACTGGTGGATGTCCAAGTAACTCAATACTGGTTTTCAGAGGCATGTTCAACTCGCAGAAGTGCTGTTCAATGGGCTATCCACTCAATATTGGTCAGCTCTTCATTTTCCTCTCCACACAAACCAGCCTTCAGAAATCATTGGGCTCTCCACTACAGACTGTTCCATTCATTCACTGCGATTCTGCAATTCATCTGACTCCGCTCCAGGCAGGTTTTCATTACAGCACTGGTGAATGACCAAGTAATCCAATGCTGGTTTTCAGCCGCCTTTTCACACTCGCAGTGTGCTGTTCAATTGTCTATCCACTCAAACCTGGTCAGCCTTTCATTTTCTTTTCCACAATATCAGACTTCAGAAATCATTGGAATCGCCAGTACAGAATGTTCCATTCATTCACTGCCAATCTGGAATTCATCTGAATCTGCACTCCAGGTAGGCTTTCATTACACCACTTATGAATGTCCAAGTAACACAATGCTGGTTTTCAGCGGTCTGTTCACACTCTAAGCCCTGCTTTTTACTGGGTATCCACACAACTGTGGTCAGCTCTTCATTTTCATGTCCAAACAATCCAGACTTGAGAAATCATTGCAATCTCCAGTACAGAATGTTCCATTCATTCACTGCGAATCTGGAATTCAACTGAATCTCCACTACCTGCAGATTTATCTTACACCACTTGTGAATGTCCAAGTAAAACAATGCTGGTTTTCAGAGGCCTGTTCATGTTCGCAGTCGTGCTGTTCAATTGGCTATCCACTCAACCTGTTTTGCTCCTCATTTTCCTGTGCACACAACCCAGCCTTCAGAAATCATTGTAATCTCCACTACAGGATGTTCCATTCATTCACTGGGAATCTGGAATTCATCTGAATCTGCACTCCACGCAGGCTTTCGTTACACCACTGCTGAAAGTCGAAGTAATGCAATACTGGTTTTCAGTGGTCTGTTCACATTCGAAGCCGAGGCTTTTTACAGGCTATCCACTCAACACTGGTCAGCTCTTCATTTTCGTGTCCCCACAATCCAGATTTCAGAAATCATTGCAATCTCCACTACAGAATGTTCCATTCATTCACTGCGAGTCTGGAGTTTATCTGATTCTCCACTCCCGCCTGGTTAACATTACACCACTTGTGAATGTCCAAGTAAGCCAATGCTGGTTTTCAGAGGCCTGTTCATACTCGCAGCCGTGCTGTTTAATTGACAATTCACTCCACCCTGTTCAGCTCTTCATTGTCCCACCACACTACCAGCCTTCAGAAATCTTTGTTATCTCCACTACAGAATGTTCCATTCATTCACTGCGAATCTGGAATTCATCTGACTCTCAACTCCACGCCTCCACGCAGGTTTTCATTACACCACTGTTGAATGTCCAAGTAACCCAATGCTGGTTTTCAGCGGCCTGTTCATATTCGCAGCCCTGCTGTTTACTTGGCTATCGATTCAAGCCTGGTCAGCTCTTCATTTTCCTGTCCACACAACACAGGCTTCAGAAATCATTGGAATCTCCTCTACAGAATGTTCCATTCATTCACTGCGAATGTGGAATTCAACTGACTCTCCACTCCATGCAGGTTTTCCTTACACCACTGATGAATGTCCAAGTAACCCAATGCTGGTTTTCAGCTGCATGTTCACACTCGCAGCCATGCTATACAATTGGCTTTCCACTAAATCCTGATTAGTTCTTGATTTTCCTTCCACACGACCCAGCCTTCAGAAATCGTTGGAATCTCCACTAGAGAATGTTCCATTCATTCACTGCGAATCTGGAATTCCTCTGAACCTCCACTCCCGGCAGGTTTTCGTTACACCACTGTTGAATGTCCAAGTAACCCAATGTTTTAAGTGTTTTCTTCACAAGCGCAGTGGTGCTGTTCAATTGGCTATCCACTCAACCCTGGCCAGCTCTACATTTTCCTGTCCACACCACAGAGACTGGAGAAATCATTGTTATCTCCACTACAGAATGTTCCATTCATTCACAGCGAATCTGGAATTCATCTGAATCTCCACTCCCGGCAGGTTTTCGTGACACCACTGGTAAATATCCAAGTAAGCCAATGCTGGTTTTAAGTGGCCTGCTCATACTCTCAGCCGTGCTGTTCAATTTGCTATCCACTCAACCCTCTTCAGCTCCATTTTCCTGTCCACATAACCCAAACTTCAGAAACAATTGGTATCTCCTCCACAGAATGTTCCATTCATTGACGGCAAATCTGAAATTCATCTAATTCTCAACTCCCGTCAGGTTTTCGTTACACCACTTGTGAATGTCCAATTAAGCCAAAGCTGGTTTTCAGTGGCCTGTTCTTACTACGAGACGTGCTGTTCATTTGGCTATCCATTCCACCCTGTTCAGCTCTACATTTTCGTGTCCACAAAACCCAGCCTTCAGAAATCATTGGAATCACCACTAGAGAATGTTCCATTCATTCACTGCGAATCTGGAATTCATCTGAATCTCCACTCCCGGCAGGTTTTCATTGCACCACTGCTGAATGTTCAAGTAACGCAATGATGGTTTTCAGCGGTCTATTCACACTCGAACCCGTGCTGTTCACGGTCTAGCGACTCAACACTGGTGAGTTCTTCTTTTTCCAGTTCAGACAATACAAACCTCAGAAACCATTGCAATCTACACTACAGAATGTTTCATTCATTCAGGCGAATCTTGAATTCATCTTGTTCTCCACACCCAGCAGGTTTTCGTTTCACCACTGGTGAATGTCCAAGCAACCCAAGGCTGGTTTCAGCTGCGTGTTAACACTCGCAGCCGTGCTGTTCAATTGGCTATCCAGTGAACGCTGGTTAGCTCTTGATTTTCCTTCCACACACCGAGCCTTCAGAAATCATTCTTATCTCCACTTCAGAATGTTCCATTCGTTCCCTGCGAATCTGGAATTCCTCTGACTCTCCACACCAGGCAGATTTTCCTAACAACACTGGTGAATGACCAGGTAATCCAATGCTGGTTTTCAGCGGCTGTTCACACTCACAGCCTTGCTGTTCAATTGGCAATCCAGTCAAACCTAGTCAGCTCTTCATTTTCCTGTCCACACAACCCAGCGTTCAGAAATCATTGGAATCTCTACTACAGAAATTTCCATTCATTCACTGTGAATCTGGAAATACTCTGAATCTGCATTCCAGGAAGGCTTTCGTTACACCACTGATGAATGTCCAAGTAATGCAATGCTGCTTCTTAGTGGTCTGTTCACACTCGAAACCATGCTGTTCATTGGCTATCCACTCAATATCGGTCAGCTCTTCAATATCCTGTCCAGACTATCCAGATTCCTAAATGTTGGCAATCACCACTACAGAATGTTCCATTCAATCACGCGAATCTGGAATTCATCAGAGTCTCCACTCCTGGAAGGTTTTCGTGACACCACTGGTAAATGTCCAAGGAAGACAATGCTGGTTTTAAGCCGCCTGCTAACACACTCAGCCGTGCTGTTCAATTTGCTATCCACCCAACCCTATTCAGCTCTACATTTTCCTGTCCTCATAACCCAACCTTCAGAAATAATTGGTATCTCCTCCACAGAATGTTCCGTTCATTCACTGCGAATCTTAAATTCATCTGACTCTCAACTCCCGGCGGGTTATCGTTACACCACTTGTGAATGTCCAAGTAAGCCAATGCTGGTTTTCAGTGGCCTGTTCATACTAAGAGACGTGCTGTTCATTTGGCTATCCACTCCACCCTGTTCAGCTCTACATTTTCGTGTCCACAAAACCCAGCCTTCAGAAATCATTGGAATCACCACTAGAGAATGTTCCATTCATTCACTGCGAATCTGGAATTCATCTGAACCTCCACTCCTGGCAGGTTTTCGGTACGCCACTGGTGAATGTCCAAGTAACTCAATACTGGTTTTCAGAGGCATGCTGTTCAATGGGCTATCCACTCAATATTGGTCAGCTCTTCATTTTCCTCTCCACACAAACCAGCCTTCAGAAATCATTGGGCTCTCCACTACAGACTGTTCCATTCATTCACTGCGATTCTGCAATTCATCTGACTCTCCGCTCCAGGCAGGTTTTCATTACAGCACTGGTGAATGACCAAGTAATCCAATGCTGGTTTTCAGCCGCCTTTTCACACTCGCAGTGTGCTGTTCAATTGTCTATCCACTCAAACCTGGTCAGCCTTTCATTTTCTTTTCCACAATATCAGACTTCAGAAATCATTGGAATCGCCAGTACAGAATGTTCCATTCATTCACTGCTAATCTGGAATTCATCTGAATCTGCACTCCAGGTAGGCTTTCATTACACCACTTATGAATGTCCAAGTAACACAATGCTGGTTTTCAGCGGTCTGTTCACACTCTAAGCCCTGCTTTTTACTGGGTATCCACACAACTGTGGTCAGCTCTTCATTTTCATGTCCAAACAATCCAGACTTGAGAAATCATTGCAATCTCCAGTACAGAATGTTCCATTCATTCACTGCGAATCTGGAATTCAACTGAATCTCCACTACCTGCAGATTTATCTTACACCACTTGTGAATGTCCAAGTAAAACAATGCTGGTTTTCAGAGGCCTGTTCATGTTCGCAGTCGTGCTGTTCAATTGGCTATCCACTCAACCTGTTTTGCTCCTCATTTTCCTGTGCACACAACCCAGCCTTCAGAAATCATTGTAATCTCCACTACAGGATGTTCCATTCATTCACTGGGAATCTGGAATTCATCTGAATCTGCACTCCACGCAGGCTTTCGTTACACCACTGCTGAAAGTCGAAGTAATGCAATACTGGTTTTCAGTGGTCTGTTCACATTCGAAGCCGAGGCTTTTTACAGGCTATCCACTCAACACTGGTCAGCTCTTCATTTTCGTGTCCCCACAATCCAGATTTCAGAAATCATTGCAATCTCCACTACAGAATGTTCCATTCATTCACTGCGAGTCTGGAGTTTATCTGATTCTCCACTCCCGCCTGGTTAACATTACACCACTTGTGAATGTCCAAGTAAGCCAATGCTGGTTTTCAGAGGCCTGTTCATACTCGCAGCCGTGCTGTTTAATTGACAATTCACTCCACCCTGTTCAGCTCTTCATTGTCCCACCACACTACCAGCCTTCAGAAATCTTTGTTATCTCCACTACAGAATGTTCCATTCATTCACTGCGAATCTGGAATTCATCTGACTCTCAACTTCACGCAGGTTTTCATTACACCACTGTTGAATGTCCAAGTAACCCAATGCTGGTTTTCAGCGGCCTGTTCATATTCGCAGCCCTGCTGTTTACTTGGCTATCGATTCAAGCCTGGTCAGCTCTTCATTTTCCTGTCCACACAACACAGGCTTCAGAAATCATTGGAATCTCCTCTACAGAATGTTCCATTCATTCACTGCGAATGTGGAATTCAACTGACTCTCCACTCCATGCAGGTTTTCCTTACACCACTGATGAATGTCCAAGTAACCCAATGCTGGTTTTCAGCTGCATGTTCACACTCGCAGCCATGCTATACAATTGGCTTTCCACTAAATCCTGATTAGTTCTTGATTTTCCTTCCACACGACCCAGCCTTCAGAAATCGTTGGAATCTCCACTAGAGAATGTTCCATTCATTCACTGCGAATCTGGAATTCCTCTGATCCTCCACTCCCGGCAGGTTTTCGTTACACCACTGTTGAATGTCCAAGTAACCCAATGTTTTAAGTGTTTTCTTCACAAGCGCAGTGGTGCTGTTCAATTGGCTATCCACTCAACCCTGGCCAGCTCTACATTTTCCTGTCCACACCACAGAGACTGGAGAAATCATTGTTATCTCCACTACAGAATGTTCCATTCATTCACAGCGAATCTGGAATTCATCTGAATCTCCACTCCCGGCAGGTTTTCGTGACACCACTGGTAAATATCCAAGTAAGCCAATGCTGGTTTTAAGTGGCCTGCTCATACTCTCAGCCGTGCTGTTCAATTTGCTATCCACTCAACCCTCTTCAGCTCCATTTTCCTGTCCACATAACCCAAACTTCAGAAACAATTGGTATCTCCTCCACAGAATGTTCCATTCATTGACGGCAAATCTGAAATTCATCTAATTCTCAACTCCCGTCAGGTTTTCGTTACACCACTTGTGAATGTCCAATTAAGCCAAAGCTGGTTTTCAGTGGCCTGTTCTTACTACGAGACGTGCTGTTCATTTGGCTATCCATTCCACCCTGTTCAGCTCTACATTTTCGTGTCCACAAAACCCAGCCTTCAGAAATCATTGGAATCACCACTAGAGAATGTTCCATTCATTCACTGCGAATCTGGAATTCATCTGAATCTCCACTCCCGGCAGGTTTTCATTGCACCACTGCTGAATGTTCAAGTAACGCAATGATGGTTTTCAGCGGTCTATTCACACTCGAACCCGTGCTGTTCACGGTCTAGCGACTCAACACTGGTGAGTTCTTCTTTTTCCAGTTCAGACAATACAAACCTCAGAAACCATTGCAATCTACACTACAGAATGTTTCATTCATTCAGGCGAATCTTGAATTCATCTTGTTCTCCACTCCCAGCAGGTTTTCGTTTCACCACTGGTGAATGTCCAAGCAACCCAAGGCTGGTTTCAGCTGCGTGTTAACACTCGCAGCCGTGCTGTTCAATTGGCTATCCAGTGAACGCTGGTTAGCTCTTGATTTTCCTTCCACACACCGAGCCTTCAGAAATCATTCTTATCTCCACTTCAGAATGTTCCATTCGTTCCCTGCGAATCTGGAATTCCTCTGACTCTCCACACCAGGCAGATTTTCCTAACAACACTGGTGAATGACCAGGTAATCCAATGCTGGTTTTCAGCGGCTGTTCACACTCACAGCCTTGCTGTTCAATTGGCAATCCAGTCAAACCTAGTCAGCTCTTCATTTTCCTGTCCACACAACCCAGCGTTCAGAAATCATTGGAATCTCTACTACAGAAATTTCCATTCATTCACTGTGAATCTGGAAATACTCTGAATCTGCATTCCAGGAAGGCTTTCGTTACACCACTGATGAATGTCCAAGTAATGCAATGCTGCTTCTTAGTGGTCTGTTCACACTCGAAACCGTGCTGTTCATTGGCTATCCACTCAATATCGGTCAGCTCTTCAATATCCTGTCCAGACTATCCAGATTCCTAAATGTTGGCAATCACCACTACAGAATGTTCCATTCAATCACGCGAATCTGGAATTCATCAGAGTCTCCACTCCTGGAAGGTTTTCGTGACACCACTGGTAAATGTCCAAGGAAGACAATGCTGGTTTTAAGCCGCCTGCTAACACACTCAGCCGTGCTGTTCAATTTGCTATCCACCCAACCCTATTCAGCTCTACATTTTCCTGTCCTCATAATCCAACCTTCAGAAATAATTGGTATCTCCTCCACAGAATGTTCCGTTCATTCACTGCGAATCTTAAATTCATCTGACTCTCAACTCCCGGCGGGTTATCGTTACACCACTTGTGAATGTCCAAGTAAGCCAATGCTGGTTTTCAGTGGCCTGTTCATACTAAGAGACGTGCTGTTCATTTGGCTATCCACTCCACCCTGTTCAGCTCTACATTCTCGTGTCCACAAAACCCAGCCTTCAGAAATCATTGGAATCACCGCTAGAGAATGTTCCATTCATTCACTGTGAATCTGGAATTCATCAGAACCTCCACTCCTGGCAGGTTTTCGTTACGCCACTGGTGGATGTCCAAGTAACTCAATACTGGTTTTCAGAGGCATGTTCAACTCGCAGAAGTGCTGTTCAATGGGCTATCCACTCAATATTGGTCAGCTCTTCATTTTCCTCTCCACACAAACCAGCCTTCAGAAATCATTGGGCTCTCCACTACAGACTGTTCCATTCATTCACTGCGATTCTGCAATTCATCTGACTCCGCTCCAGGCAGGTTTTCATTACAGCACTGGTGAATGACCAAGTAATCCAATGCTGGTTTTCAGCCGCCTTTTCACACTCGCAGTGTGCTGTTCAATTGTCTATCCACTCAAACCTGGTCAGCCTTTCATTTTCTTTTCCACAATATCAGACTTCAGAAATCATTGGAATCGCCAGTACAGAATGTTCCATTCATTCACTGCCAATCTGGAATTCATCTGAATCTGCACTCCAGGTAGGCTTTCATTACACCACTTATGAATGTCCAAGTAACACAATGCTGGTTTTCAGCGGTCTGTTCACACTCTAAGCCCTGCTTTTTACTGGGTATCCACACAACTGTGGTCAGCTCTTCATTTTCATGTCCAAACAATCCAGACTTGAGAAATCATTGCAATCTCCAGTACAGAATGTTCCATTCATTCACTGCGAATCTGGAATTCAACTGAATCTCCACTACCTGCAGATTTATCTTACACCACTTGTGAATGTCCAAGTAAAACAATGCTGGTTTTCAGAGGCCTGTTCATGTTCGCAGTCGTGCTGTTCAATTGGCTATCCACTCAACCTGTTTTGCTCCTCATTTTCCTGTGCACACAACCCAGCCTTCAGAAATCATTGTAATCTCCACTACAGGATGTTCCATTCATTCACTGGGAATCTGGAATTCATCTGAATCTGCACTCCACGCAGGCTTTCGTTACACCACTGCTGAAAGTCGAAGTAATGCAATACTGGTTTTCAGTGGTCTGTTCACATTCGAAGCCGAGGCTTTTTACAGGCTATCCACTCAACACTGGTCAGCTCTTCATTTTCGTGTCCCCACAATCCAGATTTCAGAAATCATTGCAATCTCCACTACAGAATGTTCCATTCATTCACTGCGAGTCTGGAGTTTATCTGATTCTCCACTCCCGCCTGGTTAACATTACACCACTTGTGAATGTCCAAGTAAGCCAATGCTGGTTTTCAGAGGCCTGTTCATACTCGCAGCCGTGCTGTTTAATTGACAATTCACTCCACCCTGTTCAGCTCTTCATTGTCCCACCACACTACCAGCCTTCAGAAATCTTTGTTATCTCCACTACAGAATGTTCCATTCATTCACTGCGAATCTGGAATTCATCTGACTCTCAACTCCACGCCTCCACGCAGGTTTTCATTACACCACTGTTGAATGTCCAAGTAACCCAATGCTGGTTTTCAGCGGCCTGTTCATATTCGCAGCCCTGCTGTTTACTTGGCTATCGATTCAAGCCTGGTCAGCTCTTCATTTTCCTGTCCACACAACACAGGCTTCAGAAATCATTGGAATCTCCTCTACAGAATGTTCCATTCATTCACTGCGAATGTGGAATTCAACTGACTCTCCACTCCATGCAGGTTTTCCTTACACCACTGATGAATGTCCAAGTAACCCAATGCTGGTTTTCAGCTGCATGTTCACACTCGCAGCCATGCTATACAATTGGCTTTCCACTAAATCCTGATTAGTTCTTGATTTTCCTTCCACACGACCCAGCCTTCAGAAATCGTTGGAATCTCCACTAGAGAATGTTCCATTCATTCACTGCGAATCTGGAATTCCTCTGAACCTCCACTCCCGGCAGGTTTTCGTTACACCACTGTTGAATGTCCAAGTAACCCAATGTTTTAAGTGTTTTCTTCACAAGCGCAGTGGTGCTGTTCAATTGGCTATCCACTCAACCCTGGCCAGCTCTACATTTTCCTGTCCACACCACAGAGACTGGAGAAATCATTGTTATCTCCACTACAGAATGTTCCATTCATTCACAGCGAATCTGGAATTCATCTGAATCTCCACTCCCGGCAGGTTTTCGTGACACCACTGGTAAATATCCAAGTAAGCCAATGCTGGTTTTAAGTGGCCTGCTCATACTCTCAGCCGTGCTGTTCAATTTGCTATCCACTCAACCCTCTTCAGCTCCATTTTCCTGTCCACATAACCCAAACTTCAGAAACAATTGGTATCTCCTCCACAGAATGTTCCATTCATTGACGGCAAATCTGAAATTCATCTAATTCTCAACTCCCGTCAGGTTTTCGTTACACCACTTGTGAATGTCCAATTAAGCCAAAGCTGGTTTTCAGTGGCCTGTTCTTACTACGAGACGTGCTGTTCATTTGGCTATCCATTCCACCCTGTTCAGCTCTACATTTTCGTGTCCACAAAACCCAGCCTTCAGAAATCATTGGAATCACCACTAGAGAATGTTCCATTCATTCACTGCGAATCTGGAATTCATCTGAATCTCCACTCCCGGCAGGTTTTCATTGCACCACTGCTGAATGTTCAAGTAACGCAATGATGGTTTTCAGCGGTCTATTCACACTCGAACCCGTGCTGTTCACGGTCTAGCGACTCAACACTGGTGAGTTCTTCTTTTTCCAGTTCAGACAATACAAACCTCAGAAACCATTGCAATCTACACTACAGAATGTTTCATTCATTCAGGCGAATCTTGAATTCATCTTGTTCTCCACACCCAGCAGGTTTTCGTTTCACCACTGGTGAATGTCCAAGCAACCCAAGGCTGGTTTCAGCTGCGTGTTAACACTCGCAGCCGTGCTGTTCAATTGGCTATCCAGTGAACGCTGGTTAGCTCTTGATTTTCCTTCCACACACCGAGCCTTCAGAAATCATTCTTATCTCCACTTCAGAATGTTCCATTCGTTCCCTGCGAATCTGGAATTCCTCTGACTCTCCACACCAGGCAGATTTTCCTAACAACACTGGTGAATGACCAGGTAATCCAATGCTGGTTTTCAGCGGCTGTTCACACTCACAGCCTTGCTGTTCAATTGGCAATCCAGTCAAACCTAGTCAGCTCTTCATTTTCCTGTCCACACAACCCAGCGTTCAGAAATCATTGGAATCTCTACTACAGAAATTTCCATTCATTCACTGTGAATCTGGAAATACTCTGAATCTGCATTCCAGGAAGGCTTTCGTTACACCACTGATGAATGTCCAAGTAATGCAATGCTGCTTCTTAGTGGTCTGTTCACACTCGAAACCATGCTGTTCATTGGCTATCCACTCAATATCGGTCAGCTCTTCAATATCCTGTCCAGACTATCCAGATTCCTAAATGTTGGCAATCACCACTACAGAATGTTCCATTCAATCACGCGAATCTGGAATTCATCAGAGTCTCCACTCCTGGAAGGTTTTCGTGACACCACTGGTAAATGTCCAAGGAAGACAATGCTGGTTTTAAGCCGCCTGCTAACACACTCAGCCGTGCTGTTCAATTTGCTATCCACCCAACCCTATTCAGCTCTACATTTTCCTGTCCTCATAACCCAACCTTCAGAAATAATTGGTATCTCCTCCACAGAATGTTCCGTTCATTCACTGCGAATCTTAAATTCATCTGACTCTCAACTCCCGGCGGGTTATCGTTACACCACTTGTGAATGTCCAAGTAAGCCAATGCTGGTTTTCAGTGGCCTGTTCATACTAAGAGACGTGCTGTTCATTTGGCTATCCACTCCACCCTGTTCAGCTCTACATTTTCGTGTCCACAAAACCCAGCCTTCAGAAATCATTGGAATCACCACTAGAGAATGTTCCATTCATTCACTGCGAATCTGGAATTCATCTGAACCTCCACTCCTGGCAGGTTTTCGTTACGCCACTGGTGAATGTCCAAGTAACTCAATACTGGTTTTCAGAGGCATGCTGTTCAATGGGCTATCCACTCAATATTGGTCAGCTCTTCATTTTCCTCTCCACACAAACCAGCCTTCAGAAATCATTGGGCTCTCCACTACAGACTGTTCCATTCATTCACTGCGATTCTGCAATTCATCTGACTCTCCGCTCCAGGCAGGTTTTCATTACAGCACTGGTGAATGACCAAGTAATCCAATGCTGGTTTTCAGCCGCCTTTTCACACTCGCAGTGTGCTGTTCAATTGTCTATCCACTCAAACCTGGTCAGCCTTTCATTTTCTTTTCCACAATATCAGACTTCAGAAATCATTGGAATCGCCAGTACAGAATGTTCCATTCATTCACTGCCAATCTGGAATTCATCTGAATCTGCACTCCAGGTAGGCTTTCATTACACCACTTATGAATGTCCAAGTAACACAATGCTGGTTTTCAGCGGTCTGTTCACACTCTAAGCCCTGCTTTTTACTGGGTATCCACACAACTGTGGTCAGCTCTTCATTTTCATGTCCAAACAATCCAGACTTGAGAAATCATTGCAATCTCCAGTACAGAATGTTCCATTCATTCACTGCGAATCTGGAATTCAACTGAATCTCCACTACCTGCAGATTTATCTTACACCACTTGTGAATGTCCAAGTAAAACAATGCTGGTTTTCAGAGGCCTGTTCATGTTCGCAGTCGTGCTGTTCAATTGGCTATCCACTCAACCTGTTTTGCTCCTCATTTTCCTGTGCACACAACCCAGCCTTCAGAAATCATTGTAATCTCCACTACAGGATGTTCCATTCATTCACTGGGAATCTGGAATTCATCTGAATCTGCACTCCACGCAGGCTTTCGTTACACCACTGCTGAAAGTCGAAGTAATGCAATACTGGTTTTCAGTGGTCTGTTCACATTCGAAGCCGAGGCTTTTTACAGGCTATCCACTCAACACTGGTCAGCTCTTCATTTTCGTGTCCCCACAATCCAGATTTCAGAAATCATTGCAATCTCCACTACAGAATGTTCCATTCATTCACTGCGAGTCTGGAGTTTATCTGATTCTCCACTCCCGCCTGGTTAACATTACACCACTTGTGAATGTCCAAGTAAGCCAATGCTGGTTTTCAGAGGCCTGTTCATACTCGCAGCCGTGCTGTTTAATTGACAATTCACTCCACCCTGTTCAGCTCTTCATTGTCCCACCACACTACCAGCCTTCAGAAATCTTTGTTATCTCCACTACAGAATGTTCCATTCATTCACTGCGAATCTGGAATTCATCTGACTCTCAACTCCACGCAGGTTTTCATTACACCACTGTTGAATGTCCAAGTAACCCAATGCTGGTTTTCAGCGGCCTGTTCATATTCGCAGCCCTGCTGTTTACTTGGCTATCGATTCAAGCCTGGTCAGCTCTTCATTTTCCTGTCCACACAACACAGGCTTCAGAAATCATTGGAATCTCCTCTACAGAATGTTCCATTCATTCACTGCGAATGTGGAATTCAACTGACTCTCCACCCCATGCAGGTTTTCCTTACACCACTGATGAATGTCCAAGTAACCCAATGCTGGTTTTCAGCTGCATGTTCACACTCGCAGCCATGCTATACAGTTGGCTTTCCACTAAATCCTGATTAGTTCTTGATTTTCCTTCCACACGACCCAGCCTTCAGAAATCGTTGGAATCTCCACCAGAGAATGTTCCATTCATTCACTGCGAATCTGGAATTCCTCTGAACCTCCACTCCCGGCAGGTTTTCGTTACACCACTGTTGAATGTCCAAGTAACCCAATGTTTTAAGTGTTTTCTTCACAAGCGCAGTGGTGCTGTTCAATTGGCTATCCACTCAACCCTGGCCAGCTCTACATTTTCCTGTCCACACCACAGAGACTGGAGAAATCATTGTTATCTCCACTACAGAATGTTCCATTCATTCACAGCGAATCTGGAATTCATCTGAATCTCCACTCCCGGCAGGTTTTCGTGACACCACTGGTAAATATCCAAGTAAGCCAATGCTGGTTTTAAGTGGCCTGCTCATACTCTCAGCCGTGCTGTTCAATTTGCTATCCACTCAACCCTCTTCAGCTCCATTTTCCTGTCCACATAACCCAAACTTCAGAAACAATTGGTATCTCCTCCACAGAATGTTCCATTCATTGACGGCAAATCTGAAATTCATCTAATTCTCAACTCCCGTCAGGTTTTCGTTACACCACTTGTGAATGTCCAATTAAGCCAAAGCTGGTTTTCAGTGGCCTGTTCTTACTACGAGACGTGCTGTTCATTTGGCTATCCATTCCACCCTGTTCAGCTCTACATTTTCGTGTCCACAAAACCCAGCCTTCAGAAATCATTGGAATCACCACTAGAGAATGTTCCATTCATTCACTGCGAATCTGGAATTCATCTGAATCTCCACTCCCGGCAGGTTTTCATTGCACCACTGCTGAATGTTCAAGTAACGCAATGATGGTTTTCAGCGGTCTATTCACACTCGAACCCGTGCTGTTCACGGTCTAGCGACTCAACACTGGTGAGTTCTTCTTTTTCCAGTTCAGACAATACAAACCTCAGAAACCATTGCAATCTACACTACAGAATGTTTCATTCATTCAGGCGAATCTTGAATTCATCTTGTTCTCCACTCCCAGCAGGTTTTCGTTTCACCACTGGTGAATGTCCAAGCAACCCAAGGCTGGTTTCAGCTGCGTGTTAACACTCGCAGCCGTGCTGTTCAATTGGCTATCCAGTGAACGCTGGTTAGCTCTTGATTTTCCTTCCACACACCGAGCCTTCAGAAATCATTCTTATCTCCACTTCAGAATGTTCCATTCGTTCCCTGCGAATCTGGAATTCCTCTGACTCTCCACACCAGGCAGATTTTCCTAACAACACTGGTGAATGACCAGGTAATCCAATGCTGGTTTTCAGCGGCTGTTCACACTCACAGCCTTGCTGTTCAATTGGCAATCCAGTCAAACCTAGTCAGCTCTTCATTTTCCTGTCCACACAACCCAGCGTTCAGAAATCATTGGAATCTCTACTACAGAAATTTCCATTCATTCACTGTGAATCTGGAAATACTCTGAATCTGCATTCCAGGAAGGCTTTCGTTACACCACTGATGAATGTCCAAGTAATGCAATGCTGCTTCTTAGTGGTCTGTTCACACTCGAAACCGTGCTGTTCATTGGCTATCCACTCAATATCGGTCAGCTCTTCAATATCCTGTCCAGACTATCCAGATTCCTAAATGTTGGCAATCACCACTACAGAATGTTCCATTCAATCACGCGAATCTGGAATTCATCAGAGTCTCCACTCCTGGAAGGTTTTCGTGACACCACTGGTAAATGTCCAAGGAAGACAATGCTGGTTTTAAGCCGCCTGCTAACACACTCAGCCGTGCTGTTCAATTTGCTATCCACCCAACCCTATTCAGCTCTACATTTTCCTGTCCTCATAACCCAACCTTCAGAAATAATTGGTATCTCCTCCACAGAATGTTCCGTTCATTCACTGCGAATCTTAAATTCATCTGACTCTCAACTCCCGGCGGGTTATCGTTACACCACTTGTGAATGTCCAAGTAAGCCAATGCTGGTTTTCAGTGGCCTGTTCATACTAAGAGACGTGCTGTTCATTTGGCTATCCACTCCACCCTGTTCAGCTCTACATTTTCGTGTCCACAAAACCCAGCCTTCAGAAATCATTGGAATCACCACTAGAGAATGTTCCATTCATTCACTGCGAATCTGGAATTCCTCTGAACCTCCACTCCTGGCAGGTTTTCGTTACGCCACTGGTGAATGTCCAAGTAACTCAATACTGGTTTTCAGAGGCATGTTCAACTCGCAGAAGTGCTGTTCAATGGGCTATCCACTCAATATTGGTCAGCTCTTCATTTTCCTCTCCACACAAACCAGCCTTCAGAAATCATTGGGCTCTCCACTACAGACTGTTCCATTCATTCACTGCGATTCTGCAATTCATCTGACTCTCCGCTCCAGGCAGGTTTTCATTACAGCACTGGTGAATGACCAAGTAATCCAATGCTGGTTTTCAGCCGCCTTTTCACACTCGCAGAGTGCTGTTCAATTGTCTATCCACTCAAACCTGGTCAGCCTTTCATTTTCTTTTCCACAATATCAGATTTCAGAAATCATTGGAATCGCCAGTACAGAATGTTCCATTCATTCACTGCCAATCTGGAATTCATCTGAATCTGCACTCCAGGTAGGCTTTCATTACACCACTTATGAATGTCCAAGTAACACAATGATGGTTTTCAGCGGTCTGTTCATATTCGCAGCCCTGCTGTTTACTTGGCTATCGATTCAAGCCTGGTCAGCTCTTCATTTTCCTGTCCACACAACACAGGCTTCAGAAATCATTGGAATCTCCTCTACAGAATGTTCCATTCATTCACTGCGAATGTGGAATTCAACTGACTCTCCACTCCATGCAGGTTTTCCTTACACCACTGATGAATGTCCAAGTAACCCAATGCTGGTTTTCAGCTGCATGTTCACACTCGCAGCCATGCTATACAATTGGCTTTCCACAAAATCCTGATTAGTTCTTGATTTTCCTTCCACACGACACAGCCTTCAGAAATCGTTGGAATCTCCACTAGAGAATGTTCCATTCATTCACTGCGAATCTGGAATTCCTCTGAACCTCCACTCCCGGCAGGTTTTCGTTACACCACTGTTGAATGTCCAAGTAACCCAATGTTTTAAGTGTTTTCTTCACAAGCGCAGTGGTGCTGTTCAATTGGCTATCCACTCAACCCTGGCCAGCTCTACATTTTCCTGTCCACACCACAGAGACTGGAGAAATCATTGTTATCTCCACTACAGAATGTTCCATTCATTCACAGCGAATCTGGAATTCATCTGAATCTCCACTCCCGGCAGGTTTTCGTGACACCACTGGTAAATATCCAAGTAAGCCAATGCTGGTTTTAAGTGGCCTGCTCCTACTCTCAGCCGTGCTGTTCAATTTGCTATCCACTCAACCCTCTTCAGCTCCATTTTCCTGTCCACATAACCCAAACTTCAGAAACAATTGGTATCTCCTCCACAGAATGTTCCATTCATTGACGGCAAATCTGAAATTCATCTAATTCTCAACTCCCGTCAGGTTTTCGTTACACCACTTGTGAATGTCCAATTAAGCCAAAGCTGGTTTTCAGTGGCCTGTTCTTACTACGAGACGTGCTGTTCATTTGGCTATCCATTCCACCCTGTTCAGCTCTACATTTTCGTGTCCACAAAACCCAGCCTTCAGAAATCATTGGAATCACCACTAGAGAATGTTCCATTCATTCACTGCGAATCTGGAATTCATCTGAATCTCCACTCCCGGCAGGTTTTCATTGCACCACTGCTGAATGTTCAAGTAACGCAATGATGGTTTTCAGCGGTCTATTCACACTCGAACCCGTGCTGTTCACGGTCTAGCGACTCAACACTGGTGAGTTCTTCTTTTTCCAGTTCAGACAATACAAACCTCAGAAACCATTGCAATCTACACTACAGAATGTTTCATTCATTCAGGCGAATCTTGAATTCATCTTGTTCTCCACTCCCAGCAGGTTTTCGTTTCACCACTGGTGAATGTCCAAGCAACCCAAGGCTGGTTTCAGCTGCCTGTTAACACTCGCAGCCGTGCTGTTCAATTGGCTATCCAGTGAACGCTGGTTAGCTCTTGATTTTCCTTCCACACACCGAGCCTTCAGAAATCATTCTTATCTCCACTTCAGAATGTTCCATTCGTTCCCTGCGAATCTGGAATTCCTCTGACTCTCCACACCAGGCAGATTTTCCTAACAACACTGGTGAATGACCAGGTAATCCAATGCTGGTTTTCAGCGGCTGTTCACACTCACAGCCTTGCTGTTCAATTGGCAATCCAGTCAAACCTAGTCAGCTCTTCATTTTCCTGTCCACACAACCCAGCGTTCAGAAATCATTGGAATCTCTACTACAGAAATTTCCATTCATTCACTGTGAATCTGGAAATACTCTGAATCTGCATTCCAGGAAGGCTTTCGTTACACCACTGATGAATGTCCAAGTAATGCAATGCTGCTTCTTAGTGGTCTGTTCACACTCGAAACCATGCTGTTCATTGGCTATCCACTCAATATCGGTCAGCTCTTCAATATCCTGTCCAGACTATCCAGATTCCTAAATGTTGGCAATCACCACTACAGAATGTTCCATTCAATCACGCGAATCTGGAATTCATCAGAGTCTCCACTCCTGGAAGGTTTTCGTGACACCACTGGTAAATGTCCAAGGAAGACAATGCTGGTTTTAAGCCGCCTGCTAACACACTCAGCCGTGCTGTTCAATTTGCTATCCACCCAACCCTATTCAGCTCTACATTTTCCTGTCCTCATAACCCAACCTTCAGAAATAATTGGTATCTCCTCCACAGAATGTTCCGTTCATTCACTGCGAATCTTAAATTCATCTGACTCTCAACTCCCGGCGGGTTATCGTTACACCACTTGTGAATGTCCAAGTAAGCCAATGCTGGTTTTCAGTGGCCTGTTCATACTAAGAGACGTGCTGTTCATTTGGCTATCCACTCCACCCTGTTCAGCTCTACATTTTCGTGTCCACAAAACCCAGCCTTCAGAAATCATTGGAATCACCACTAGAGAATGTTCCATTCATTCACTGCGAATCTGGAATTCATCTGAACCTCCACTCCTGGCAGGTTTTCGTTACGCCACTGGTGAATGTCCAAGTAACTCAATACTGGTTTTCAGAGGCATGCTGTTCAATGGGCTATCCACTCAATATTGGTCAGCTCTTCATTTTCCTCTCCACACAAACCAGCCTTCAGAAATCATTGGGCTCTCCACTACAGACTGTTCCATTCATTCACTGCGATTCTGCAATTCATCTGACTCTCCGCTCCAGGCAGGTTTTCATTACAGCACTGGTGAATGACCAAGTAATCCAATGCTGGTTTTCAGCCGCCTTTTCACACTCGCAGTGTGCTGTTCAATTGTCTATCCACTCAAACCTGGTCAGCCTTTCATTTTCTTTTCCACAATATCAGACTTCAGAAATCATTGGAATCGCCAGTACAGAATGTTCCATTCATTCACTGCCAATCTGGAATTCATCTGAATCTGCACTCCAGGTAGGCTTTCATTACACCACTTATGAATGTCCAAGTAACACAATGCTGGTTTTCAGCGGTCTGTTCACACTCTAAGCCCTGCTTTTTACTGGGTATCCACACAACTGTGGTCAGCTCTTCATTTTCATGTCCAAACAATCCAGACTTGAGAAATCATTGCAATCTCCAGTACAGAATGTTCCATTCATTCACTGCGAATCTGGAATTCAACTGAATCTCCACTACCTGCAGATTTATCTTACACCACTTGTGAATGTCCAAGTAAAACAATGCTGGTTTTCAGAGGCCTGTTCATGTTCGCAGTCGTGCTGTTCAATTGGCTATCCACTCAACCTGTTTTGCTCCTCATTTTCCTGTGCACACAACCCAGCCTTCAGAAATCATTGTAATCTCCACTACAGGATGTTCCATTCATTCACTGGGAATCTGGAATTCATCTGAATCTGCACTCCACGCAGGCTTTCGTTACACCACTGCTGAAAGTCGAAGTAATGCAATACTGGTTTTCAGTGGTCTGTTCACATTCGAAGCCGAGGCTTTTTACAGGCTATCCACTCAACACTGGTCAGCTCTTCATTTTCGTGTCCCCACAATCCAGATTTCAGAAATCATTGCAATCTCCACTACAGAATGTTCCATTCATTCACTGCGAGTCTGGAGTTTATCTGATTCTCCACTCCCGCCTGGTTAACATTACACCACTTGTGAATGTCCAAGTAAGCCAATGCTGGTTTTCAGAGGCCTGTTCATACTCGCAGCCGTGCTGTTTAATTGACAATTCACTCCACCCTGTTCAGCTCTTCATTGTCCCACCACACTACCAGCCTTCAGAAATCTTTGTTATCTCCACTACAGAATGTTCCATTCATTCACTGCGAATCTGGAATTCATCTGACTCTCAACTCCACGCAGGTTTTCATTACACCACTGTTGAATGTCCAAGTAACCCAATGCTGGTTTTCAGCGGCCTGTTCATATTCGCAGCCCTGCTGTTTACTTGGCTATCGATTCAAGCCTGGTCAGCTCTTCATTTTCCTGTCCACACAACACAGGCTTCAGAAATCATTGGAATCTCCTCTACAGAATGTTCCATTCATTCACTGCGAATGTGGAATTCAACTGACTCTCCACTCCATGCAGGTTTTCCTTACACCACTGATGAATGTCCAAGTAACCCAATGCTGGTTTTCAGCTGCATGTTCACACTCGCAGCCATGCTATACAATTGGCTTTCCACTAAATCCTGATTAGTTCTTGATTTTCCTTCCACACGACCCAGCCTTCAGAAATCGTTGGAATCTCCACTAGAGAATGTTCCATTCATTCACTGCGAATCTGGAATTCCTCTGAACCTCCACTCCCGGCAGGTTTTCGTTACACCACTGTTGAATGTCCATGTAGCCCAATGTTTTAAGTGTTTTCTTCACAAGCGCAGTGGTGCTGTTCAATTGGCTATCCACTCAACCCTGGCCAGCTCTACATTTTCCTGTCCACACCACAGAGACTGGAGAAATCATTGTTATCTCCACTACAGAATGTTCCATTCATTCACAGCGAATCTGGAATTCATCTGAATCTCCACTCCCGGCAGGTTTTCGTGACACCACTGGTAAATATCCAAGTAAGCCAATGCTGGTTTTAAGTGGCCTGCTCATACTCTCAGCCGTGCTGTTCTTGCTATCCACTCAACCCTCTTCAGCTCCATTTTCCTGTCCACATAACCCAAACTTCAGAAACAATTGGTATCTCCTCCACAGAATGTTCCATTCATTGACGGCAAATCTGAAATTCATCTAATTCTCAACTCCCGTCAGGTTTTCGTTACACCACTTGTGAATGTCCAATTAAGCCAAAGCTGGTTTTCAGTGGCCTGTTCTTACTACGAGACGTGCTGTTCATTTGGCTATCCATTCCACCCTGTTCAGCTCTACATTTTCGTGTCCACAAAACCCAGCCTTCAGAAATCATTGGAATCACCACTAGAGAATGTTCCATTCATTCACTGCGAATCTGGAATTCATCTGAATCTCCACTCCCGGCAGGTTTTCATTGCACCACTGCTGAATGTTCAAGTAACGCAATGATGGTTTTCAGCGGTCTATTCACACTCGAACCCGTGCTGTTCACGGTCTAGCGACTCAACACTGGTGAGTTCTTCTTTTTCCAGTTCAGACAATACAAACCTCAGAAACCATTGCAATCTACACTACAGAATGTTTCATTCATTCAGGCGAATCTTGAATTCATCTTGTTCTCCACTCCCAGCAGGTTTTCGTTTCACCACTGGTGAATGTCCAAGAAAAACCCAAGGATGGTTTCAGCTGCGTGTTAACACTCGCAGCCGTGCTGTTCAATTGGCTATCCAGTGAACGCTGGTTAGCTCTTGATTTTCCTTCCACACACCGAGCCTTCAGAAATCATTCTTATCTCCACTTCAGAATGTTCCATTCGTTCCCTGCGAATCTGGAATTCCTCTGACTCTCCACACCAGGCAGATTTTCCTAACAACACTGGTGAATGACCAGGTAATCCAATGCTGGTTTTCAGCGGCTGTTCACACTCACAGCCTTGCTGTTCAATTGGCAATCCAGTCAAACCTAGTCAGCTCTTCATTTTCCTGTCCACACAACCCAGCGTTCAGAAATCATTGGAATCTCTACTACAGAAATTTCCATTCATTCACTGTGAATCTGGAAATACTCTGAATCTGCATTCCAGGAAGGCTTTCGTTACACCACTGATGAATGTCCAAGTAATGCAATGCTGCTTCTTAGTGGTCTGTTCACACTCGAAACCGTGCTGTTCATTGGCTATCCACTCAATATCGGTCAGCTCTTCAATATCCTGTCCAGACTATCCAGATTCCTAAATGTTGGCAATCACCACTACAGAATGTTCCATTCAATCACGCGAATCTGGAATTCATCAGAGTCTCCACTCCTGGAAGGTTTTCGTGACACCACTGGTAAATGTCCAAGGAAGACAATGCTGGTTTTAAGCCGCCTGCTAACACACTCAGCCGTGCTGTTCAATTTGCTATCCACCCAACCCTATTCAGCTCTACATTTTCCTGTCCTCATAACCCAACCTTCAGAAATAATTGGTATCTCCTCCACAGAATGTTCCGTTCATTCACTGCGAATCTTAAATTCATCTGACTCTCAACTCCCGGCGGGTTATCGTTACACCACTTGTGAATGTCCAAGTAAGCCAATGCTGGTTTTCAGTGGCCTGTTCATACTAAGAGACGTGCTGTTCATTTGGCTATCCACTCCACCCTGTTCAGCTCTACATTTTCGTGTCCACAAAACCCAGCCTTCAGAAATCATTGGAATCACCACTAGAGAATGTTCCATTCATTCACTGCGAATCTGGAATTCCTCTGAACCTCCACTCCTGGCAGGTTTTCGTTACGCCACTGGTGAATGTCCAAGTAACTCAATACTGGTTTTCAGAGGCATGTTCAACTCGCAGAAGTGCTGTTCAATGGGCTATCCACTCAATATTGGTCAGCTCTTCATTTTCCTCTCCACACAAACCAGCCTTCAGAAATCATTGGGCTCTCCACTACAGACTGTTCCATTCATTCACTGCGATTCTGCAATTCATCTGACTCTCCGCTCCAGGCAGGTTTTCATTACAGCACTGGTGAATGACCAAGTAATCCAATGCTGGTTTTCAGCCGCCTTTTCACACTCGCAGTGTGCTGTTCAATTGTCTATCCACTCAAACCTGGTCAGCCTTTCATTTTCTTTTCCACAATATCAGACTTCAGAAATCATTGGAATCGCCAGTACAGAATGTTCCATTCATTCACTGCCAATCTGGAATTCATCTGAATCTGCACTCCAGGTAGGCTTTCATTACACCACTTATGAATGTCCAAGTAACACAATGCTGGTTTTCAGCGGTCTGTTCACACTCTAAGCCCTGCTTTTTACTGGGTATCCACACAACTGTGGTCAGCTCTTCATTTTCATGTCCAAACAATCCAGACTTGAGAAATCATTGCAATCTCCAGTACAGAATGTTCCATTCATTCACTGCGAATCTGGAATTCAACTGAATCTCCACTACCTGCAGATTTATCTTACACCACTTGTGAATGTCCAAGTAAAACAATGCTGGTTTTCAGAGGCCTGTTCATGTTCGCAGTCGTGCTGTTCAATTGGCTATCCACTCAACCTGTTTTGCTCCTCATTTTCCTGTGCACACAACCCAGCCTTCAGAAATCATTGTAATCTCCACTACAGGATGTTCCATTCATTCACTGGGAATCTGGAATTCATCTGAATCTGCACTCCACGCAGGCTTTCGTTACACCACTGCTGAAAGTCGAAGTAATGCAATACTGGTTTTCAGTGGTCTGTTCACATTCGAAGCCGAGGCTTTTTACAGGCTATCCACTCAACACTGGTCAGCTCTTCATTTTCGTGTCCCCACAATCCAGATTTCAGAAATCATTGCAATCTCCACTACAGAATGTTCCATTCATTCACTGCGAGTCTGGAGTTTATCTGATTCTCCACTCCCGCCTGGTTAACATTACACCACTTGTGAATGTCCAAGTAAGCCAATGCTGGTTTTCAGAGGCCTGTTCATACTCGCAGCCGTGCTGTTTAATTGACAATTCACTCCACCCTGTTCAGCTCTTCATTGTCCCACCACACTACCAGCCTTCAGAAATCTTTGTTATCTCCACTACAGAATGTTCCATTCATTCACTGCGAATCTGGAATTCATCTGACTCTCAACTCCACGCAGGTTTTCATTACACCACTGTTGAATGTCCAAGTAACCCAATGCTGGTTTTCAGCGGCCTGTTCATATTCGCAGCCCTGCTGTTTACTTGGCTATCGATTCAAGCCTGGTCAGCTCTTCATTTTCCTGTCCACACAACACAGGCTTCAGAAATCATTGGAATCTCCTCTACAGAATGTTCCATTCATTCACTGCGAATGTGGAATTCAACTGACTCTCCACTCCATGCAGGTTTTCCTTACACCACTGATGAATGTCCAAGTAACCCAATGCTGGTTTTCAGCTGCATGTTCACACTCGCAGCCATGCTATACAATTGGCTTTCCACTAAATCCTGATTAGTTCTTGATTTTCCTTCCACACGACCCAGCCTTCAGAAATCGTTGGAATCTCCACTAGAGAATGTTCCATTCATTCACTGCGAATCTGGAATTCCTCTGAACCTCCACTCCCGGCAGGTTTTCGTTACACCACTGTTGAATGTCCAAGTAACCCAATGTTTTAAGTGTTTTCTTCACAAGCGCAGTGGTGCTGTTCAATTGGCTATCCACTCAACCCTGGCCAGCTCTACATTTTCCTGTCCACACCACAGAGACTGGAGAAATCATTGTTATCTCCACTACAGAATGTTCCATTCATTCACAGCGAATCTGGAATTCATCTGAATCTCCACTCCCGGCAGGTTTTCGTGACACCACTGGTAAATATCCAAGTAAGCCAATGCTGGTTTTAAGTGGCCTGCTCATACTCTCAGCCGTGCTGTTCAATTTGCTATCCACTCAACCCTCTTCAGCTCCATTTTCCTGTCCACATAACCCAAACTTCAGAAACAATTGGTATCTCCTCCACAGAATGTTCCATTCATTGACGGCAAATCTGAAATTCATCTAATTCTCAACTCCCGTCAGGTTTTCGTTACACCACTTGTGAATGTCCAATTAAGACAAAGCTGGTTTTCAGTGGCCTGTTCTTACTACGAGACGTGCTGTTCATTTGGCTATCCATTCCACCCTGTTCAGCTCTACATTTTCGTGTCCACAAAACCCAGCCTTCAGAAATCATTGGAATCACCACTAGAGAATGTTCCATTCATTCACTGCGAATCTGGAATTCATCTGAATCTCCACTCCCGGCAGGTTTTCATTGCACCACTGCTGAATGTTCAAGTAACGCAATGATGGTTTTCAGCGGTCTATTCACACTCGAACCCGTGCTGTTCACGGTCTAGCGACTCAACACTGGTGAGTTCTTCTTTTTCCAGTTCAGACAATACAAACCTCAGAAACCATTGCAATCTACACTACAGAATGTTTCATTCATTCAGGCGAATCTTGAATTCATCTTGTTCTCCACTCCCAGCAGGTTTTCGTTTCACCACTGGTGAATGTCCAAGCAACCCAAGGCTGGTTTCAGCTGCGTGTTAACACTCGCAGCCGTGCTGTTCAATTGGCTATCCAGTGAACGCTGGTTAGCTCTTGATTTTCCTTCCACACACCGAGCCTTCAGAAATCATTCTTATCTCCACTTCAGAGTGTTCCATTCGTTCCCTGCGAATCTGGAATTCCTCTGACTCTCCACACCAGGCAGATTTTCCTAACAACACTGGTGAATGACCAGGTAATCCAATGCTGGTTTTCAGCGGCTGTTCACACTCACAGCCTTGCTGTTCAATTGGCAATCCAGTCAAACCTAGTCAGCTCTTCATTTTCCTGTCCACACAACCCAGCGTTCAGAAATCATTGGAATCTCTACTACAGAAATTTCCATTCATTCACTGTGAATCTGGAAATACTCTGAATCTGCATTCCAGGAAGGCTTTCGTTACACCACTGATGAATGTCCAAGTAATGCAATGCTGCTTCTTAGTGGTCTGTTCACACTCGAAACCGTGCTGTTCATTGGCTATCCACTCAATATCGGTCAGCTCTTCAATATCCTGTCCAGACTATCCAGATTCCTAAATGTTGGCAATCACCACTACAGAATGTTCCATTCAATCACGCGAATCTGGAATTCATCAGAGTCTCCACTCCTGGAAGGTTTTCGTGACACCACTGGTAAATGTCCAAGGAAGACAATGCTGGTTTTAAGCCGCCTGCTAACACACTCAGCCGTGCTGTTCAATTTGCTATCCACCCAACCCTATTCAGCTCTACATTTTCCTGTCCTCATAACCCAACCTTCAGAAATAATTGGTATCTCCTCCACAGAATGTTCCGTTCATTCACTGCGAATCTTAAATTCATCTGACTCTCAACTCCCGGCGGGTTATCGTTACACCACTTGTGAATGTCCAAGTAAGCCAATGCTGGTTTTCAGTGGCCTGTTCATACTAAGAGACGTGCTGTTCATTTGGCTATCCACTCCACCCTGTTCAGCTCTACATTTTCGTGTCCACAAAACCCAGCCTTCAGAAATCATTGGAATCACCACTAGAGAATGTTCCATTCATTCACTGCGAATCTGGAATTCCTCTGAACCTCCACTCCTGGCAGGTTTTCGTTACGCCACTGGTGAATGTCCAAGTAACTCAATACTGGTTTTCAGAGGCATGTTCAACTCGCAGAAGTGCTGTTCAATGGGCTATCCACTCAATATTGGTCAGCTCTTCATTTTCCTCTCCACACAAACCAGCCTTCAGAAATCATTGGGCTCTCCACTACAGACTGTTCCATTCATTCACTGCGATTCTGCAATTCATCTGACTCTCCGCTCCAGGCAGGTTTTCATTACAGCACTGGTGAATGACCAAGTAATCCAATGCTGGTTTTCAGCCGCCTTTTCACACTCGCAGTGTGCTGTTCAATTGTCTATCCACTCAAACCTGGTCAGCCTTTCATTTTCTTTTCCACAATATCAGACTTCAGAAATCATTGGAATCGCCAGTACAGAATGTTCCATTCATTCACTGCCAATCTGGAATTCATCTGAATCTGCACTCCAGGTAGGCTTTCATTACACCACTTATGAATGTCCAAGTAACACAATGCTGGTTTTCAGCGGTCTGTTCACACTCTAAGCCCTGCTTTTTACTGGGTATCCACACAACTGTGGTCAGCTCTTCATTTTCATGTCCAAACAATCCAGACTTGAGAAATCATTGCAATCTCCAGTACAGAATGTTCCATTCATTCACTGCGAATCTGGAATTCAACTGAATCTCCACTACCTGCAGATTTATCTTACACAACTTGTGAATGTCCAAGTAAAACAATGCTGGTTTTCAGAGGCCTGTTCATGTTCGCAGTCGTGCTGTTCAATTGGCTATCCACTCAACCTGTTTTGCTCCTCATTTTCCTGTGCACACAACCCAGCCTTCAGAAATCATTGTAATCTCCACTACAGGATGTTCCATTCATTCACTGGGAATCTGGAATTCATCTGAATCTGCACTCCACGCAGGCTTTCGTTACACCACTGCTGAAAGTCGAAGTAATGCAATACTGGTTTTCAGTGGTCTGTTCACATTCGAAGCCGAGGCTTTTTACAGGCTATCCACTCAACACTGGTCAGCTCTTCATTTTCGTGTCCCCACAATCCAGATTTCAGAAATCATTGCAATCTCCACTACAGAATGTTCCATTCATTCACTGCGAGTCTGGAGTTTATCTGATTCTCCACTCCCGCCTGGTTAACATTACACCACTTGTGAATGTCCAAGTAAGCCAATGCTGGTTTTCAGAGGCCTGTTCATACTCGCAGCCGTGCTGTTTAATTGACAATTCACTCCACCCTGTTCAGCTCTTCATTGTCCCACCACACTACCAGCCTTCAGAAATCTTTGTTATCTCCACTACAGAATGTTCCATTCATTCACTGCGAATCTGGAATTCATCTGACTCTCAACTCCACGCAGGTTTTCATTACACCACTGTTGAATGTCCAAGTAACCCAATGCTGGTTTTCAGCGGCCTGTTCATATTCGCAGCCCTGCTGTTTACTTGGCTATCGATTCAAGCCTGGTCAGCTCTTCATTTTCCTGTCCACACAACACAGGCTTCAGAAATCATTGGAATCTCCTCTACAGAATGTTCCATTCATTCACTGCGAATGTGGAATTCAACTGACTCTCCACTCCATGCAGGTTTTCCTTACACCACTGATGAATGTCCAAGTAACCCAATGCTGGTTTTCAGCTGCATGTTCACACTCGCAGCCATGCTATACAATTGGCTTTCCACTAAATCCTGATTAGTTCTTGATTTTCCTTCCACACGACCCAGCCTTCAGAAATCGTTGGAATCTCCACTAGAGAATGTTCCATTCATTCACTGCGAATCTGGAATTCCTCTGAACCTCCACTCCCGGCAGGTTTTCGTTACACCACTGTTGAATGTCCAAGTAACCCAATGTTTTAAGTGTTTTCTTCACAAGCGCAGTGGTGCTGTTCAATTGGCTATCCACTCAACCCTGGCCAGCTCTACATTTTCCTGTCCACACCACAGAGACTGGAGAAATCATTGTTATCTCCACTACAGAATGTTCCATTCATTCACAGCGAATCTGGAATTCATCTGAATCTCCACTCCCGGCAGGTTTTCGTGACACCACTGGTAAATATCCAAGTAAGCCAATGCTGGTTTTAAGTGGCCTGCTCATACTCTCAGCCGTGCTGTTCAATTTGCTATCCACTCAACCCTCTTCAGCTCCATTTTCCTGTCCACATAACCCAAACTTCAGAAACAATTGGTATCTCCTCCACAGAATGTTCCATTCATTGACGGCAAATCTGAAATTCATCTAATTCTCAACTCCCGTCAGGTTTTCGTTACACCACTTGTGAATGTCCAATTAAGCCAAAGCTGGTTTTCAGTGGCCTGTTCTTACTACGAGACGTGCTGTTCATTTGGCTATCCATTCCACCCTGTTCAGCTCTACATTTTCGTGTCCACAAAACCCAGCCTTCAGAAATCATTGGAATCACCACTAGAGAATGTTCCATTCATTCACTGCGAATCTGGAATTCATCTGAATCTCCACTCCTGGCAGGTTTTCATTGCACCACTGCTGAATGTTCAAGTAACGCAATGATGGTTTTCAGCGGTCTATTCACACTCGAACCCGTGCTGTTCACGGTCTAGCGACTCAACACTGGTGAGTTCTTCTTTTTCCAGTTCAGACAATACAAACCTCAGAAACCATTGCAATCTACACTACAGAATGTTTCATTCATTCAGGCGAATCTTGAATTCATCTTGTTCTCCACTCCCAGCAGGTTTTCGTTTCACCACTGGTGAATGTCCAAGCAACCCAAGGCTGGTTTCAGCTGCGTGTTAACACTCGCAGCCGTGCTGTTCAATTGGCTATCCAGTGAACGCTGGTTAGCTCTTGATTTTCCTTCCACACACCGAGCCTTCAGAAATCATTCTTATCTCCACTTCAGAATGTTCCATTCGTTCCCTGCGAATCTGGAATTCCTCTGACTCTCCACACCAGGCAGATTTTCCTAACAACACTGGTGAATGACCAGGTAATCCAATGCTGGTTTTCAGCGGCTGTTCACACTCACAGCCTTGCTGTTCAATTGGCAATCCAGTCAAACCTAGTCAGCTCTTCATTTTCCTGTCCACACAACCCAGCGTTCAGAAATCATTGGAATCTCTACTACAGAAATTTCCATTCATTCACTGTGAATCTGGAAATACTCTGAATCTGCATTCCAGGAAGGCTTTCGTTACACCACTGATGAATGTCCAAGTAATGCAATGCTGCTTCTTAGTGGTCTGTTCACACTCGAAACCGTGCTGTTCATTGGCTATCCACTCAATATCGGTCAGCTCTTCAATATCCTGTCCAGACTATCCAGATTCCTAAATGTTGGCAATCACCACTACAGAATGTTCCATTCAATCACGCGAATCTGGAATTCATCAGAGTCTCCACTCCTGGAAGGTTTTCGTGACACCACTGGTAAATGTCCAAGGAAGTCAATGCTGGTTTTAAGCCGCCTGCTAACACACTCAGCCGTGCTGTTCAATTTGCTATCCACCCAACCCTATTCAGCTCTACATTTTCCTGTCCTCATAACCCAACCTTCAGAAATAATTGGTATCTCCTCCACAGAATGTTCCGTTCATTCACTGCGAATCTTAAATTCATCTGACTCTCAACTCCCGGCGGGTTATCGTTACACCACTTGTGAATGTCCAAGTAAGCCAATGCTGGTTTTCAGTGGCCTGTTCATACTAAGAGACGTGCTGTTCATTTGGCTATCCACTCCACCCTGTTCAGCTCTACATTTTCGTGTCCACAAAACCCAGCCTTCAGAAATCATTGGAATCACCACTAGAGAATGTTCCATTCATTCACTGCGAATCTGGAATTCCTCTGAACCTCCACTCCTGGCAGGTTTTCGTTACGCCACTGGTGAATGTCCAAGTAACTCAATACTGGTTTTCAGAGGCATGTTCAACTCGCAGAAGTGCTGTTCAATGGGCTATCCACTCAATATTGGTCAGCTCTTCATTTTCCTCTCCACACAAACCAGCCTTCAGAAATCATTGGGCTCTCCACTACAGACTGTTCCATTCATTCACTGCGATTCTGCAATTCATCTGACTCTCCGCTCCAGGCAGGTTTTCATTACAGCACTGGTGAATGACCAAGTAATCCAATGCTGGTTTTCAGCCGCCTTTTCACACTCGCAGTGTGCTGTTCAATTGTCTATCCACTCAAACCTGGTCAGCCTTTCATTTTCTTTTCCACAATATCAGACTTCAGAAATCATTGGAATCGCCAGTACAGAATGTTCCATTCATTCACTGCCAATCTGGAATTCATCTGAATCTGCACTCCAGGTAGGCTTTCATTACACCACTTATGAATGTCCAAGTAACACAATGCTGGTTTTCAGCGGTCTGTTCACACTCTAAGCCCTGCTTTTTACTGGGTATCCACACAACTGTGGTCAGCTCTTCATTTTCATGTCCAAACAATCCAGACTTGAGAAATCATTGCAATCTCCAGTACAGAATGTTCCATTCATTCACTGCGAATCTGGAATTCAACTGAATCTCCACTACCTGCAGATTTATCTTACACCACTTGTGAATGTCCAAGTAAAACAATGCTGGTTTTCAGAGGCCTGTTCATGTTCGCAGTCGTGCTGTTCAATTGGCTATCCACTCAACCTGTTTTGCTCCTCATTTTCCTGTGCACACAACCCAGCCTTCAGAAATCATTGTAATCTCCACTACAGGATGTTCCATTCATTCACTGGGAATCTGGAATTCATCTGAATCTGCACTCCACGCAGGCTTTCGTTACACCACTGCTGAAAGTCGAAGTAATGCAATACTGGTTTTCAGTGGTCTGTTCACATTCGAAGCCGAGGCTTTTTACAGGCTATCCACTCAACACTGGTCAGCTCTTCATTTTCGTGTCCCCACAATCCAGATTTCAGAAATCATTGCAATCTCCACTACAGAATGTTCCATTCATTCACTGCGAGTCTGGAGTTTATCTGATTCTCCACTCCCGCCTGGTTAACATTACACCACTTGTGAATGTCCAAGTAAGCCAATGCTGGTTTTCAGAGGCCTGTTCATACTCGCAGCCGTGCTGTTTAATTGACAATTCACTCCACCCTGTTCAGCTCTTCATTGTCCCACCACACTACCAGCCTTCAGAAATCTTTGTTATCTCCACTACAGAATGTTCCATTCATTCACTGCGAATCTGGAATTCATCTGACTCTCAACTCCACGCAGGTTTTCATTACACCACTGTTGAATGTCCAAGTAACCCAATGCTGGTTTTCAGCGGCCTGTTCATATTCGCAGCCCTGCTGTTTACTTGGCTATCGATTCAAGCCTGGTCAGCTCTTCATTTTCCTGTCCACACAACACAGGCTTCAGAAATCATTGGAATCTCCTCTACAGAATGTTCCATTCATTCACTGCGAATGTGGAATTCAACTGACTCTCCACTCCATGCAGGTTTTCCTTACACCACTGATGAATGTCCAAGTAACCCAATGCTGGTTTTCAGCTGCATGTTCACACTCGCAGCCATGCTATACAATTGGCTTTCCACTAAATCCTGATTAGTTCTTGATTTTCCTTCCACACGACCCAGCCTTCAGAAATCGTTGGAATCTCCACTAGAGAATGTTCCATTCATTCACTGCGAATCTGGAATTCCTCTGAACCTCCACTCCCGGCAGGTTTTCGTTACACCACTGTTGAATGTCCAAGTAACCCAATGTTTTAAGTGTTTTCTTCACAAGCGCAGTGGTGCTGTTCAATTGGCTATCCACTCAACCCTGGCCAGCTCTACATTTTCCTGTCCACACCACAGAGACTGGAGAAATCATTGTTATCTCCACTACAGAATGTTCCATTCATTCACAGCGAATCTGGAATTCATCTGAATCTCCACTCCCGGCAGGTTTTCGTGACACCACTGGTAAATATCCAAGTAAGCCAATGCTGGTTTTAAGTGGCCTGCTCATACTCTCAGCCGTGCTGTTCAATTTGCTATCCACTCAACCCTCTTCAGCTCCATTTTCCTGTCCACATAACCCAAACTTCAGAAACAATTGGTATCTCCTCCACAGAATGTTCCATTCATTGACGGCAAATCTGAAATTCATCTAATTCTCAACTCCCGTCAGGTTTTCGTTACACCACTTGTGAATGTCCAATTAAGCCAAAGCTGGTTTTCAGTGGCCTGTTCTTACTACGAGACGTGCTGTTCATTTGGCTATCCATTCCACCCTGTTCAGCTCTACATTTTCGTGTCCACAAAACCCAGCCTTCAGAAATCATTGGAATCACCACTAGAGAATGTTCCATTCATTCACTGCGAATCTGGAATTCATCTGAATCTCCACTCCCGGCAGGTTTTCATTGCACCACTGCTGAATGTTCAAGTAACGCAATGATGGTTTTCAGCGGTCTATTCACACTCGAACCCGTGCTGTTCACGGTCTAGCGACTCAACACTGGTGAGTTCTTCTTTTTCCAGTTCAGACAATACAAACCTCAGAAACCATTGCAATCTACACTACAGAATGTTTCATTCATTCAGGCGAATCTTGAATTCATCTTGTTCTCCACTCCCAGCAGGTTTTCGTTTCACCACTGGTGAATGTCCAAGCAACCCAAGGCTGGTTTCAGCTGCGTGTTAACACTCGCAGCCGTGCTGTTCAATTGGCTATCCAGTGAACGCTGGTTAGCTCTTGATTTTCCTTCCACACACCGAGCCTTCAGAAATCATTCTTATCTCCACTTCAGAGTGTTCCATTCGTTCCCTGCGAATCTGGAATTCCTCTGACTCTCCACACCAGGCAGATTTTCCTAACAACACTGGTGAATGACCAGGTAATCCAATGCTGGTTTTCAGCGGCTGTTCACACTCACAGCCTTGCTGTTCAATTGGCAATCCAGTCAAACCTAGTCAGCTCTTCATTTTCCTGTCCACACAACCCAGCGTTCAGAAATCATTGGAATCTCTACTACAGAAATTTCCATTCATTCACTGTGAATCTGGAAATACTCTGAATCTGCATTCCAGGAAGGCTTTCGTTACACCACTGATGAATGTCCAAGTAATGCAATGCTGCTTCTTAGTGGTCTGTTCACACTCGAAACCGTGCTGTTCATTGGCTATCCACTCAATATCGGTCAGCTCTTCAATATCCTGTCCAGACTATCCAGATTCCTAAATGTTGGCAATCACCACTACAGAATGTTCCATTCAATCACGCGAATCTGGAATTCATCAGAGTCTCCACTCCTGGAAGGTTTTCGTGACACCACTGGTAAATGTCCAAGGAAGACAATGCTGGTTTTAAGCCGCCTGCTAACACACTCAGCCGTGCTGTTCAATTTGCTATCCACCCAACCCTATTCAGCTCTACATTTTCCTGTCCTCATAACCCAACCTTCAGAAATAATTGGTATCTCCTCCACAGAATGTTCCGTTCATTCACTGCGAATCTTAAATTCATCTGACTCTCAACTCCCGGCGGGTTATCGTTACACCACTTGTGAATGTCCAAGTAAGCCAATGCTGGTTTTCAGTGGCCTGTTCATACTAAGAGACGTGCTGTTCATTTGGCTATCCACTCCACCCTGTTCAGCTCTACATTTTCGTGTCCACAAAACCCAGCCTTCAGAAATCATTGGAATCACCACTAGAGAATGTTCCATTCATTCACTGCGAATCTGGAATTCCTCTGAACCTCCACTCCTGGCAGGTTTTCGTTACGCCACTGGTGAATGTCCAAGTAACTCAATACTGGTTTTCAGAGGCATGTTCAACTCGCAGAAGTGCTGTTCAATGGGCTATCCACTCAATATTGGTCAGCTCTTCATTTTCCTCTCCACACAAACCAGCCTTCAGAAATCATTGGGCTCTCCACTACAGACTGTTCCATTCATTCACTGCGATTCTGCAATTCATCTGACTCTCCGCTCCAGGCAGGTTTTCATTACAGCACTGGTGAATGACCAAGTAATCCAATGCTGGTTTTCAGCCGCCTTTTCACACTCGCAGTGTGCTGTTCAATTGTCTATCCACTCAAACCTGGTCAGCCTTTCATTTTCTTTTCCACAATATCAGACTTCAGAAATCATTGGAATCGCCAGTACAGAATGTTCCATTCATTCACTGCCAATCTGGAATTCATCTGAATCTGCACTCCAGGTAGGCTTTCATTACACCACTTATGAATGTCCAAGTAACACAATGCTGGTTTTCAGCGGTCTGTTCACACTCTAAGCCCTGCTTTTTACTGGGTATCCACACAACTGTGGTCAGCTCTTCATTTTCATGTCCAAACAATCCAGACTTGAGAAATCATTGCAATCTCCAGTACAGAATGTTCCATTCATTCACTGCGAATCTGGAATTCAACTGAATCTCCACTACCTGCAGATTTATCTTACACAACTTGTGAATGTCCAAGTAAAACAATGCTGGTTTTCAGAGGCCTGTTCATGTTCGCAGTCGTGCTGTTCAATTGGCTATCCACTCAACCTGTTTTGCTCCTCATTTTCCTGTGCACACAACCCAGCCTTCAGAAATCATTGTAATCTCCACTACAGGATGTTCCATTCATTCACTGGGAATCTGGAATTCATCTGAATCTGCACTCCACGCAGGCTTTCGTTACACCACTGCTGAAAGTCGAAGTAATGCAATACTGGTTTTCAGTGGTCTGTTCACATTCGAAGCCGAGGCTTTTTACAGGCTATCCACTCAACACTGGTCAGCTCTTCATTTTCGTGTCCCCACAATCCAGATTTCAGAAATCATTGCAATCTCCACTACAGAATGTTCCATTCATTCACTGCGAGTCTGGAGTTTATCTGATTCTCCACTCCCGCCTGGTTAACATTACACCACTTGTGAATGTCCAAGTAAGCCAATGCTGGTTTTCAGAGGCCTGTTCATACTCGCAGCCGTGCTGTTTAATTGACAATTCACTCCACCCTGTTCAGCTCTTCATTGTCCCACCACACTACCAGCCTTCAGAAATCTTTGTTATCTCCACTACAGAATGTTCCATTCATTCACTGCGAATCTGGAATTCATCTGACTCTCAACTCCACGCAGGTTTTCATTACACCACTGTTGAATGTCCAAGTAACCCAATGCTGGTTTTCAGCGGCCTGTTCATATTCGCAGCCCTGCTGTTTACTTGGCTATCGATTCAAGCCTGGTCAGCTCTTCATTTTCCTGTCCACACAACACAGGCTTCAGAAATCATTGGAATCTCCTCTACAGAATGTTCCATTCATTCACTGCGAATGTGGAATTCAACTGACTCTCCACTCCATGCAGGTTTTCCTTACACCACTGATGAATGTCCAAGTAACCCAATGCTGGTTTTCAGCTGCATGTTCACACTCGCAGCCATGCTATACAATTGGCTTTCCACTAAATCCTGATTAGTTCTTGATTTTCCTTCCACACGACCCAGCCTTCAGAAATCGTTGGAATCTCCACTAGAGAATGTTCCATTCATTCACTGCGAATCTGGAATTCCTCTGAACCTCCACTCCCGGCAGGTTTTCGTTACACCACTGTTGAATGTCCAAGTAACCCAATGTTTTAAGTGTTTTCTTCACAAGCGCAGTGGTGCTGTTCAATTGGCTATCCACTCAACCCTGGCCAGCTCTACATTTTCCTGTCCACACCACAGAGACTGGAGAAATCATTGTTATCTCCACTACAGAATGTTCCATTCATTCACAGCGAATCTGGAATTCATCTGAATCTCCACTCCCGGCAGGTTTTCGTGACACCACTGGTAAATATCCAAGTAAGCCAATGCTGGTTTTAAGTGGCCTGCTCATACTCTCAGCCGTGCTGTTCAATTTGCTATCCACTCAACCCTCTTCAGCTCCATTTTCCTGTCCACATAACCCAAACTTCAGAAACAATTGGTATCTCCTCCACAGAATGTTCCATTCATTGACGGCAAATCTGAAATTCATCTAATTCTCAACTCCCGTCAGGTTTTCGTTACACCACTTGTGAATGTCCAATTAAGCCAAAGCTGGTTTTCAGTGGCCTGTTCTTACTACGAGACGTGCTGTTCATTTGGCTATCCATTCCACCCTGTTCAGCTCTACATTTTCGTGTCCACAAAACCCAGCCTTCAGAAATCATTGGAATCACCACTAGAGAATGTTCCATTCATTCACTGCGAATCTGGAATTCATCTGAATCTCCACTCCTGGCAGGTTTTCATTGCACCACTGCTGAATGTTCAAGTAACGCAATGATGGTTTTCAGCGGTCTATTCACACTCGAACCCGTGCTGTTCACGGTCTAGCGACTCAACACTGGTGAGTTCTTCTTTTTCCAGTTCAGACAATACAAACCTCAGAAACCATTGCAATCTACACTACAGAATGTTTCATTCATTCAGGCGAATCTTGAATTCATCTTGTTCTCCACTCCCAGCAGGTTTTCGTTTCACCACTGGTGAATGTCCAAGCAACCCAAGGCTGGTTTCAGCTGCGTGTTAACACTCGCAGCCGTGCTGTTCAATTGGCTATCCAGTGAACGCTGGTTAGCTCTTGATTTTCCTTCCACACACCGAGCCTTCAGAAATCATTCTTATCTCCACTTCAGAATGTTCCATTCGTTCCCTGCGAATCTGGAATTCCTCTGACTCTCCACACCAGGCAGATTTTCCTAACAACACTGGTGAATGACCAGGTAATCCAATGCTGGTTTTCAGCGGCTGTTCACACTCACAGCCTTGCTGTTCAATTGGCAATCCAGTCAAACCTAGTCAGCTCTTCATTTTCCTGTCCACACAACCCAGCGTTCAGAAATCATTGGAATCTCTACTACAGAAATTTCCATTCATTCACTGTGAATCTGGAAATACTCTGAATCTGCATTCCAGGAAGGCTTTCGTTACACCACTGATGAATGTCCAAGTAATGCAATGCTGCTTCTTAGTGGTCTGTTCACACTCGAAACCGTGCTGTTCATTGGCTATCCACTCAATATCGGTCAGCTCTTCAATATCCTGTCCAGACTATCCAGATTCCTAAATGTTGGCAATCACCACTACAGAATGTTCCATTCAATCACGCGAATCTGGAATTCATCAGAGTCTCCACTCCTGGAAGGTTTTCGTGACACCACTGGTAAATGTCCAAGGAAGACAATGCTGGTTTTAAGCCGCCTGCTAACACACTCAGCCGTGCTGTTCAATTTGCTATCCACCCAACCCTATTCAGCTCTACATTTTCCTGTCCTCATAACCCAACCTTCAGAAATAATTGGTATCTCCTCCACAGAATGTTCCGTTCATTCACTGCGAATCTTAAATTCATCTGACTCTCAACTCCCGGCGGGTTATCGTTACACCACTTGTGAATGTCCAAGTAAGCCAATGCTGGTTTTCAGTGGCCTGTTCATACTAAGAGACGTGCTGTTCATTTGGCTATCCACTCCACCCTGTTCAGCTCTACATTTTCGTGTCCACAAAACCCAGCCTTCAGAAATCATTGGAATCACCACTAGAGAATGTTCCATTCATTCACTGCGAATCTGGAATTCCTCTGAACCTCCACTCCTGGCAGGTTTTCGTTACGCCACTGGTGAATGTCCAAGTAACTCAATACTGGTTTTCAGAGGCATGTTCAACTCGCAGAAGTGCTGTTCAATGGGCTATCCACTCAATATTGGTCAGCTCTTCATTTTCCTCTCCACACAAACCAGCCTTCAGAAATCATTGGGCTCTCCACTACAGACTGTTCCATTCATTCACTGCGATTCTGCAATTCATCTGACTCTCCGCTCCAGGCAGGTTTTCATTACAGCACTGGTGAATGACCAAGTAATCCAATGCTGGTTTTCAGCCGCCTTTTCACACTCGCAGTGTGCTGTTCAATTGTCTATCCACTCAAACCTGGTCAGCCTTTCATTTTCTTTTCCACAATATCAGACTTCAGAAATCATTGGAATCGCCAGTACAGAATGTTCCATTCATTCACTGCCAATCTGGAATTCATCTGAATCTGCACTCCAGGTAGGCTTTCATTACACCACTTATGAATGTCCAAGTAACACAATGCTGGTTTTCAGCGGTCTGTTCACACTCTAAGCCCTGCTTTTTACTGGGTATCCACACAACTGTGGTCAGCTCTTCATTTTCATGTCCAAACAATCCAGACTTGAGAAATCATTGCAATCTCCAGTACAGAATGTTCCATTCATTCACTGCGAATCTGGAATTCAACTGAATCTCCACTACCTGCAGATTTATCTTACACCACTTGTGAATGTCCAAGTAAAACAATGCTGGTTTTCAGAGGCCTGTTCATGTTCGCAGTCGTGCTGTTCAATTGGCTATCCACTCAACCTGTTTTGCTCCTCATTTTCCTGTGCACACAACCCAGCCTTCAGAAATCATTGTAATCTCCACTACAGGATGTTCCATTCATTCACTGGGAATCTGGAATTCATCTGAATCTGCACTCCACGCAGGCTTTCGTTACACCACTGCTGAAAGTCGAAGTAATGCAATACTGGTTTTCAGTGGTCTGTTCACATTCGAAGCCGAGGCTTTTTACAGGCTATCCACTCAACACTGGTCAGCTCTTCATTTTCGTGTCCCCACAATCCAGATTTCAGAAATCATTGCAATCTCCACTACAGAATGTTCCATTCATTCACTGCGAGTCTGGAGTTTATCTGATTCTCCACTCCCGCCTGGTTAACATTACACCACTTGTGAATGTCCAAGTAAGCCAATGCTGGTTTTCAGAGGCCTGTTCATACTCGCAGCCGTGCTGTTTAATTGACAATTCACTCCACCCTGTTCAGCTCTTCATTGTCCCACCACACTACCAGCCTTCAGAAATCTTTGTTATCTCCACTACAGAATGTTCCATTCATTCACTGCGAATCTGGAATTCATCTGACTCTCAACTCCACGCAGGTTTTCATTACACCACTGTTGAATGTCCAAGTAACCCAATGCTGGTTTTCAGCGGCCTGTTCATATTCGCAGCCCTGCTGTTTACTTGGCTATCGATTCAAGCCTGGTCAGCTCTTCATTTTCCTGTCCACACAACACAGGCTTCAGAAATCATTGGAATCTCCTCTACAGAATGTTCCATTCATTCACTGCGAATGTGGAATTCAACTGACTCTCCACTCCATGCAGGTTTTCCTTACACCACTGATGAATGTCCAAGTAACCCAATGCTGGTTTTCAGCTGCATGTTCACACTCGCAGCCATGCTATACAATTGGCTTTCCACTAAATCCTGATTAGTTCTTGATTTTCCTTCCACACGACCCAGCCTTCAGAAATCGTTGGAATCTCCACTAGAGAATGTTCCATTCATTCACTGCGAATCTGGAATTCCTCTGAACCTCCACTCCCGGCAGGTTTTCGTTACACCACTGTTGAATGTCCAAGTAACCCAATGTTTTAAGTGTTTTCTTCACAAGCGCAGTGGTGCTGTTCAATTGGCTATCCACTCAACCCTGGCCAGCTCTACATTTTCCTGTCCACACCACAGAGACTGGAGAAATCATTGTTATCTCCACTACAGAATGTTCCATTCATTCACAGCGAATCTGGAATTCATCTGAATCTCCACTCCCGGCAGGTTTTCGTGACACCACTGGTAAATATCCAAGTAAGCCAATGCTGGTTTTAAGTGGCCTGCTCATACTCTCAGCCGTGCTGTTCAATTTGCTATCCACTCAACCCTCTTCAGCTCCATTTTCCTGTCCACATAACCCAAACTTCAGAAACAATTGGTATCTCCTCCACAGAATGTTCCATTCATTGACGGCAAATCTGAAATTCATCTAATTCTCAACTCCCGTCAGGTTTTCGTTACACCACTTGTGAATGTCCAATTAAGCCAAAGCTGGTTTTCAGTGGCCTGTTCTTACTACGAGACGTGCTGTTCATTTGGCTATCCATTCCACCGTGTTCAGCTCTACATTTTCGTGTCCACAAAACCCAGCCTTCAGAAATCATTGGAATCACCACTAGAGAATGTTCCATTCATTCACTGCGAATCTGGAATTCATCTGAATCTCCACTCCCGGCAGGTTTTCATTGCACCACTGCTGAATGTTCAAGTAACGCAATGATGGTTTTCAGCGGTCTATTCACACTCGAACCCGTGCTGTTCACGGTCTAGCGACTCAACACTGGTGAGTTCTTCTTTTTCCAGTTCAGACAATACAAACCTCAGAAACCATTGCAATCTACACTACAGAATGTTTCATTCATTCAGGCGAATCTTGAATTCATCTTGTTCTCCACTCCCAGCAGGTTTTCGTTTCACCACTGGTGAATGTCCAAGCAACCCAAGGCTGGTTTCAGCTGCGTGTTAACACTCGCAGCCGTGCTGTTCAATTGGCTATCCAGTGAACGCTGGTTAGCTCTTGATTTTCCTTCCACACACCGAGCCTTCAGAAATCATTCTTATCTCCACTTCAGAATGTTCCATTCGTTCCCTGCGAATCTGGAATTCCTCTGACTCTCCACACCAGGCAGATTTTCCTAACAACACTGGTGAATGACCAGGTAATCCAATGCTGGTTTTCAGCGGCTGTTCACACTCACAGCCTTGCTGTTCAATTGGCAATCCAGTCAAACCTAGTCAGCTCTTCATTTTCCTGTCCACACAACCCAGCGTTCAGAAATCATTGGAATCTCTACTACAGAAATTTCCATTCATTCACTGTGAATCTGGAAATACTCTGAATCTGCATTCCAGGAAGGCTTTCGTTACACCACTGATGAATGTCCAAGTAATGCAATGCTGCTTCTTAGTGGTCTGTTCACACTCGAAACCGTGCTGTTCATTGGCTATCCACTCAATATCGGTCAGCTCTTCAATATCCTGTCCAGACTATCCAGATTCCTAAATGTTGGCAATCACCACTACAGAATGTTCCATTCAATCACGCGAATCTGGAATTCATCAGAGTCTCCACTCCTGGAAGGTTTTCGTGACACCACTGGTAAATGTCCAAGGAAGACAATGCTGGTTTTAAGCCGCCTGCTAACACACTCAGCCGTGCTGTTCAATTTGCTATCCACCCAACCCTATTCAGCTCTACATTTTCCTGTCCTCATAACCCAACCTTCAGAAATAATTGGTATCTCCTCCACAGAATGTTCCGTTCATTCACTGCGAATCTTAAATTCATCTGACTCTCAACTCCCGGCGGGTTATCGTTACACCACTTGTGAATGTCCAAGTAAGCCAATGCTGGTTTTCAGTGGCCTGTTCATACTAAGAGACGTGCTGTTCATTTGGCTATCCACTCCACCCTGTTCAGCTCTACATTTTCGTGTCCACAAAACCCAGCCTTCAGAAATCATTGGAATCACCACTAGAGAATGTTCCATTCATTCACTGCGAATCTGGAATTCCTCTGAACCTCCACTCCTGGCAGGTTTTCGTTACGCCACTGGTGAATGTCCAAGTAACTCAATACTGGTTTTCAGAGGCATGTTCAACTCGCAGAAGTGCTGTTCAATGGGCTATCCACTCAATATTGGTCAGCTCTTCATTTTCCTCTCCACACAAACCAGCCTTCAGAAATCATTGGGCTCTCCACTACAGACTGTTCCATTCATTCACTGCGATTCTGCAATTCATCTGACTCTCCGCTCCAGGCAGGTTTTCATTACAGCACTGGTGAATGACCAAGTAATCCAATGCTGGTTTTCAGCCGCCTTTTCACACTCGCAGTGTGCTGTTCAATTGTCTATCCACTCAAACCTGGTCAGCCTTTCATTTTCTTTTCCACAATATCAGACTTCAGAAATCATTGGAATCGCCAGTACAGAATGTTCCATTCATTCACTGCCAATCTGGAATTCATCTGAATCTGCACTCCAGGTAGGCTTTCATTACACCACTTATGAATGTCCAAGTAACACAATGCTGGTTTTCAGCGGTCTGTTCACACTCTAAGCCCTGCTTTTTACTGGGTATCCACACAACTGTGGTCAGCTCTTCATTTTCATGTCCAAACAATCCAGACTTGAGAAATCATTGCAATCTCCAGTACAGAATGTTCCATTCATTCACTGCGAATCTGGAATTCAACTGAATCTCCACTACCTGCAGATTTATCTTACACCACTTGTGAATGTCCAAGTAAAACAATGCTGGTTTTCAGAGGCCTGTTCATGTTCGCAGTCGTGCTGTTCAATTGGCTATCCACTCAACCTGTTTTGCTCCTCATTTTCCTGTGCACACAACCCAGCCTTCAGAAATCATTGTAATCTCCACTACAGGATGTTCCATTCATTCACTGGGAATCTGGAATTCATCTGAATCTGCACTCCACGCAGGCTTTCGTTACACCACTGCTGAAAGTCGAAGTAATGCAATACTGGTTTTCAGTGGTCTGTTCACATTCGAAGCCGAGGCTTTTTACAGGCTATCCACTCAACACTGGTCAGCTCTTCATTTTCGTGTCCCCACAATCCAGATTTCAGAAATCATTGCAATCTCCACTACAGAATGTTCCATTCATTCACTGCGAGTCTGGAGTTTATCTGATTCTCCACTCCCGCCTGGTTAACATTACACCACTTGTGAATGTCCAAGTAAGCCAATGCTGGTTTTCAGAGGCCTGTTCATACTCGCAGCCGTGCTGTTTAATTGACAATTCACTCCACCCTGTTCAGCTCTTCATTGTCCCACCACACTACCAGCCTTCAGAAATCTTTGTTATCTCCACTACAGAATGTTCCATTCATTCACTGCGAATCTGGAATTCATCTGACTCTCAACTCCACGCAGGTTTTCATTACACCACTGTTGAATGTCCAAGTAACCCAATGCTGGTTTTCAGCGGCCTGTTCATATTCGCAGCCCTGCTGTTTACTTGGCTATCGATTCAAGCCTGGTCAGCTCTTCATTTTCCTGTCCACACAACACAGGCTTCAGAAATCATTGGAATCTCCTCTACAGAATGTTCCATTCATTCACTGCGAATGTGGAATTCAACTGACTCTCCACTCCATGCAGGTTTTCCTTACACCACTGATGAATGTCCAAGTAACCCAATGCTGGTTTTCAGCTGCATGTTCACACTCGCAGCCATGCTATACAATTGGCTTTCCACTAAATCCTGATTAGTTCTTGATTTTCCTTCCACACGACCCAGCCTTCAGAAATCGTTGGAATCTCCACTAGAGAATGTTCCATTCATTCACTGCGAATCTGGAATTCCTCTGAACCTCCACTCCCGGCAGGTTTTCGTTACACCACTGTTGAATGTCCAAGTAACCCAATGTTTTAAGTGTTTTCTTCACAAGCGCAGTGGTGCTGTTCAATTGGCTATCCACTCAACCCTGGCCAGCTCTACATTTTCCTGTCCACACCACAGAGACTGGAGAAATCATTGTTATCTCCACTACAGAATGTTCCATTCATTCACAGCGAATCTGGAATTCATCTGAATCTCCACTCCCGGCAGGTTTTCGTGACACCACTGGTAAATATCCAAGTAAGCCAATGCTGGTTTTAAGTGGCCTGCTCATACTCTCAGCCGTGCTGTTCAATTTGCTATCCACTCAACCCTCTTCAGCTCCATTTTCCTGTCCACATAACCCAAACTTCAGAAACAATTGGTATCTCCTCCACAGAATGTTCCATTCATTGACGGCAAATCTGAAATTCATCTAATTCTCAACTCCCGTCAGGTTTTCGTTACACCACTTGTGAATGTCCAATTAAGCCAAAGCTGGTTTTCAGTGGCCTGTTCTTACTACGAGACGTGCTGTTCATTTGGCTATCCATTCCACCCTGTTCAGCTCTACATTTTCGTGTCCACAAAACCCAGCCTTCAGAAATCATTGGAATCACCACTAGAGAATGTTCCATTCATTCACTGCGAATCTGGAATTCATCTGAATCTCCACTCCCGGCAGGTTTTCATTGCACCACTGCTGAATGTTCAAGTAACGCAATGATGGTTTTCAGCGGTCTATTCACACTCGAACCCGTGCTGTTCACGGTCTAGCGACTCAACACTGGTGAGTTCTTCTTTTTCCAGTTCAGACAATACAAACCTCAGAAACCATTGCAATCTACACTACAGAATGTTTCATTCATTCAGGCGAATCTTGAATTCATCTTGTTCTCCACTCCCAGCAGGTTTTCGTTTCACCACTGGTGAATGTCCAAGAAAAACCCAAGGCTGGTTTCAGCTGCGTGTTAACACTCGCAGCCGTGCTGTTCAATTGGCTATCCAGTGAACGCTGGTTAGCTCTTGATTTTCCTTCCACACACCGAGCCTTCAGAAATCATTCTTATCTCCACTTCAGAATGTTCCATTCGTTCCCTGCGAATCTGGAATTCCTCTGACTCTCCACACCAGGCAGATTTTCCTAACAACACTGGTGAATGACCAGGTAATCCAATGCTGGTTTTCAGCGGCTGTTCACACTCACAGCCTTGCTGTTCAATTGGCAATCCAGTCAAACCTAGTCAGCTCTTCATTTTCCTGTCCACACAACCCAGCGTTCAGAAATCATTGGAATCTCTACTACAGAAATTTCCATTCATTCACTGTGAATCTGGAAATACTCTGAATCTGCATTCCAGGAAGGCTTTCGTTACACCACTGATGAATGTCCAAGTAATGCAATGCTGCTTCTTAGTGGTCTGTTCACACTCGAAACCGTGCTGTTCATTGGCTATCCACTCAATATCGGTCAGCTCTTCAATATCCTGTCCAGACTATCCAGATTCCTAAATGTTGGCAATCACCACTACAGAATGTTCCATTCAATCACGCGAATCTGGAATTCATCAGAGTCTCCACTCCTGGAAGGTTTTCGTGACACCACTGGTAAATGTCCAAGGAAGACAATGCTGGTTTTAAGCCGCCTGCTAACACACTCAGCCGTGCTGTTCAATTTGCTATCCACCCAACCCTATTCAGCTCTACATTTTCCTGTCCTCATAACCCAACCTTCAGAAATAATTGGTATCTCCTCCACAGAATGTTCCGTTCATTCACTGCGAATCTTAAATTCATCTGACTCTCAACTCCCGGCGGGTTATCGTTACACCACTTGTGAATGTCCAAGTAAGCCAATGCTGGTTTTCAGTGGCCTGTTCATACTAAGAGACGTGCTGTTCATTTGGCTATCCACTCCACCCTGTTCAGCTCTACATTTTCGTGTCCACAAAACCCAGCCTTCAGAAATCATTGGAATCACCACTAGAGAATGTTCCATTCATTCACTGCGAATCTGGAATTCCTCTGAACCTCCACTCCCGGCAGGTTTTCGTTACACCACTGTTGAATGTCCAAGTAACCCAATGTTTTAAGTGTTTTCTTCACAAGCGCAGTGGTGCTGTTCAATTGGCTATCCACTCAACCCTGGCCAGCTCTACATTTTCCTGTCCACACCACAGAGACTGGAGAAATCATTGTTATCTCCACTACAGAATGTTCCATTCATTCACAGCGAATCTGGAATTCATCTGAATCTCCACTCCCGGCAGGTTTTCGTGACACCACTGGTAAATATCCAAGTAAGCCAATGCTGGTTTTAAGTGGCCTGCTCATACTCTCAGCCGTGATGTTCAATTTGCTATCCACTCAACCCTCTTCAGCTCCATTTTCCTGTCCACATAACCCAAACTTCAGAAACAATTGGTATCTCCTCCACAGAATGTTCCATTCATTGACGGCAAATCTGAAATTCATCTAATTCTCAACTCCCGTCAGGTTTTCGTTACACCACTTGTGAATGTCCAATTAAGCCAAAGCTGGTTTTCAGTGGCCTGTTCTTACTACGAGACGTGCTGTTCATTTGGCTATCCATTCCACCCTGTTCAGCTCTACATTTTCGTGTCCACAAAACCCAGCCTTCAGAAATCATTGGAATCACCACTAGAGAATGTTCCATTCATTCACTGCGAATCTGGAATTCATCTGAATCTCCACTCCCGGCAGGTTTTCATTGCACCACTGCTGAATGTTCAAGTAACGCAATGATGGTTTTCAGCGGTCTATTCACACTCGAACCCGTGCTGTTCACGGTCTAGCGACTCAACACTGGTGAGTTCTTCTTTTTCCAGTTCAGACAATACAAACCTCAGAAACCATTGCAATCTACACTACAGAATGTTTCATTCATTCAGGCGAATCTTGAATTCATCTTGTTCTCCACTCCCAGCAGGTTTTCGTTTCACCACTGGTGAATGTCCAAGAAAAACCCAAGGCTGGTTTCAGCTGCGTGTTAACACTCGCAGCCGTGCTGTTCAATTGGCTATCCAGTGAACGCTGGTTAGCTCTTGATTTTCCTTCCACACACCGAGCCTTCAGAAATCATTCTTATCTCCACTTCAGAATGTTCCATTCGTTCCCTGCGAATCTGGAATTCCTCTGACTCTCCACACCAGGCAGATTTTCCTAACAACACTGGTGAATGACCAGGTAATCCAATGCTGGTTTTCAGCGGCTGTTCACACTCACAGCCTTGCTGTTCAATTGGCAATCCAGTCAAACCTAGTCAGCTCTTCATTTTCCTGTCCACACAACCCAGCGTTCAGAAATCATTGGAATCTCTACTACAGAAATTTCCATTCATTCACTGTGAATCTGGAAATACTCTGAATCTGCATTCCAGGAAGGCTTTCGTTACACCACTGATGAATGTCCAAGTAATGCAATGCTGCTTCTTAGTGGTCTGTTCACACTCGAAACCGTGCTGTTCATTGGCTATCCACTCAATATCGGTCAGCTCTTCAATATCCTGTCCAGACTATCCAGATTCCTAAATGTTGGCAATCACCACTACAGAATGTTCCATTCAATCACGCGAATCTGGAATTCATCAGAGTCTCCACTCCTGGAAGGTTTTCGTGACACCACTGGTAAATGTCCAAGGAAGACAATGCTGGTTTTAAGCCGCCTGCTAACACACTCAGCCGTGCTGTTCAATTTGCTATCCACCCAACCCTATTCAGCTCTACATTTTCCTGTCCTCATAACCCAACCTTCAGAAATAATTGGTATCTCCTCCACAGAATGTTCCGTTCATTCACTGCGAATCTTAAATTCATCTGACTCTCAACTCCCGGCGGGTTATCGTTACACCACTTGTGAATGTCCAAGTAAGCCAATGCTGGTTTTCAGTGGCCTGTTCATACTAAGAGACGTGCTGTTCATTTGGCTATCCACTCCACCCTGTTCAGCTCTACATTTTCGTGTCCACAAAACCCAGCCTTCAGAAATCATTGGAATCACCACTAGAGAATGTTCCATTCATTCACTGCGAATCTGGAATTCCTCTGAACCTCCACTCCTGGCAGGTTTTCGTTACGCCACTGGTGAATGTCCAAGTAACTCAATACTGGTTTTCAGAGGCATGTTCAACTCGCAGAAGTGCTGTTCAATGGGCTATCCACTCAATATTGGTCAGCTCTTCATTTTCCTCTCCACACAAACCAGCCTTCAGAAATCATTGGGCTCTCCACTACAGACTGTTCCATTCATTCACTGCGATTCTGCAATTCATCTGACTCTCCGCTCCAGGCAGGTTTTCATTACAGCACTGGTGAATGACCAAGTAATCCAATGCTGGTTTTCAGCCGCCTTTTCACACTCGCAGTGTGCTGTTCAATTGTCTATCCACTCAAACCTGGTCAGCCTTTCATTTTCTTTTCCACAATATCAGACTTCAGAAATCATTGGAATCGCCAGTACAGAATGTTCCATTCATTCACTGCCAATCTGGAATTCATCTGAATCTGCACTCCAGGTAGGCTTTCATTACACCACTTATGAATGTCCAAGTAACACAATGCTGGTTTTCAGCGGTCTGTTCACACTCTAAGCCCTGCTTTTTACTGGGTATCCACACAACTGTGGTCAGCTCTTCATTTTCATGTCCAAACAATCCAGACTTGAGAAATCATTGCAATCTCCAGTACAGAATGTTCCATTCATTCACTGCGAATCTGGAATTCAACTGAATCTCCACTACCTGCAGATTTATCTTACACCACTTGTGAATGTCCAAGTAAAACAATGCTGGTTTTCAGAGGCCTGTTCATGTTCGCAGTCGTGCTGTTCAATTGGCTATCCACTCAACCTGTTTTGCTCCTCATTTTCCTGTGCACACAACCCAGCCTTCAGAAATCATTGTAATCTCCACTACAGGATGTTCCATTCATTCACTGGGAATCTGGAATTCATCTGAATCTGCACTCCACGCAGGCTTTCGTTACACCACTGCTGAAAGTCGAAGTAATGCAATACTGGTTTTCAGTGGTCTGTTCACATTCGAAGCCGAGGCTTTTTACAGGCTATCCACTCAACACTGGTCAGCTCTTCATTTTCGTGTCCCCACAATCCAGATTTCAGAAATCATTGCAATCTCCACTACAGAATGTTCCATTCATTCACTGCGAGTCTGGAGTTTATCTGATTCTCCACTCCCGCCTGGTTAACATTACACCACTTGTGAATGCCCAAGTAAGCCAATGCTGGTTTTCAGAGGCCTGTTCATACTCGCAGCCGTGCTGTTTAATTGACAATTCACTCCACCCTGTTCAGCTCTTCATTGTCCCACCACACTACCAGCCTTCAGAAATCTTTGTTATCTCCACTACAGAATGTTCCATTCATTCACTGCGAATCTGGAATTCATCTGACTCTCAACTCCACGCAGGTTTTCATTACACCACTGTTGAATGTCCAAGTAACCCAATGCTGGTTTTCAGCGGCCTGTTCATATTCGCAGCCCTGCTGTTTACTTGGCTATCGATTCAAGCCTGGTCAGCTCTTCATTTTCCTGTCCACACAACACAGGCTTCAGAAATCATTGGAATCTCCTCTACAGAATGTTCCATTCATTCACTGCGAATGTGGAATTCAACTGACTCTCCACTCCATGCAGGTTTTCCTTACACCACTGATGAATGTCCAAGTAACCCAATGCTGGTTTTCAGCTGCATGTTCACACTCGCAGCCATGCTATACAATTGGCTTTCCACTAAATCCTGATTAGTTCTTGATTTTCCTTCCACACGACCCAGCCTTCAGAAATCGTTGGAATCTCCACTAGAGAATGTTCCATTCATTCACTGCGAATCTGGAATTCCTCTGAACCTCCACTCCCGGCAGGTTTTCGTTACACCACTGTTGAATGTCCAAGTAACCCAATGTTTTAAGTGTTTTCTTCACAAGCGCAGTGGTGCTGTTCAATTGGCTATCCACTCAACCCTGGCCAGCTCTACATTTTCCTGTCCACACCACAGAGACTGGAGAAATCATTGTTATCTCCACTACAGAATGTTCCATTCATTCACAGCGAATCTGGAATTCATCTGAATCTCCACTCCCGGCAGGTTTTCGTGACACCACTGGTAAATATCCAAGTAAGCCAATGCTGGTTTTAAGTGGCCTGCTCATACTCTCAGCCGTGCTGTTCAATTTGCTATCCACTCAACCCTCTTCAGCTCCATTTTCCTGTCCACATAACCCAAACTTCAGAAACAATTGGTATCTCCTCCACAGAATGTTCCATTCATTGACGGCAAATCTGAAATTCATCTAATTCTCAACTCCCGTCAGGTTTTCGTTACACCACTTGTGAATGTCCAATTAAGCCAAAGCTGGTTTTCAGTGGCCTGTTCTTACTACGAGACGTGCTGTTCATTTGGCTATCCATTCCACCCTGTTCAGCTCTACATTTTCGTGTCCACAAAACCCAGCCTTCAGAAATCATTGGAATCACCACTAGAGAATGTTCCATTCATTCACTGCGAATCTGGAATTCATCTGAATCTCCACTCCCGGCAGGTTTTCATTGCACCACTGCTGAATGTTCAAGTAACGCAATGATGGTTTTCAGCGGTCTATTCACACTCGAACCCGTGCTGTTCACGGTCTAGCGACTCAACACTGGTGAGTTCTTCTTTTTCCAGTTCAGACAATACAAACCTCAGAAACCATTGCAATCTACACTACAGAATGTTTCATTCATTCAGGCGAATCTTGAATTCATCTTGTTCTCCACTCCCAGCAGGTTTTCGTTTCACCACTGGTGAATGTCCAAGCAACCCAAGGCTGGTTTCAGCTGCGTGTTAACACTCGCAGCCGTGCTGTTCAATTGGCTATCCAGTGAACGCTGGTTAGCTCTTGATTTTCCTTCCACACACCGAGCCTTCAGAAATCATTCTTATCTCCACTTCAGAGTGTTCCATTCGTTCCCTGCGAATCTGGAATTCCTCTGACTCTCCACACCAGGCAGATTTTCCTAACAACACTGGTGAATGACCAGGTAATCCAATGCTGGTTTTCAGCGGCTGTTCACACTCACAGCCTTGCTGTTCAATTGGCAATCCAGTCAAACCTAGTCAGCTCTTCATTTTCCTGTCCACACAACCCAGCGTTCAGAAATCATTGGAATCTCTACTACAGAAATTTCCATTCATTCACTGTGAATCTGGAAATACTCTGAATCTGCATTCCAGGAAGGCTTTCGTTACACCACTGATGAATGTCCAAGTAATGCAATGCTGCTTCTTAGTGGTCTGTTCACACTCGAAACCGTGCTGTTCATTGGCTATCCACTCAATATCGGTCAGCTCTTCAATATCCTGTCCAGACTATCCAGATTCCTAAATGTTGGCAATCACCACTACAGAATGTTCCATTCAATCACGCGAATCTGGAATTCATCAGAGTCTCCACTCCTGGAAGGTTTTCGTGACACCACTGGTAAATGTCCAAGGAAGACAATGCTGGTTTTAAGCCGCCTGCTAACACACTCAGCCGTGCTGTTCAATTTGCTATCCACCCAACCCTATTCAGCTCTACATTTTCCTGTCCTCATAACCCAACCTTCAGAAATAATTGGTATCTCCTCCACAGAATGTTCCGTTCATTCACTGCGAATCTTAAATTCATCTGACTCTCAACTCCCGGCGGGTTATCGTTACACCACTTGTGAATGTCCAAGTAAGCCAATGCTGGTTTTCAGTGGCCTGTTCATACTAAGAGACGTGCTGTTCATTTGGCTATCCACTCCACCCTGTTCAGCTCTACATTTTCGTGTCCACAAAACCCAGCCTTCAGAAATCATTGGAATCACCACTAGAGAATGTTCCATTCATTCACTGCGAATCTGGAATTCCTCTGAACCTCCACTCCTGGCAGGTTTTCGTTACGCCACTGGTGAATGTCCAAGTAACTCAATACTGGTTTTCAGAGGCATGTTCAACTCGCAGAAGTGCTGTTCAATGGGCTATCCACTCAATATTGGTCAGCTCTTCATTTTCCTCTCCACACAAACCAGCCTTCAGAAATCATTGGGCTCTCCACTACAGACTGTTCCATTCATTCACTGCGATTCTGCAATTCATCTGACTCTCCGCTCCAGGCAGGTTTTCATTACAGCACTGGTGAATGACCAAGTAATCCAATGCTGGTTTTCAGCCGCCTTTTCACACTCGCAGTGTGCTGTTCAATTGTCTATCCACTCAAACCTGGTCAGCCTTTCATTTTCTTTTCCACAATATCAGACTTCAGAAATCATTGGAATCGCCAGTACAGAATGTTCCATTCATTCACTGCCAATCTGGAATTCATCTGAATCTGCACTCCAGGTAGGCTTTCATTACACCACTTATGAATGTCCAAGTAACACAATGCTGGTTTTCAGCGGTCTGTTCACACTCTAAGCCCTGCTTTTTACTGGGTATCCACACAACTGTGGTCAGCTCTTCATTTTCATGTCCAAACAATCCAGACTTGAGAAATCATTGCAATCTCCAGTACAGAATGTTCCATTCATTCACTGCGAATCTGGAATTCAACTGAATCTCCACTACCTGCAGATTTATCTTACACCACTTGTGAATGTCCAAGTAAAACAATGCTGGTTTTCAGAGGCCTGTTCATGTTCGCAGTCGTGCTGTTCAATTGGCTATCCACTCAACCTGTTTTGCTCCTCATTTTCCTGTGCACACAACCCAGCCTTCAGAAATCATTGTAATCTCCACTACAGGATGTTCCATTCATTCACTGGGAATCTGGAATTCATCTGAATCTGCACTCCACGCAGGCTTTCGTTACACCACTGCTGAAAGTCGAAGTAATGCAATACTGGTTTTCAGTGGTCTGTTCACATTCGAAGCCGAGGCTTTTTACAGGCTATCCACTCAACACTGGTCAGCTCTTCATTTTCGTGTCCCCACAATCCAGATTTCAGAAATCATTGCAATCTCCACTACAGAATGTTCCATTCATTCACTGCGAGTCTGGAGTTTATCTGATTCTCCACTCCCGCCTGGTTAACATTACACCACTTGTGAATGTCCAAGTAAGCCAATGCTGGTTTTCAGAGGCCTGTTCATACTCGCAGCCGTGCTGTTTAATTGACAATTCACTCCACCCTGTTCAGCTCTTCATTGTCCCACCACACTACCAGCCTTCAGAAATCTTTGTTATCTCCACTACAGAATGTTCCATTCATTCACTGCGAATCTGGAATTCATCTGACTCTCAACTCCACGCAGGTTTTCATTACACCACTGTTGAATGTCCAAGTAACCCAATGCTGGTTTTCAGCGGCCTGTTCATATTCGCAGCCCTGCTGTTTACTTGGCTATCGATTCAAGCCTGGTCAGCTCTTCATTTTCCTGTCCACACAACACAGGCTTCAGAAATCATTGGAATCTCCTCTACAGAATGTTCCATTCATTCACTGCGAATGTGGAATTCAACTGACTCTCCACTCCATGCAGGTTTTCCTTACACCACTGATGAATGTCCAAGTAACCCAATGCTGGTTTTCAGCTGCATGTTCACACTCGCAGCCATGCTATACAATTGGCTTTCCACTAAATCCTGATTAGTTCTTGATTTTCCTTCCACACGACCCAGCCTTCAGAAATCGTTGGAATCTCCACTAGAGAATGTTCCATTCATTCACTGCGAATCTGGAATTCCTCTGAACCTCCACTCCCGGCAGGTTTTCGTTACACCACTGTTGAATGTCCATGTAACCCAATGTTTTAAGTGTTTTCTTCACAAGCGCAGTGGTGCTGTTCAATTGGCTATCCACTCAACCCTGGCCAGCTCTACATTTTCCTGTCCACACCACAGAGACTGGAGAAATCATTGTTATCTCCACTACAGAATGTTCCATTCATTCACAGCGAATCTGGAATTCATCTGAATCTCCACTCCGGGCAGGTTTTCGTGACACCACTGGTAAATATCCAAGTAAGCCAATGCTGGTTTTAAGTGGCCTGCTCATACTCTCAGCCGTGCTGTTCAATTTGCTATCCACTCAACCCTCTTCAGCTCCATTTTCCTGTCCACATAACCCAAACTTCAGAAACAATTGGTATCTCCTCCACAGAATGTTCCATTCATTGACGGCAAATCTGAAATTCATCTAATTCTCAACTCCCGTCAGGTTTTCGTTACACCACTTGTGAATGTCCAATTAAGCCAAAGCTGGTTTTCAGTGGCCTGTTCTTACTACGAGACGTGCTGTTCATTTGGCTATCCATTCCACCCTGTTCAGCTCTACATTTTCGTGTCCACAAAACCCAGCCTTCAGAAATCATTGGAATCACCACTAGAGAATGTTCCATTCATTCACTGCGAATCTGGAATTCATCTGAATCTCCACTCCCGGCAGGTTTTCATTGCACCACTGCTGAATGTTCAAGTAACGCAATGATGGTTTTCAGCGGTCTATTCACACTCGAACCCGTGCTGTTCACGGTCTAGCGACTCAACACTGGTGAGTTCTTCTTTTTCCAGTTCAGACAATACAAACCTCAGAAACCATTGCAATCTACACTACAGAATGTTTCATTCATTCAGGCGAATCTTGAATTCATCTTGTTCTCCACTCCCAGCAGGTTTTCGTTTCACCACTGGTGAATGTCCAAGAAAAACCCAAGGCTGGTTTCAGCTGCGTGTTAACACTCGCAGCCGTGCTGTTCAATTGGCTATCCAGTGAACGCTGGTTAGCTCTTGATTTTCCTTCCACACACCGAGCCTTCAGAAATCATTCTTATCTCCACTTCAGAATGTTCCATTCGTTCCCTGCGAATCTGGAATTCCTCTGACTCTCCACACCAGGCAGATTTTCCTAACAACACTGGTGAATGACCAGGTAATCCAATGCTGGTTTTCAGCGGCTGTTCACACTCACAGCCTTGCTGTTCAATTGGCAATCCAGTCAAACCTAGTCAGCTCTTCATTTTCCTGTCCACACAACCCAGCGTTCAGAAATCATTGGAATCTCTACTACAGAAATTTCCATTCATTCACTGTGAATCTGGAAATACTCTGAATCTGCATTCCAGGAAGGCTTTCGTTACACCACTGATGAATGTCCAAGTAATGCAATGCTGCTTCTTAGTGGTCTGTTCACACTCGAAACCGTGCTGTTCATTGGCTATCCACTCAATATCGGTCAGCTCTTCAATATCCTGTCCAGACTATCCAGATTCCTAAATGTTGGCAATCACCACTACAGAATGTTCCATTCAATCACGCGAATCTGGAATTCATCAGAGTCTCCACTCCTGGAAGGTTTTCGTGACACCACTGGTAAATGTCCAAGGAAGACAATGCTGGTTTTAAGCCGCCTGCTAACACACTCAGCCGTGCTGTTCAATTTGCTATCCACCCAACCCTATTCAGCTCTACATTTTCCTGTCCTCATAACCCAACCTTCAGAAATAATTGGTATCTCCTCCACAGAATGTTCCGTTCATTCACTGCGAATCTTAAATTCATCTGACTCTCAACTCCCGGCGGGTTATCGTTACACCACTTGTGAATGTCCAAGTAAGCCAATGCTGGTTTTCAGTGGCCTGTTCATACTAAGAGACGTGCTGTTCATTTGGCTATCCACTCCACCCTGTTCAGCTCTACATTTTCGTGTCCACAAAACCCAGCCTTCAGAAATCATTGGAATCACCACTAGAGAATGTTCCATTCATTCACTGCGAATCTGGAATTCCTCTGAACCTCCACTCCTGGCAGGTTTTCGTTACGCCACTGGTGAATGTCCAAGTAACTCAATACTGGTTTTCAGAGGCATGTTCAACTCGCAGAAGTGCTGTTCAATGGGCTATCCACTCAATATTGGTCAGCTCTTCATTTTCCTCTCCACACAAACCAGCCTTCAGAAATCATTGGGCTCTCCACTACAGACTGTTCCATTCATTCACTGCGATTCTGCAATTCATCTGACTCTCCGCTCCAGGCAGGTTTTCATTACAGCACTGGTGAATGACCAAGTAATCCAATGCTGGTTTTCAGCCGCCTTTTCACACTCGCAGTGTGCTGTTCAATTGTCTATCCACTCAAACCTGGTCAGCCTTTCATTTTCTTTTCCACAATATCAGACTTCAGAAATCATTGGAATCGCCAGTACAGAATGTTCCATTCATTCACTGCCAATCTGGAATTCATCTGAATCTGCACTCCAGGTAGGCTTTCATTACACCACTTATGAATGTCCAAGTAACACAATGCTGGTTTTCAGCGGTCTGTTCACACTCTAAGCCCTGCTTTTTACTGGGTATCCACACAACTGTGGTCAGCTCTTCATTTTCATGTCCAAACAATCCAGACTTGAGAAATCATTGCAATCTCCAGTACAGAATGTTCCATTCATTCACTGCGAATCTGGAATTCAACTGAATCTCCACTACCTGCAGATTTATCTTACACCACTTGTGAATGTCCAAGTAAAACAATGCTGGTTTTCAGAGGCCTGTTCATGTTCGCAGTCGTGCTGTTCAATTGGCTATCCACTCAACCTGTTTTGCTCCTCATTTTCCTGTGCACACAACCCAGCCTTCAGAAATCATTGTAATCTCCACTACAGGATGTTCCATTCATTCACTGGGAATCTGGAATTCATCTGAATCTGCACTCCACGCAGGCTTTCGTTACACCACTGCTGAAAGTCGAAGTAATGCAATACTGGTTTTCAGTGGTCTGTTCACATTCGAAGCCGAGGCTTTTTACAGGCTATCCACTCAACACTGGTCAGCTCTTCATTTTCGTGTCCCCACAATCCAGATTTCAGAAATCATTGCAATCTCCACTACAGAATGTTCCATTCATTCACTGCGAGTCTGGAGTTTATCTGATTCTCCACTCCCGCCTGGTTAACATTACACCACTTGTGAATGTCCAAGTAAGCCAATGCTGGTTTTCAGAGGCCTGTTCATACTCGCAGCCGTGCTGTTTAATTGACAATTCACTCCACCCTGTTCAGCTCTTCATTGTCCCACCACACTACCAGCCTTCAGAAATCTTTGTTATCTCCACTACAGAATGTTCCATTCATTCACTGCGAATCTGGAATTCATCTGACTCTCAACTCCACGCAGGTATTCATTACACCACTGTTGAATGTCCAAGTAACCCAATGCTGGTTTTCAGCGGCCTGTTCATATTCGCAGCCCTGCTGTTTACTTGGCTATCGATTCAAGCCTGGTCAGCTCTTCATTTTCCTGTCCACACAACACAGGCTTCAGAAATCATTGGAATCTCCTCTACAGAATGTTCCATTCATTCACTGCGAATGTGGAATTCAACTGACTCTCCACTCCATGCAGGTTTTCCTTACACCACTGATGAATGCCCAAGTAACCCAATGCTGGTTTTCAGCTGCATGTTCACACTCGCAGCCATGCTATACAATTGGCTTTCCACTAAATCCTGATTAGTTCTTGATTTTCCTTCCACACGACCCAGCCTTCAGAAATCGTTGGAATCTCCACTAGAGAATGTTCCATTCATTCACTGCGAATCTGGAATTCCTCTGAACCTCCACTCCCGGCAGGTTTTCGTTACACCACTGTTGAATGTCCATGTAACCCAATGTTTTAAGTGTTTTCTTCACAAGCGCAGTGGTGCTGTTCAATTGGCTATCCACTCAACCCTGGCCAGCTCTACATTTTCCTGTCCACAACACAGAGACTGGAGAAATCATTGTTATCTCCACTACAGAATGTTCCATTCATTCACAGCGAATCTGGAATTCATCTGAATCTCCACTCCCGGCAGGTTTTCGTGACACCACTGGTAAATATCCAAGTAAGCCAATGCTGGTTTTAAGTGGCCTGCTCATACTCTCAGCCGTGCTGTTCAATTTGCTATCCACTCAACCCTCTTCAGCTCCATTTTCCTGTCCACATAACCCAAACTTCAGAAACAATTGGTATCTCCTCCACAGAATGTTCCATTCATTGACGGCAAATCTGAAATTCATCTAATTCTCAACTCCCGTCAGGTTTTCGTTACACCACTTGTGAATGTCCAATTAAGCCAAAGCTGGTTTTCAGTGGCCTGTTCTTACTACGAGACGTGCTGTTCATTTGGCTATCCATTCCACCCTGTTCAGCTCTACATTTTTGTGTCCACAAAACCCAGCCTTCAGAAATCATTGGAATCACCACTAGAGAATGTTCCATTCATTCACTGCGAATCTGGAATTCATCTGAATCTCCACTCCCGGCAGGTTTTCATTGCACCACTGCTGAATGTTCAAGTAACGCAATGATGGTTTTCAGCGGTCTATTCACACTCGAACCCGTGCTGTTCACGGTCTAGCGACTCAACACTGGTGAGTTCTTCTTTTTCCAGTTCAGACAATACAAACCTCAGAAACCATTGCAATCTACACTACAGAATGTTTCATTCATTCAGGCGAATCTTGAATTCATCTTGTTCTCCACTCCCAGCAGGTTTTCGTTTCACCACTGGTGAATGTCCAAGAAAAACCCAAGGCTGGTTTCAGCTGCGTGTTAACACTCGCAGCCGTGCTGTTCAATTGGCTATCCAGTGAACGCTGGTTAGCTCTTGATTTTCCTTCCACACACCGAGCCTTCAGAAATCATTCTTATCTCCACTTCAGAATGTTCCATTCGTTCCCTGCGAATCTGGAATTCCTCTGACTCTCCACACCAGGCAGATTTTCCTAACAACACTGGTGAATGACCAGGTAATCCAATGCTGGTTTTCAGCGGCTGTTCACACTCACAGCCTTGCTGTTCAATTGGCAATCCAGTCAAACCTAGTCAGCTCTTCATTTTCCTGTCCACACAACCCAGCGTTCAGAAATCATTGGAATCTCTACTACAGAAATTTCCATTCATTCACTGTGAATCTGGAAATACTCTGAATCTGCATTCCAGGAAGGCTTTCGTTACACCACTGATGAATGTCCAAGTAATGCAATGCTGCTTCTTAGTGGTCTGTTCACACTCGAAACCGTGCTGTTCATTGGCTATCCACTCAATATCGGTCAGCTCTTCAATATCCTGTCCAGACTATCCAGATTCCTAAATGTTGGCAATCACCACTACAGAATGTTCCATTCAATCACGCGAATCTGGAATTCATCAGAGTCTCCACTCCTGGAAGGTTTTCGTGACACCACTGGTAAATGTCCAAGGAAGACAATGCTGGTTTTAAGCCGCCTGCTAACACACTCAGCCGTGCTGTTCAATTTGCTATCCACCCAACCCTATTCAGCTCTACATTTTCCTGTCCTCATAACCCAACCTTCAGAAATAATTGGTATCTCCTCCACAGAATGTTCCGTTCATTCACTGCGAATCTTAAATTCATCTGACTCTCAACTCCCGGCGGGTTATCGTTACACCACTTGTGAATGTCCAAGTAAGCCAATGCTGGTTTTCAGTGGCCTGTTCATACTAAGAGACGTGCTGTTCATTTGGCTATCCACTCCACCCTGTTCAGCTCTACATTTTCGTGTCCACAAAACCCAGCCTTCAGAAATCATTGGAATCACCACTAGAGAATGTTCCATTCATTCACTGCGAATCTGGAATTCCTCTGAACCTCCACTCCTGGCAGGTTTTCGTTACGCCACTGGTGAATGTCCAAGTAACTCAATACTGGTTTTCAGAGGCATGTTCAACTCGCAGAAGTGCTGTTCAATGGGCTATCCACTCAATATTGGTCAGCTCTTCATTTTCCTCTCCACACAAACCAGCCTTCAGAAATCATTGGGCTCTCCACTACAGACTGTTCCATTCATTCACTGCGATTCTGCAATTCATCTGACTCTCCGCTCCAGGCAGGTTTTCATTACAGCACTGGTGAATGACCAAGTAATCCAATGCTGGTTTTCAGCCGCCTTTTCACACTCGCAGTGTGCTGTTCAATTGTCTATCCACTCAAACCTGGTCAGCCTTTCATTTTCTTTTCCACAATATCAGACTTCAGAAATCATTGGAATCGCCAGTACAGAATGTTCCATTCATTCACTGCCAATCTGGAATTCATCTGAATCTGCACTCCAGGTAGGCTTTCATTACACCACTTATGAATGTCCAAGTAACACAATGCTGGTTTTCAGCGGTCTGTTCACACTCTAAGCCCTGCTTTTTACTGGGTATCCACACAACTGTGGTCAGCTCTTCATTTTCATGTCCAAACAATCCAGACTTGAGAAATCATTGCAATCTCCAGTACAGAATGTTCCATTCATTCACTGCGAATCTGGAATTCAACTGAATCTCCACTACCTGCAGATTTATCTTACACCACTTGTGAATGTCCAAGTAAAACAATGCTGGTTTTCAGAGGCCTGTTCATGTTCGCAGTCGTGCTGTTCAATTGGCTATCCACTCAACCTGTTTTGCTCCTCATTTTCCTGTGCACACAACCCAGCCTTCAGAAATCATTGTAATCTCCACTACAGGATGTTCCATTCATTCACTGGGAATCTGGAATTCATCTGAATCTGCACTCCACGCAGGCTTTCGTTACACCACTGCTGAAAGTCGAAGTAATGCAATACTGGTTTTCAGTGGTCTGTTCACATTCGAAGCCGAGGCTTTTTACAGGCTATCCACTCAACACTGGTCAGCTCTTCATTTTCGTGTCCCCACAATCCAGATTTCAGAAATCATTGCAATCTCCACTACAGAATGTTCCATTCATTCACTGCGAGTCTGGAGTTTATCTGATTCTCCACTCCCGCCTGGTTAACATTACACCACTTGTGAATGTCCAAGTAAGCCAATGCTGGTTTTCAGAGGCCTGTTCATACTCGCAGCCGTGCTGTTTAATTGACAATTCACTCCACCCTGTTCAGCTCTTCATTGTCCCACCACACTACCAGCCTTCAGAAATCTTTGTTATCTCCACTACAGAATGTTCCATTCATTCACTGCGAATCTGGAATTCATCTGACTCTCAACTCCACGCAGGTTTTCATTACACCACTGTTGAATGTCCAAGTAACCCAATGCTGGTTTTCAGCGGCCTGTTCATATTCGCAGCCCTGCTGTTTACTTGGCTATCGATTCAAGCCTGGTCAGCTCTTCATTTTCCTGTCCACACAACACAGGCTTCAGAAATCATTGGAATCTCCTCTACAGAATGTTCCATTCATTCACTGCGAATGTGGAATTCAACTGACTCTCCACTCCATGCAGGTTTTCCTTACACCACTGATGAATGTCCAAGTAACCCAATGCTGGTTTTCAGCTGCATGTTCACACTCGCAGCCATGCTATACAATTGGCTTTCCACTAAATCCTGATTAGTTCTTGATTTTCCTTCCACACGACCCAGCCTTCAGAAATCGTTGGAATCTCCACTAGAGAATGTTCCATTCATTCACTGCGAATCTGGAATTCCTCTGAACCTCCACTCCCGGCAGGTTTTCGTTACACCACTGTTGAATGTCCATGTAACCCAATGTTTTAAGTGTTTTCTTCACAAGCGCAGTGGTGCTGTTCAATTGGCTATCCACTCAACCCTGGCCAGCTCTACATTTTCCTGTCCACACCACAGAGACTGGAGAAATCATTGTTATCTCCACTACAGAATGTTCCATTCATTCACAGCGAATCTGGAATTCATCTGAATCTCCACTCCGGGCAGGTTTTCGTGACACCACTGGTAAATATCCAAGTAAGCCAATGCTGGTTTTAAGTGGCCTGCTCATACTCTCAGCCGTGCTGTTCAATTTGCTATCCACTCAACCCTCTTCAGCTCCATTTTCCTGTCCACATAACCCAAACTTCAGAAACAATTGGTATCTCCTCCACAGAATGTTCCATTCATTGACGGCAAATCTGAAATTCATCTAATTCTCAACTCCCGTCAGGTTTTCGTTATACCACTTGTGAATGTCCAATTAAGCCAAAGCTGGTTTTCAGTGGCCTGTTCTTACTACGAGACGTGCTGTTCATTTGGCTATCCATTCCACCCTGTTCAGCTCTACATTTTCGTGTCCACAAAACCCAGCCTTCAGAAATCATTGGAATCACCACTAGAGAATGTTCCATTCATTCACTGCGAATCTGGAATTCATCTGAATCTCCACTCCCGGCAGGTTTTCATTGCACCACTGCTGAATGTTCAAGTAACGCAATGATGGTTTTCAGCGGTCTATTCACACTCGAACCCGTGCTGTTCACGGTCTAGCGACTCAACACTGGTGAGTTCTTCTTTTTCCAGTTCAGACAATACAAACCTCAGAAACCATTGCAATCTACACTACAGAATGTTTCATTCATTCAGGCGAATCTTGAATTCATCTTGTTCTCCACTCCCAGCAGGTTTTCGTTTCACCACTGGTGAATGTCCAAGAAAAACCCAAGGCTGGTTTCAGCTGCGTGTTAACACTCGCAGCCGTGCTGTTCAATTGGCTATCCAGTGAACGCTGGTTAGCTCTTGATTTTCCTTCCACACACCGAGCCTTCAGAAATCATTCTTATCTCCACTTCAGAATGTTCCATTCGTTCCCTGCGAATCTGGAATTCCTCTGACTCTCCACACCAGGCATATTTTCCTAACAACACTGGTGAATGACCAGGTAATCCAATGCTGGTTTTCAGCGGCTGTTCACACTCACAGCCTTGCTGTTCAATTGGCAATCCAGTCAAACCTAGTCAGCTCTTCATTTTCCTGTCCACACAACCCAGCGTTCAGAAATCATTGGAATCTCTACTACAGAAATTTCCATTCATTCACTGTGAATCTGGAAATACTCTGAATCTGCATTCCAGGAAGGCTTTCGTTACACCACTGATGAATGTCCAAGTAATGCAATGCTGCTTCTTAGTGGTCTGTTCACACTCGAAACCGTGCTGTTCATTGGCTATCCACTCAATATCGGTCAGCTCTTCAATATCCTGTCCAGACTATCCAGATTCCTAAATGTTGGCAATCACCACTACAGAATGTTCCATTCAATCACGCGAATCTGGAATTCATCAGAGTCTCCACTCCTGGAAGGTTTTCGTGACACCACTGGTAAATGTCCAAGGAAGACAATGCTGGTTTTAAGCCGCCTGCTAACACACTCAGCCGTGCTGTTCAATTTGCTATCCACCCAACCCTATTCAGCTCTACATTTTCCTGTCCTCATAACCCAACCTTCAGAAATAATTGGTATCTCCTCCACAGAATGTTCCGTTCATTCACTGCGAATCTTAAATTCATCTGACTCTCAACTCCCGGCGGGTTATCGTTACACCACTTGTGAATGTCCAAGTAAGCCAATGCTGGTTTTCAGTGGCCTGTTCATACTAAGAGACGTGCTGTTCATTTGGCTATCCACTCCACCCTGTTCAGCTCTACATTTTCGTGTCCACAAAACCCAGCCTTCAGAAATCATTGGAATCACCACTAGAGAATGTTCCATTCATTCACTGCGAATCTGGAATTCCTCTGAACCTCCACTCCTGGCAGGTTTTCGTTACGCCACTGGTGAATGTCCAAGTAACTCAATCCTGGTTTTCAGAGGCATGTTCAACTCGCAGAAGTGCTGTTCAATGGGCTATCCACTCAATATTGGTCAGCTCTTCATTTTCCTCTCCACACAAACCAGCCTTCAGAAATCATTGGGCTCTCCACTACAGACTGTTCCATTCATTCACTGCGATTCTGCAATTCATCTGACTCTCCGCTCCAGGCAGGTTTTCATTACAGCACTGGTGAATGACCAAGTAATCCAATGCTGGTTTTCAGCCGCCTTTTCACACTCGCAGTGTGCTGTTCAATTGTCTATCCACTCAAACCTGGTCAGCCTTTCATTTTCTTTTCCACAATATCAGACTTCAGAAATCATTGGAATCGCCAGTACAGAATGTTCCATTCATTCACTGCCAATCTGGAATTCATCTGAATCTGCACTCCAGGTAGGCTTTCATTACACCACTTATGAATGTCCAAGTAACACAATGCTGGTTTTCAGCGGTCTGTTCACACTCTAAGCCCTGCTTTTTACTGGGTATCCACACAACTGTGGTCAGCTCTTCATTTTCATGTCCAAACAATCCAGACTTGAGAAATCATTGCAATCTCCAGTACAGAATGTTCCATTCATTCACTGCGAATCTGGAATTCAACTGAATCTCCACTACCTGCAGATTTATCTTACACCACTTGTGAATGTCCAAGTAAAACAATGCTGGTTTTCAGAGGCCTGTTCATGTTCGCAGTCGTGCTGTTCAATTGGCTATCCACTCAACCTGTTTTGCTCCTCATTTTCCTGTGCACACAACCCAGCCTTCAGAAATCATTGTAATCTCCACTACAGGATGTTCCATTCATTCACTGGGAATCTGGAATTTATCTGAATCTGCACTCCACGCAGGCTTTCGTTACACCACTGCTGAAAGTCGAAGTAATGCAATACTGGTTTTCAGTGGTCTCTTCACATTCGAAGCCGAGGCTTTTTACAGGCTATCCACTCAACACTGGTCAGCTCTTCATTTTCGTGTCCCCACAATCCAGATTTCAGAAATCATTGCAATCTCCACTACAGAATGTTCCATTCATTCACTGCGAGTCTGGAGTTTATCTGATTCTCCACTCCCGCCTGGTTAACATTACACCACTTGTGAATGTCCAAGTAAGCCAATGCTGGTTTTCAGAGGCCTGTTCATACTCGCAGCCGTGCTGTTTAATTGACAATTCACTCCACCCTGTTCAGCTCTTCATTGTCCCACCACACTACCAGCCTTCAGAAATCTTTGTTATCTCCACTACAGAATGTTCCATTCATTCACTGCGAATCTGGAATTCATCTGACTCTCAACTCCACGCAGGTTTTCATTACACCACTGTTGAATGTCCAAGTAACCCAATGCTGGTTTTCAGCGGCCTGTTCATATTCGCAGCCCTGCTGTTTACTTGGCTATCGATTCAAGCCTGGTCAGCTCTTCATTTTCCTGTCCACACAACACAGGCTTCAGAAATCATTGGAATCTCCTCTACAGAATGTTCCATTCATTCACTGCGAATGTGGAATTCAACTGACTCTCCACTCCATGCAGGTTTTCCTTACACCACTGATGAATGTCCAAGTAACCCAATGCTGGTTTTCAGCTGCATGTTCACACTCGCAGCCATGCTATACAATTGGCTTTCCACTAAATCCTGATTAGTTCTTGATTTTCCTTCCACACGACCCAGCCTTCAGAAATCGTTGGAATCTCCACTAGAGAATGTTCCATTCATTCACTGCGAATCTGGAATTCCTCTGAACCTCCACTCCCGGCAGGTTTTCGTTACACCACTGTTGAATGTCCAAGTAACCCAATGTTTTAAGTGTTTTCTTCACAAGCGCAGTGGTGCTGTTCAATTGGCTATCCACTCAACCCTGGCCAGCTCTACATTTTCCTGTCCACACCACAGAGACTGGAGAAATCATTGTTATCTCCACTACAGAATGTTCCATTCATTCACAGCGAATCTGGAATTCATCTGAATCTCCACTCCCGGCAGGTTTTCGTGACACCACTGGTAAATATCCAAGTAAGCCAATGCTGGTTTTAAGTGGCCTGCTCATACTCTCAGCCGTGCTGTTCAATTTGCTATCCACTCAACCCTCTTCAGCTCCATTTTCCTGTCCACATAACCCAAACTTCAGAAACAATTGGTATCTCCTCCACAGAATGTTCCATTCATTGACGGCAAATCTGAAATTCATCTAATTCTCAACTCCCGTCAGGTTTTCGTTACACCACTTGTGAATGTCCAATTAAGCCAAAGCTGGTTTTCAGTGGCCTGTTCTTACTACGAGACGTGCTGTTCATTTGGCTATCCATTCCACCCTGTTCAGCTCTACATTTTCGTGTCCACAAAACCCAGCCTTCAGAAATCATTGGAATCACCACTAGAGAATGTTCCATTCATTCACTGCGAATCTGGAATTCATCTGAATCTCCACTCCCGGCAGGTTTTCATTGCACCACTGCTGAATGTTCAAGTAACGCAATGATGGTTTTCAGCGGTCTATTCACACTCGAACCCGTGCTGTTCACGGTCTAGCGACTCAACACTGGTGAGTTCTTCTTTTTCCAGTTCAGACAATACAAACCTCAGAAACCATTGCAATCTACACTACAGAATGTTTCATTCATTCAGGCGAATCTTGAATTCATCTTGTTCTCCACTCCCAGCAGGTTTTCGTTTCACCACTGGTGAATGTCCAAGAAAAACCCAAGGCTGGTTTCAGCTGCGTGTTAACACTCGCAGCCGTGCTGTTCAATTGGCTATCCAGTGAACGCTGGTTAGCTCTTGATTTTCCTTCCACACACCGAGCCTTCAGAAATCATTCTTATCTCCACTTCAGAATGTTCCATTCGTTCCCTGCGAATCTGGAATTCCTCTGACTCTCCACACCAGGCAGATTTTCCTAACAACACTGGTGAATGACCAGGTAATCCAATGCTGGTTTTCAGCGGCTGTTCACACTCACAGCCTTGCTGTTCAATTGGCAATCCAGTCAAACCTAGTCAGCTCTTCATTTTCCTGTCCACACAACCCAGCGTTCAGAAATCATTGGAATCTCTACTACAGAAATTTCCATTCATTCACTGTGAATCTGGAAATACTCTGAATCTGCATTCCAGGAAGGCTTTCGTTACACCACTGATGAATGTCCAAGTAATGCAATGCTGCTTCTTAGTGGTCTGTTCACACTCGAAACCGTGCTGTTCATTGGCTATCCACTCAATATCGGTCAGCTCTTCAATATCCTGTCCAGACTATCCAGATTCCTAAATGTTGGCAATCACCACTACAGAATGTTCCATTCAATCACGCGAATCTGGAATTCATCAGAGTCTCCACTCCTGGAAGGTTTTCGTGACACCACTGGTAAATGTCCAAGGAAGACAATGCTGGTTTTAAGCCGCCTGCTAACACACTCAGCCGTGCTGTTCAATTTGCTATCCACCCAACCCTATTCAGCTCTACATTTTCCTGTCCTCATAACCCAACCTTCAGAAATAATTGGTATCTCCTCCACAGAATGTTCCGTTCATTCACTGCGAATCTTAAATTCATCTGACTCTCAACTCCCGGCGGGTTATCGTTACACCACTTGTGAATGTCCAAGTAAGCCAATGCTGGTTTTCAGTGGCCTGTTCATACTAAGAGACGTGCTGTTCATTTGGCTATCCACTCCACCCTGTTCAGCTCTACATTTTCGTGTCCACAAAACCCAGCCTTCAGAAATCATTGGAATCACCACTAGAGAATGTTCCATTCATTCACTGCGAATCTGGAATTCCTCTGAACCTCCACTCCTGGCAGGTTTTCGTTACGCCACTGGTGAATGTCCAAGTAACTCAATCCTGGTTTTCAGAGGCATGTTCAACTCGCAGAAGTGCTGTTCAATGGGCTATCCACTCAATATTGGTCAGCTCTTCATTTTCCTCTCCACACAAACCAGCCTTCAGAAATCATTGGGCTCTCCACTACAGACTGTTCCATTCATTCACTGCGATTCTGCAATTCATCTGACTCTCCGCTCCAGGCAGGTTTTCATTACAGCACTGGTGAATGACCAAGTAATCCAATGCTGGTTTTCAGCCGCCTTTTCACACTCGCAGTGTGCTGTTCAATTGTCTATCCACTCAAACCTGGTCAGCCTTTCATTTTCTTTTCCACAATATCAGACTTCAGAAATCATTGGAATCGCCAGTACAGAATGTTCCATTCATTCACTGCCAATCTGGAATTCATCTGAATCTGCACTCCAGGTAGGCTTTCATTACACCACTTATGAATGTCCAAGTAACACAATGCTGGTTTTCAGCGGTCTGTTCACACTCTAAGCCCTGCTTTTTACTGGGTATCCACACAACTGTGGTCAGCTCTTCATTTTCATGTCCAAACAATCCAGACTTGAGAAATCATTGCAATCTCCAGTACAGAATGTTCCATTCATTCACTGCGAATCTGGAATTCAACTGAATCTCCACTACCTGCAGATTTATCTTACACCACTTGTGAATGTCCAAGTAAAACAATGCTGGTTTTCAGTGGCCTGTTCATACTAAGAGACGTGCTGTTCATTTGGCTATCCACTCCACCCTGTTCAGCTCTACATTTTCGTGTCCACAAAACCCAGCCTTCAGAAATCATTGGAATCACCACTAGAGAATGTTCCATTCATTCACTGCGAATCTGGAATTCCTCTGAACCTCCACTCCTGGCAGGTTTTCGTTACGCCACTGGTGAATGTCCAAGTAACTCAATACTGGTTTTCAGAGGCATGTTCAACTCGCAGAAGTGCTGTTCAATGGGCTATCCACTCAATATTGGTCAGCTCTTCATTTTCCTCTCCACACAAACCAGCCTTCAGAAATCATTGGGCTCTCCACTACAGACTGTTCCATTCATTCACTGCGATTCTGCAATTCATCTGACTCTCCGCTCCAGGCAGGTTTTCATTACAGCACTGGTGAATGACCAAGTAATCCAATGCTGGTTTTCAGCCGCCTTTTCACACTCGCAGTGTGCTGTTCAATTGTCTATCCACTCAAACCTGGTCAGCCTTTCATTTTCTTTTCCACAATATCAGACTTCAGAAATCATTGGAATCGCCAGTACAGAATGTTCCATTCATTTACTGCCAATCTGGAATTCATCTGAATCTGCACTCCAGGTAGGCTTTCATTACACCACTTATGAATGTCCAAGTAACACAATGCTGGTTTTCAGCGGTCTGTTCACACTCTAAGCCCTGCTTTTTACTGGGTATCCACACAACTGTGGTCAGCTCTTCATTTTCATGTCCAAACAATCCAGACTTGAGAAATCATTGCAATCTCCAGTACAGAATGTTCCATTCATTCACTGCGAGTCTGGAGTTTATCTGATTCTCCACTCCCGCCTGGTTAACATTACACCACTTGTGAATGTCCAAGTAAGCCAATGCTGGTTTTCAGAGGCCTGTTCATACTCGCAGCCGTGCTGTTTAATTGACAATTCACTCCACCCTGTTCAGCTCTTCATTGTCCCACCACACTACCAGCCTTCAGAAATCTTTGTTATCTCCACTACAGAATGTTCCATTCATTCACTGCGAATCTGGAATTCATCTGACTCTCAACTCCACGCAGGTTTTCATTACACCACTGTTGAATGTCCAAGTAACCCAATGCTGGTTTTCAGCGGCCTGTTCATATTCGCAGCCCTGCTGTTTACTTGGCTATCGATTCAAGCCTGGTCAGCTCTTCATTTTCCTGTCCACACAACACAGGCTTCAGAAATCATTGGAATCTCCTCTACAGAATGTTCCATTCATTCACTGCGAATGTGGAATTCAACTGACTCTCCACTCCATGCAGGTTTTCCTTACACCACTGATGAATGTCCAAGTAACCCAATGCTGGTTTTCAGCTGCATGTTCACACTCGCAGCCATGCTATACAATTGGCTTTCCACTAAATCCTGATTAGTTCTTGATTTTCCTTCCACACGACCCAGCCTTCAGAAATCGTTGGAATCTCCACTAGAGAATGTTCCATTCATTCACTGCGAATCTGGAATTCCTCTGAACCTCCACTCCCGGCAGGTTTTCGTTACACCACTGTTGAATGTCCAAGTAACCCAATGTTTTAAGTGTTTTCTTCACAAGCGCAGTGGTGCTGTTCAATTGGCTATCCACTCAACCCTGGCCAGCTCTACATTTTCCTGTCCACACCACAGAGACTGGAGAAATCATTGTTATCTCCACTACAGAATGTTCCATTCATTCACAGCGAATCTGGAATTCATCTGAATCTCCACTCCCGGCAGGTTTTCGTGACACCACTGGTAAATATCCAAGTAAGCCAATGCTGGTTTTAAGTGGCCTGCTCATACTCTCAGCCGTGCTGTTCAATTTGCTATCCACTCAACCCTCTTCAGCTCCATTTTCCTGTCCACATAACCCAAACTTCAGAAACAATTGGTATCTCCTCCACAGAATGTTCCATTCATTGACGGCAAATCTGAAATTCATCTAATTCTCAACTCCCGTCAGGTTTTCGTTACACCACTTGTGAATGTCCAATTAAGCCAAAGCTGGTTTTCAGTGGCCTGTTCTTACTACGAGACGTGCTGTTCATTTGGCTATCCATTCCACCCTGTTCAGCTCTACATTTTCGTGTCCACAAAACCCAGCCTTCAGAAATCATTGGAATCACCACTAGAGAATGTTCCATTCATTCACTGCGAATCTGGAATTCATCTGAATCTCCACTCCCGGCAGGTTTTCATTGCACCACTGCTGAATGTTCAAGTAACGCAATGATGGTTTTCAGCGGTCTATTCACACTCGAACCCGTGCTGTTCACGGTCTAGCGACTCAACACTGGTGAGTTCTTCTTTTTCCAGTTCAGACAATACAAACCTCAGAAACCATTGCAATCTACACTACAGAATGTTTCATTCATTCAGGCGAATCTTGAATTCATCTTGTTCTCCACTCCCAGCAGGTTTTCGTTTCACCACTGGTGAATGTCCAAGAAAAACCCAAGGCTGGTTTCAGCTGCGTGTTAACACTCGCAGCCGTGCTGTTCAATTGGCTATCCAGTGAACGCTGGTTAGCTCTTGATTTTCCTTCCACACACCGAGCCTTCAGAAATCATTCTTATCTCCACTTCAGAATGTTCCATTCGTTCCCTGCGAATCTGGAATTCCTCTGACTCTCCACACCAGGCAGATTTTCCTAACAACACTGGTGAATGACCAGGTAATCCAATGCTGGTTTTCAGCGGCTGTTCACACTCACAGCCTTGCTGTTCAATTGGCAATCCAGTCAAACCTAGTCAGCTCTTCATTTTCCTGTCCACACAACCCAGCGTTCAGAAACCATTGGAATCTCTACTACAGAAATTTCCATTCATTCACTGTGAATCTGGAAATACTCTGAATCTGCATTCCAGGAAGGCTTTCGTTACACCACTGATGAATGTCCAAGTAATGCAATGCTGCTTCTTAGTGGTCTGTTCACACTCGAAACCGTGCTGTTCATTGGCTATCCACTCAATATCGGTCAGCTCTTCAATATCCTGTCCAGACTATCCAGATTCCTAAATGTTGGCAATCACCACTACAGAATGTTCCATTCAATCACGCGAATCTGGAATTCATCAGAGTCTCCACTCCTGGAAGGTTTTCGTGACACCACTGGTAAATGTCCAAGGAAGACAATGCTGGTTTTAAGCCGCCTGCTAACACACTCAGCCGTGCTGTTCAATTTGCTATCCACCCAACCCTATTCAGCTCTACATTTTCCTGTCCTCATAACCCAACCTTCAGAAATAATTGGTATCTCCTCCACAGAATGTTCCGTTCATTCACTGCGAATCTTAAATTCATCTGACTCTCAACTCCCGGCGGGTTATCGTTACACCACTTGTGAATGTCCAAGTAAGCCAATGCTGGTTTTCAGTGGCCTGTTCATACTAAGAGACGTGCTGTTCATTTGGCTATCCACTCCACCCTGTTCAGCTCTACATTTTCGTGTCCACAAAACCCAGCCTTCAGAAATCATTGGAATCACCACTAGAGAATGTTCCATTCATTCACTGCGAATCTGGAATTCCTCTGAACCTCCACTCCTGGCAGGTTTTCGTTACGCCACTGGTGAATGTCCAAGTAACTCAATACTGGTTTTCAGAGGCATGTTCAACTCGCAGAAGTGCTGTTCAATGGGCTATCCACTCAATATTGGTCAGCTCTTCATTTTCCTCTCCACACAAACCAGCCTTCAGAAATCATTGGGCTCTCCACTACAGACTGTTCCATTCATTCACTGCGATTCTGCAATTCATCTGACTCTCCGCTCCAGGCAGGTTTTCATTACAGCACTGGTGAATGACCAAGTAATCCAATGCTGGTTTTCAGCCGCCTTTTCACACTCGCAGTGTGCTGTTCAATTTTCTATCCACTCAAACCTGGTCAGCCTTTCATTTTCTTTTCCACAATATCAGACTTCAGAAATCATTGGAATCGCCAGTACAGAATGTTCCATTCATTCACTGCCAATCTGGAATTCATCTGAATCTGCACTCCAGGTAGGCTTTCATTACACCACTTATGAATGTCCAAGTAACACAATGCTGGTTTTCAGCGGTCTGTTCACACTCTAAGCCCTGCTTTTTACTGGGTATCCACACAACTGTGGTCAGCTCTTCATTTTCATGTCCAAACAATCCAGACTTGAGAAATCATTGCAATCTCCAGTACAGAATGTTCCATTCATTCACTGCGAATCTGGAATTCAACTGAATCTCCACTACCTGCAGATTTATCTTACACCACTTGTGAATGTCCAAGTAAAACAATGCTGGTTTTCAGAGGCCTGTTCATGTTCGCAGTCGTGCTGTTCAATTGGCTATCCACTCAACCTGTTTTGCTCCTCATTTTCCTGTGCACACAACCCAGCCTTCAGAAATCATTGTAATCTCCACTACAGGATGTTCCATTCATTCACTGGGAATCTGGAATTCATCTGAATCTGCACTCCACGCAGGCTTTCGTTACACCACTGCTGAAAGTCGAAGTAATGCAATACTGGTTTTCAGTGGTCTGTTCACATTCGAAGCCGAGGCTTTTTACAGGCTATCCACTCAACACTGGTCAGCTCTTCATTTTCGTGTCCCCACAATCCAGATTTCAGAAATCATTGCAATCTCCACTACAGAATGTTCCATTCATTCACTGCGAGTCTGGAGTTTATCTGATTCTCCACTCCCGCCTGGTTAACATTACACCACTTGTGAATGTCCAAGTAAGCCAATGCTGGTTTTTAGAGGCCTGTTCATACTCGCAGCCGTGCTGTTTAATTGACAATTCACTCCACCCTGTTCAGCTCTTCATTGTCCCACCACACTACCAGCCTTCAGAAATCTTTGTTATCTCCACTACAGAATGTTCCATTCATTCACTGCGAATCTGGAATTCATCTGACTCTCAACTCCACGCAGGTTTTCATTACACCACTGTTGAATGTCCAAGTAACCCAATGCTGGTTTTCAGCGGCCTGTTCATATTCGCAGCCCTGCTGTTTACTTGGCTATCGATTCAAGCCTGGTCAGCTCTTCATTTTCCTGTCCACACAACACAGGCTTCAGAAATCATTGGAATCTCCTCTACAGAATGTTCCATTCATTCACTGCGAATGTGGAATTCAACTGACTCTCCACTCCATGCAGGTTTTCCTTACACCACTGATGAATGTCCAAGTAACCCAATGCTGGTTTTCAGCTGCATGTTCACACTCGCAGCCATGCTATACAATTGGCTTTCCACTAAATCCTGATTAGTTCTTGATTTTCCTTCCACACGACCCAGCCTTCAGAAATCGTTGGAATCTCCACTAGAGAATGTTCCATTCATTCACTGCGAATCTGGAATTCCTCTGAACCTCCACTCCCGGCAGGTTTTCGTTACACCACTGTTGAATGTCCAAGTAACCCAATGTTTTAAGTGTTTTCTTCACAAGCGCAGTGGTGCTGTTCAATTGGCTATCCACTCAACCCTGGCCAGCTCTACATTTTCCTGTCCACACCACAGAGACTGGAGAAATCATTGTTATCTCCACTACAGAATGTTCCATTCATTCACAGCGAATCTGGAATTCATCTGAATCTCCACTCCCGGCAGGTTTTCGTGACACCACTGGTAAATATCCAAGTAAGCCAATGCTGGTTTTAAGTGGCCTGCTCATACTCTCAGCCGTGCTGTTCAATTTGCTATCCACTCAACCCTCTTCAGCTCCATTTTCCTGTCCACATAACCCAAACTTCAGAAACAATTGGTATCTCCTCCACAGAATGTTCCATTCATTGACGGCAAATCTGAAATTCATCTAATTCTCAACTCCCGTCAGGTTTTCGTTACACCACTTGTGAATGTCCAATTAAGCCAAAGCTGGTTTTCAGTGGCCTGTTCTTACTACGAGACGTGCTGTTCATTTGGCTATCCATTCCACCCTGTTCAGCTCTACATTTTCGTGTCCACAAAACCCAGCCTTCAGAAATCATTGGAATCACCACTAGAGAATGTTCCATTCATTCACTGCGAATCTGGAATTCATCTGAATCTCCACTCCCGGCAGGTTTTCATTGCACCACTGCTGAATGTTCAAGTAACGCAATGATGGTTTTCAGCGGTCTATTCACACTCGAACCCGTGCTGTTCACGGTCTAGCGACTCAACACTGGTGAGTTCTTCTTTTTCCAGTTCAGACAATACAAACCTCAGAAACCATTGCAATCTACACTACAGAATGTTTCATTCATTCAGGCGAATCTTGAATTCATCTTGTTCTCCACTCCCAGCAGGTTTTCGTTTCACCACTGGTGAATGTCCAAGAAAAACCCAAGGCTGGTTTCAGCTGCGTGTTAACACTCGCAGCCGTGCTGTTCAATTGGCTATCCAGTGAACGCTGGTTAGCTCTTGATTTTCCTTCCACACACCGAGCCTTCAGAAATCATTCTTATCTCCACTTCAGAATGTTCCATTCGTTCCCTGCGAATCTGGAATTCCTCTGACTCTCCACACCAGGCAGATTTTCCTAACAACACTGGTGAATGACCAGGTAATCCAATGCTGGTTTTCAGCGGCTGTTCACACTCACAGCCTTGCTGTTCAATTGGCAATCCAGTCAAACCTAGTCAGCTCTTCATTTTCCTGTCCACACAACCCAGCGTTCAGAAACCATTGGAATCTCTACTACAGAAATTTCCATTCATTCACTGTGAATCTGGAAATACTCTGAATCTGCATTCCAGGAAGGCTTTCGTTACACCACTGATGAATGTCCAAGTAATGCAATGCTGCTTCTTAGTGGTCTGTTCACACTCGAAACCGTGCTGTTCATTGGCTATCCACTCAATATCGGTCAGCTCTTCAATATCCTGTCCAGACTATCCAGATTCCTAAATGTTGGCAATCACCACTACAGAATGTTCCATTCAATCACGCGAATCTGGAATTCATCAGAGTCTCCACTCCTGGAAGGTTTTCGTGACACCACTGGTAAATGTCCAAGGAAGACAATGCTGGTTTTAAGCCGCCTGCTAACACACTCAGCCGTGCTGTTCAATTTGCTATCCACCCAACCCTATTCAGCTCTACATTTTCCTGTCCTCATAACCCAACCTTCAGAAATAATTGGTATCTCCTCCACAGAATGTTCCGTTCATTCACTGCGAATCTTAAATTCATCTGACTCTCAACTCCCGGCGGGTTATCGTTACACCACTTGTGAATGTCCAAGTAAGCCAATGCTGGTTTTCAGTGGCCTGTTCATACTAAGAGACGTGCTGTTCATTTGGCTATCCACTCCACCCTGTTCAGCTCTACATTTTCGTGTCCACAAAACCCAGCCTTCAGAAATCATTGGAATCACCACTAGAGAATGTTCCATTCATTCACTGCGAATCTGGAATTCCTCTGAACCTCCACTCCTGGCAGGTTTTCGTTACGCCACTGGTGAATGTCCAAGTAACTCAATACTGGTTTTCAGAGGCATGTTCAACTCGCAGAAGTGCTGTTCAATGGGCTATCCACTCAATATTGGTCAGCTCTTCATTTTCCTCTCCACACAAACCAGCCTTCAGAAATCATTGGGCTCTCCACTACAGACTGTTCCATTCATTCACTGCGATTCTGCAATTCATCTGACTCTCCGCTCCAGGCAGGTTTTCATTACAGCACTGGTGAATGACCAAGTAATCCAATGCTGGTTTTCAGCCGCCTTTTCACACTCGCAGTGTGCTGTTCAATTGTCTATCCACTCAAACCTGGTCAGCCTTTCATTTTCTTTTCCACAATATCAGACTTCAGAAATCATTGGAATCGCCAGTACAGAATGTTCCATTCATTCACTGCCAATCTGGAATTCATCTGAATCTGCACTCCAGGTAGGCTTTCATTACACCACTTATGAATGTCCAAGTAACACAATGCTGGTTTTCAGCGGTCTGTTCACACTCTAAGCCCTGCTTTTTACTGGGTATCCACACAACTGTGGTCAGCTCTTCATTTTCATGTCCAAACAATCCAGACTTGAGAAATCATTGCAATCTCCAGTACAGAATGTTCCATTCATTCACTGCGAATCTGGAATTCAACTGAATCTCCACTACCTGCAGATTTATCTTACACCACTTGTGAATGTCCAAGTAAAACAATGCTGGTTTTCAGAGGCCTGTTCATGTTCGCAGTCGTGCTGTTCAATTGGCTATCCACTCAACCTGTTTTGCTCCTCATTTTCCTGTGCACACAACCCAGCCTTCAGAAATCATTGTAATCTCCACTACAGGATGTTCCATTCATTCACTGGGAATCTGGAATTCATCTGAATCTGCACTCCACGCAGGCTTTCGTTACACCACTGCTGAAAGTCGAAGTAATGCAATACTGGTTTTCAGTGGTCTGTTCACATTCGAAGCCGAGGCTTTTTACAGGCTATCCACTCAACACTGGTCAGCTCTTCATTTTCGTGTCCCCACAATCCAGATTTCAGAAATCATTGCAATCTCCACTACAGAATGTTCCATTCATTCACTGCGAGTCTGGAGTTTATCTGATTCTCCACTCCCGCCTGGTTAACATTACACCACTTGTGAATGTCCAAGTAAGCCAATGCTGGTTTTCAGAGGCCTGTTCATACTCGCAGCCGTGCTGTTTAATTGACAATTCACTCCACCCTGTTCAGCTCTTCATTGTCCCACCACACTACCAGCCTTCAGAAATCTTTGTTATCTCCACTACAGAATGTTCCATTCATTCACTGCGAATCTGGAATTCATCTGACTCTCAACTCCACGCAGGTTTTCATTACACCACTGTTGAATGTCCAAGTAACCCAATGCTGGTTTTCAGCGGCCTGTTCATATTCGCAGCCCTGCTGTTTACTTGGCTATCGATTCAAGCCTGGTCAGCTCTTCATTTTCCTGTCCACACAACACAGGCTTCAGAAATCATTGGAATCTCCTCTACAGAATGTTCCATTCATTCACTGCGAATGTGGAATTCAACTGACTCTCCACTCCATGCAGGTTTTCCTTACACCACTGATGAATGTCCAAGTAACCCAATGCTGGTTTTCAGCTGCATGTTTACACTCGCAGCCATGCTATACAATTGGCTTTCCACTAAATCCTGATTAGTTCTTGATTTTCCTTCCACACGACCCAGCCTTCAGAAATCGTTGGAATCTCCACTAGAGAATGTTCCATTCATTCACTGCGAATCTGGAATTCCTCTGAACCTCCACTCCCGGCAGGTTTTCGTTACACCACTGTTGAATGTCCAAGTAACCCAATGTTTTAAGTGTTTTCTTCACAAGCGCAGTGGTGCTGTTCAATTGGCTATCCACTCAACCCTGGCCAGCTCTACATTTTCCTGTCCACACCACAGAGACTGGAGAAACCATTGTTATCTCCACTACAGAATGTTCCATTCATTCACAGCGAATCTGGAATTCATCTGAATCTCCACTCCCGGCAGGTTTTCGTGACACCACTGGTAAATATCCAAGTAAGCCAATGCTGGTTTTAAGTGGCCTGCTCATACTCTCAGCCGTGCTGTTCAATTTGCTATCCACTCAACCCTCTTCAGCTCCATTTTCCTGTCCACATAACCCAAACTTCAGAAACAATTGGTATCTCCTCCACAGAATGTTCCATTCATTGACGGCAAATCTGAAATTCATCTAATTCTCAACTCCCGTCAGGTTTTCGTTACACCACTTGTGAATGTCCAATTAAGCCAAAGCTGGTTTTCAGTGGCCTGTTCTTACTACGAGACGTGCTGTTCATTTGGCTATCCATTCCACCCTGTTCAGCTCTACATTTTCGTGTCCACAAAACCCAGCCTTCAGAAATCATTGGAATCACCACTAGAGAATGTTCCATTCATTCACTGCGAATCTGGAATTCATCTGAATCTCCACTCCCGGCAGGTTTTCATTGCACCACTGCTGAATGTTCAAGTAACGCAATGATGGTTTTCAGCGGTCTATTCACACTCGAACCCGTGCTGTTCACGGTCTAGCGACTCAACACTGGTGAGTTCTTCTTTTTCCAGTTCAGACAATACAAACCTCAGAAACCATTGCAATCTACACTACAGAATGTTTCATTCATTCAGGCGAATCTTGAATTCATCTTGTTCTCCACTCCCAGCAGGTTTTCGTTTCACCACTGGTGAATGTCCAAGAAAAACCCAAGGCTGGTTTCAGCTGCGTGTTAACACTCGCAGCCGTGCTGTTCAATTGGCTATCCAGTGAACGCTGGTTAGCTCTTGATTTTCCTTCCACACACCGAGCCTTCAGAAATCATTCTTATCTCCACTTCAGAATGTTCCATTCGTTCCCTGCGAATCTGGAATTCCTCTGACTCTCCACACCAGGCAGATTTTCCTAACAACACTGGTGAATGACCAGGTAATCCAATGCTGGTTTTCAGCGGCTGTTCACACTCACAGCCTTGCTGTTCAATTGGCAATCCAGTCAAACCTAGTCAGCTCTTCATTTTCCTGTCCACACAACCCAGCGTTCAGAAACCATTGGAATCTCTACTACAGAAATTTCCATTCATTCACTGTGAATCTGGAAAGACTCTGAATCTGCATTCCAGGAAGGCTTTCGTTACACCACTGATGAATGTCCAAGTAATGCAATGCTGCTTCTTAGTGGTCTGTTCACACTCGAAACCGTGCTGTTCATTGGCTATCCACTCAATATCGGTCAGCTCTTCAATATCCTGTCCAGACTATCCAGATTCCTAAATGTTGGCAATCACCACTACAGAATGTTCCATTCAATCACGCGAATCTGGAATTCATCAGAGTCTCCACTCCTGGAAGGTTTTCGTGACACCACTGGTAAATGTCCAAGGAAGACAATGCTGGTTTTAAGCCGCCTGCTAACACACTCAGCCGTGCTGTTCAATTTGCTATCCACCCAACCCTATTCAGCTCTACATTTTCCTGTCCTCATAACCCAACCTTCAGAAATAATTGGTATCTCCTCCACAGAATGTTCCGTTCATTCACTGCGAATCTTAAATTCATCTGACTCTCAACTCCCGGCGGGTTATCGTTACACCACTTGTGAATGTCCAAGTAAGCCAATGCTGGTTTTCAGTGGCCTGTTCATACTAAGAGACGTGCTGTTCATTTGGCTATCCACTCCACCCTGTTCAGCTCTACATTTTCGTGTCCACAAAACCCAGCCTTCAGAAATCATTGGAATCACCACTAGAGAATGTTCCATTCATTCACTGCGAATCTGGAATTCATCTGAACCTCCACTCCTGGCAGGTTTTCGTTACGCCACTGGTGAATATCCAAGTAACTCAATCCTGGTTTTCAGAGGCATGTTCAACTCGCAGAAGTGCTGTTCAATGGGCTATCCACTCAATATTGGTCAGCTCTTCATTTTCCTCTCCACACAAACCAGCCTTCAGAAATCATTGGGCTCTCCACTACAGACTGTTCCATTCATTCACTGCGATTCTGCAATTCATCTGACTCTCCGCTCCAGGCAGGTTTTCATTACAGCACTGGTGAATGACCAAGTAATCCAATGCTGGTTTTCAGCCGCCTTTTCACACTCGCAGTGTGCTGTTCAATTGTCTATCCACTCAAACCTGGTCAGCCTTTCATTTTCTTTTCCACAATATCAGACTTCAGAAATCATTGGAATCGCCAGTACAGAATGTTCCATTCATTCACTGCCAATCTGGAATTCATCTGAATCTGCACTCCAGGTAGGCTTTCATTACACCACTTATGAATGTCCAAGTAACACAATGCTGGTTTTCAGCGGTCTGTTCACACTCTAAGCCCTGCTTTTTACTGGGTATCCACACAACTGTGGTCAGCTCTTCATTTTCATGTCCAAACAATCCAGACTTGAGAAATCATTGCAATCTCCAGTACAGAATGTTCCATTCATTCACTGCGAATCTGGAATTCAACTGAATCTCCACTACCTGCAGATTTATCTTACACCACTTGTGAATGTCCAAGTAAAACAATGCTGGTTTTCAGAGGCCTGTTCATGTTCGCAGTCGTGCTGTTCAATTGGCTATCCACTCAACCTGTTTTGCTCCTCATTTTCCTGTGCACACAACCCAGCCTTCAGAAATCATTGTAATCTCCACTACAGGATGTTCCATTCATTCACTGGGAATCTGGAATTCATCTGAATCTGCACTCCACGCAGGCTTTCGTTACACCACTGCTGAAAGTCGAAGTAATGCAATACTGGTTTTCAGTGGTCTGTTCACATTCGAAGCCGAGGCTTTTTACAGGCTATCCACTCAACACTGGTCAGCTCTTCATTTTCGTGTCCCCACAATCCAGATTTCAGAAATCATTGCAATCTCCACTACAGAATGTTCCATTCATTCACTGCGAGTCTGGAGTTTATCTGATTCTCCACTCCCGCCTGGTTAACATTACACCACTTGTGAATGTCCAAGTAAGCCAATGCTGGTTTTCAGAGGCCTGTTCATACTCGCAGCCGTGCTGTTTAATTGACAATTCACTCCACCCTGTTCAGCTCTTCATTGTCCCACCACACTACCAGCCTTCAGAAATCTTTGTTATCTCCACTACAGAATGTTCCATTCATTCACTGCGAATCTGGAATTCATCTGACTCTCAACTCCACGCCTCCACGCAGGTTTTCATTACACCACTGTTGAATGTCCAAGTAACCCAATGCTGGTTTTCAGCGGCCTGTTCATATTCGCAGCCCTGCTGTTTACTTGGCTATCGATTCAAGCCTGGTCAGCTCTTCATTTTCCTGTCCACACAACACAGGCTTCAGAAATCATTGGAATCTCCTCTACAGAATGTTCCATTCATTCACTGCGAATGTGGAATTCAACTGACTCTCCACTCCATGCAGGTTTTCCTTACACCACTGATGAATGTCCAAGTAACCCAATGCTGGTTTTCAGCTGCATGTTCACACTCGCAGCCATGCTATACAATTGGCTTTCCACTAAATCCTGATTAGTTCTTGATTTTCCTTCCACACGACCCAGCCTTCAGAAATCGTTGGAATCTCCACTAGAGAATGTTCCATTCATTCACTGCGAATCTGGAATTCCTCTGAACCTCCACTCCCGGCAGGTTTTCGTTACACCACTGTTGAATGTCCAAGTAACCCAATGTTTTAAGTGTTTTCTTCACAAGCGCAGTGGTGCTGTTCAATTGGCGATCCACTCAACCCTGGCCAGCTCTACATTTTCCTGTCCACACCACAGAGACTGGAGAAATCATTGTTATCTCCACTACAGAATGTTCCATTCATTCACAGCGAATCTGGAATTCATCTGAATCTCCACTCCCGGCAGGTTTTCGTGACACCACTGGTAAATATCCAAGTAAGCCAATGCTGGTTTTAAGTGGCCTGCTCATACTCTCAGCCGTGCTGTTCAATTTGCTATCCACTCAACCCTCTTCAGCTCCATTTTCCTGTCCACATAACCCAAACTTCAGAAACAATTGGTATCTCCTCCACAGAATGTTCCATTCATTGACGGCAAATCTGAAATTCATCTAATTCTCAACTCCCGTCAGGTTTTCGTTACACCACTTGTGAATGTCCAATTAAGCCAAAGCTGGTTTTCAGTGGCCTGTTCTTACTACGAGACGTGCTGTTCATTTGGCTATCCATTCCACCCTGTTCAGCTCTACATTTTCGTGTCCACAAAACCCAGCCTTCAGAAATCATTGGAATCACCACTAGAGAATGTTCCATTCATTCACTGCGAATCTGGAATTCATCTGAATCTCCACTCCCGGCAGGTTTTCATTGCACCACTGCTGAATGTTCAAGTAACGCAATGATGGTTTTCAGCGGTCTATTCACACTCGAACCCGTGCTGTTCACGGTCTAGCGACTCAACACTGGTGAGTTCTTCTTTTTCCAGTTCAGACAATACAAACCTCAGAAACCATTGCAATCTACACTACAGAATGTTTCATTCATTCAGGCGAATCTTGAATTCATCTTGTTCTCCACTCCCAGCAGGTTTTCGTTTCACCACTGGTGAATGTCCAAGAAAAACCCAAGGCTGGTTTCAGCTGCGTGTTAACACTCGCAGCCGTGCTGTTCAATTGGCTATCCAGTGAACGCTGGTTAGCTCTTGATTTTCCTTCCACACACCGAGCCTTCAGAAATCATTCTTATCTCCACTTCAGAATGTTCCATTCGTTCCCTGCGAATCTGGAATTCCTCTGACTCTCCACACCAGGCAGATTTTCCTAACAACACTGGTGAATGACCAGGAAATCCAATGCTGGTTTTCAGCGGCTGCTCACACTCACAGCCTTGCTGTTCAATTGGCAATCCAGTCAAACCTAGTCAGCTCTTCATTTTCCTGTCCACACAACCCAGCGTTCAGAAATCATTGGAATCTCTACTACAGAAATTTCCATTCATTCACTGTGAATCTGGAAATACTCTGAATCTGCATTCCAGGAAGGCTTTCGTTACACCACTGATGAATGTCCAAGTAATGCAATGCTGCTTCTTAGTGGTCTGTTCACACTCGAAACCGTGCTGTTCATTGGCTATCCACTCAATATCGGTCAGCTCTTCAATATCCTGTCCAGACTATCCAGATTCCTAAATGTTGGCAATCACCACTACAGAATGTTCCATTCAATCACGCGAATCTGGAATTCATCAGAGTCTCCACTCCTGGAAGGTTTTCGTGACACCACTGGTAAATGTCCAAGGAAGACAATGCTGGTTTTAAGCCGCCTGCTAACACACTCAGCCGTGCTGTTCAATTTGCTATCCACCCAACCCTATTCAGCTCTACATTTTCCTGTCCTCATAACCCAACCTTCAGAAATAATTGGTATCTCCTCCACAGAATGTTCCGTTCATTCACTGCGAATCTTAAATTCATCTGACTCTCAACTCCCGGCGGGTTATCGTTACACCACTTGTGAATGTCCAAGTAAGCCAATGCTGGTTTTCAGTGGCCTGTTCATACTAAGAGACGTGCTGTTCATTTGGCTATCCACTCCACCCTGTTCAGCTCTACATTTTCGTGTCCACAAAACCCAGCCTTCAGAAATCATTGGAATCACCACTAGAGAATGTTCCATTCATTCACTGCGAATCTGGAATTCATCTGAAACTCCACTCCTGGCAGGTTTTCGTTACGCCACTGGTGAATGTCCAAGTAACTCAATACTGGTTTTCAGAGGCATGTTCAACTCGCAGAAGTGCTGTTCAATGGGCTATCCACTCAATATTGGTCAGCTCTTCATTTTCCTCTCCACACAAACCAGCCTTCAGAAATCATTGGGCTCTCCACTACAGACTGTTCCATTCATTCACTGCGATTCTGCAATTCATCTGACTCTCCGCTCCAGGCAGGTTTTCATTACAGCACTGGTGAATGACCAAGTAATCCAATGCTGGTTTTCAGCCGCCTTTTCACACTCGCAGTGTGCTGTTCAATTGTCTATCCACTCAAACCTGGTCAGCCTTTCATTTTCTTTTCCACAATATCAGACTTCAGAAATCATTGGAATCGCCAGTACAGAATGTTCCATTCATTCACTGCCAATCTGGAATTCATCTGAATCTGCACTCCAGGTAGGCTTTCATTACACCACTTATGAATGTCCAAGTAACACAATGCTGGTTTTCAGCGGTCTGTTCACACTCTAAGCCCTGCTTTTTACTGGGTATCCACACAACTGTGGTCAGCTCTTCATTTTCATGTCCAAACAATCCAGACTTGAGAAATCATTGCAATCTCCAGTACAGAATGTTCCATTCATTCACTGCGAATCTGGAATTCAACTGAATCTCCACTACCTGCAGATTTATCTTACACCACTTGTGAATGTCCAAGTAAAACAATGCTGGTTTTCAGAGGCCTGTTCATGTTCGCAGTCGTGCTGTTCAATTGGCTATCCACTCAACCTGTTTTGCTCCTCATTTTCCTGTGCACACAACCCAGCCTTCAGAAATCATTGTAATCTCCACTACAGGATGTTCCATTCATTCACTGGGAATCTGGAATTCATCTGAATCTGCACTCCACGCAGGCTTTCGTTACACCACTGCTGAAAGTCGAAGTAATGCAATACTGGTTTTCAGTGGTCTGTTCACATTCGAAGCCGAGGCTTTTTACAGGCTATCCACTCAACACTGGTCAGCTCTTCATTTTCGTGTCCCCACAATCCAGATTTCAGAAATCATTGCAATCTCCACTACAGAATGTTCCATTCATTCACTGCGAGTCTGGAGTTTATCTGATTCTCCACTCCCGCCTGGTTAACATTACACCACTTGTGAATGTCCAAGTAAGCCAATGCTGGTTTTCAGAGGCCTGTTCATACTCGCAGCCGTGCTGTTTAATTGACAATTCAATCCACCCTGTTCAGCTCTTCATTGTCCCACCACACTACCAGCCTTCAGAAATCTTTGTTATCTCCACTACAGAATGTTCCATTCATTCACTGCGAATCTGGAATTCATCTGACTCTCAACTCCACGCAGGTTTTCATTACACCACTGTTGAATGTCCAAGTAACCCAATGCTGGTTTTCAGCGGCCTGTTCATATTCGCAGCCCTGCTGTTTACTTGGCTATCGATTCAAGCCTGGTCAGCTCTTCATTTTCCTGTCCACACAACACAGGCTTCAGAAATCATTGGAATCTCCTCTACAGAATGTTCCATTCATTCACTGCGAATGTGGAATTCAACTGACTCTCCACTCCATGCAGGTTTTCCTTACACCACTGATGAATGTCCAAGTAACCCAATGCTGGTTTTCAGCTGCATGTTCACACTCGCAGCCATGCTATACAATTGGCTTTCCACTAAATCCTGATTAGTTCTTGATTTTCCTTCCACACGACCCAGCCTTCAGAAATCGTTGGAATCTCCACTAGAGAATGTTCCATTCATTCACTGCGAATCTGGAATTCCTCTGAACCTCCACTCCCGGCAGGTTTTCGTTACACCACTGTTGAATGTCCAAGTAACCCAATGTTTTAAGTGTTTTCTTCACAAGCGCAGTGGTGCTGTTCAATTGGCTATCCACTCAACCCTGGCCAGCTCTACATTTTCCTGTCCACACCACAGAGACTGGAGAAATCATTGTTATCTCCACTACAGAATGTTCCATTCATTCACAGCGAATCTGGAATTCATCTGAATCTCCACTCCCGGCAGGTTTTCGTGACACCACTGGTAAATATCCAAGTAAGCCAATGCTGGTTTTAAGTGGCCTGCTCATACTCTCAGCCGTGCTGTTCAATTTGCTATCCACTCAACCCTCTTCAGCTCCATTTTCCTGTCCACATAACCCAAACTTCAGAAACAATTGGTATCTCCTCCACAGAATGTTCCATTCATTGACGGCAAATCTGAAATTCATCTAATTCTCAACTCCCGTCAGGTTTTCGTTACACCACTTGTGAATGTCCAATTAAGCCAAAGCTGGTTTTCAGTGGCCTGTTCTTACTACGAGACGTGCTGTTCATTTGGCTATCCATTCCACCCTGTTCAGCTCTACATTTTCGTGTCCACAAAACCCAGCCTTCAGAAATCATTGGAATCACCACTAGAGAATGTTCCATTCATTCACTGCGAATCTGGAATTCATCTGAATCTCCACTCCCGGCAGGTTTTCATTGCACCACTGCTGAATGTTCAAGTAACGCAATGATGGTTTTCAGCGGTCTATTCACACTCGAACCCGTGCTGTTCACGGTCTAGCGACTCAACACTGGTGAGTTCTTCTTTTTCCAGTTCAGACAATACAAACCTCAGAAACCATTGCAATCTACACTACAGAATGTTTCATTCATTCAGGCGAATCTTGAATTCATCTTGTTCTCCACTCCCAGCAGGTTTTCGTTTCACCACTGGTGAATGTCCAAGAAAAACCCAAGGCTGGTTTCAGCTGCGTGTTAACACTCGCAGCCGTGCTGTTCAATTGGCTATCCAGTGAACGCTGGTTAGCTCTTGATTTTCCTTCCACACACCGAGCCTTCAGAAATCATTCTTATCTCCACTTCAGAATGTTCCATTCGTTCCCTGCGAATCTGGAATTCCTCTGACTCTCCACACCAGGCAGATTTTCCTAACAACACTGGTGAATGACCAGGAAATCCAATGCTGGTTTTCAGCGGCTGCTCACACTCACAGCCTTGCTGTTCAATTGGCAATCCAGTCAAACCTAGTCAGCTCTTCATTTTCCTGTCCACACAACCCAGCGTTCAGAAATCATTGGAATCTCTACTACAGAAATTTCCATTCATTCACTGTGAATCTGGAAATACTCTGAATCTGCATTCCAGGAAGGCTTTCGTTACACCACTGATGAATGTCCAAGTAATGCAATGCTGCTTCTTAGTGGTCTGTTCACACTCGAAACCGTGCTGTTCATTGGCTATCCACTCAATATCGGTCAGCTCTTCAATATCCTGTCCAGACTATCCAGATTCCTAAATGTTGGCAATCACCACTACAGAATGTTCCATTCAATCACGCGAATCTGGAATTCATCAGAGTCTCCACTCCTGGAAGGTTTTCGTGACACCACTGGTAAATGTCCAAGGAAGACAATGCTGGTTTTAAGCCGCCTGCTAACACACTCAGCCGTGCTGTTCAATTTGCTATCCACCCAACCCTATTCAGCTCTACATTTTCCTGTCCTCATAACCCAACCTTCAGAAATAATTGGTATCTCCTCCACAGAATGTTCCGTTCATTCACTGCGAATCTTAAATTCATCTGACTCTCAACTCCCGGCGGGTTATCGTTACACCACTTGTGAATGTCCAAGTAAGCCAATGCTGGTTTTCAGTGGCCTGTTCATACTAAGAGACGTGCTGTTCATTTGGCTATCCACTCCACCCTGTTCAGCTCTACATTTTCGTGTCCACAAAACCCAGCCTTCAGAAATCATTGGAATCACCACTAGAGAATGTTCCATTCATTCACTGCGAATCTGGAATTCATCTGAAACTCCACTCCTGGCAGGTTTTCGTTACGCCACTGGTGAATGTCCAAGTAACTCAATACTGGTTTTCAGAGGCATGTTCAACTCGCAGAAGTGCTGTTCAATGGGCTATCCACTCAATATTGGTCAGCTCTTCATTTTCCTCTCCACACAAACCAGCCTTCAGAAATCATTGGGCTCTCCACTACAGACTGTTCCATTCATTCACTGCGATTCTGCAATTCATCTGACTCTCCGCTCCAGGCAGGTTTTCATTACAGCACTGGTGAATGACCAAGTAATCCAATGCTGGTTTTCAGCCGCCTTTTCACACTCGCAGTGTGCTGTTCAATTGTCTATCCACTCAAACCTGGTCAGCCTTTCATTTTCTTTTCCACAATATCAGACTTCAGAAATCATTGGAATCGCCAGTACAGAATGTTCCATTCATTCACTGCCAATCTGGAATTCATCTGAATCTGCACTCCAGGTAGGCTTTCATTACACCACTTATGAATGTCCAAGTAACACAATGCTGGTTTTCAGCGGTCTGTTCACACTCTAAGCCCTGCTTTTTACTGGGTATCCACACAACTGTGGTCAGCTCTTCATTTTCATGTCCAAACAATCCAGACTTGAGAAATCATTGCAATCTCCAGTACAGAATGTTCCATTCATTCACTGCGAATCTGGAATTCAACTGAATCTCCACTACCTGCAGATTTATCTTACACCACTTGTGAATGTCCAAGTAAAACAATGCTGGTTTTCAGAGGCCTGTTCATGTTCGCAGTCGTGCTGTTCAATTGGCTATCCACTCAACCTGTTTTGCTCCTCATTTTCCTGTGCACACAACCCAGCCTTCAGAAATCATTGTAATCTCCACTACAGGATGTTCCATTCATTCACTGGGAATCTGGAATTCATCTGAATCTGCACTCCACGCAGGCTTTCGTTACACCACTGCTGAAAGTCGAAGTAATGCAATACTGGTTTTCAGTGGTCTGTTCACATTCGAAGCCGAGGCTTTTTACAGGCTATCCACTCAACACTGGTCAGCTCTTCATTTTCGTGTCCCCACAATCCAGATTTCAGAAATCATTGCAATCTCCACTACAGAATGTTCCATTCATTCACTGCGAGTCTGGAGTTTATCTGATTCTCCACTCCCGCCTGGTTAACATTACACCACTTGTGAATGTCCAAGTAAGCCAATGCTGGTTTTCAGAGGCCTGTTCATACTCGCAGCCGTGCTGTTTAATTGACAATTCACTCCACCCTGTTCAGCTCTTCATTGTCCCACCACACTACCAGCCTTCAGAAATCTTTGTTATCTCCACTACAGAATGTTCCATTCATTCACTGCGAATCTGGAATTCATCTGACTCTCAACTCCACGCAGGTTTTCATTACACCACTGTTGAATGTCCAAGTAACCCAATGCTGGTTTTCAGCGGCCTGTTCATATTCGCAGCCCTGCTGTTTACTTGGCTATCGATTCAAGCCTGGTCAGCTCTTCATTTTCCTGTCCACACAACACAGGCTTCAGAAATCATTGGAATCTCCTCTACAGAATGTTCCATTCATTCACTGCGAATGTGGAATTCAACTGACTCTCCACTCCATGCAGGTTTTCCTTACACCACTGATGAATGTCCAAGTAACCCAATGCTGGTTTTCAGCTGCATGTTCACACTCGCAGCCATGCTATACAATTGGCTTTCCACTAAATCCTGATTAGTTCTTGATTTTCCTTCCACACGACCCAGCCTTCAGAAATCGTTGGAATCTCCACTAGAGAATGTTCCATTCATTCACTGCGAATCTGGAATTCCTCTGAACCTCCACTCCCGGCAGGTTTTCGTTACACCACTGTTGAATGTCCAAGTAACCCAATGTTTTAAGTGTTTTCTTCACAAGCGCAGTGGTGCTGTTCAATTGGCTATCCACTCAACCCTGGCCAGCTCTATATTTTCCTGTCCACACCACAGAGACTGGAGAAATCATTGTTATCTCCACTACAGAATGTTCCATTCATTCACAGCGAATCTGGAATTCATCTGAATCTCCACTCCCGGCAGGTTTTCGTGACACCACTGGTAAATATCCAAGTAAGCCAATGCTGGTTTTAAGTGGCCTGCTCATACTCTCAGCCGTGCTGTTCAATTTGCTATCCACTCAACCCTCTTCAGCTCCATTTTCCTGTCCACATAACCCAAACTTCAGAAACAATTGGTATCTCCTCCACAGAATGTTCCATTCATTGACGGCAAATCTGAAATTCATCTAATTCTCAACTCCCGTCAGGTTTTCGTTACACCACTTGTGAATGTCCAATTAAGCCAAAGCTGGTTTTCAGTGGCCTGTTCTTACTACGAGACGTGCTGTTCATTTGGCTATCCATTCCACCCTGTTCAGCTCTACATTTTCGTGTCCACAAAACCCAGCCTTCAGAAATCATTGGAATCACCACTAGAGAATGTTCCATTCATTCACTGCGAATCTGGAATTCATCTGAATCTCCACTCCCGGCAGGTTTTCATTGCACCACTGCTGAATGTTCAAGTAACGCAATGATGGTTTTCAGCGGTCTATTCACACTCGAACCCGTGCTGTTCACGGTCTAGCGACTCAACACTGGTGAGTTCTTCTTTTTCCAGTTCAGACAATACAAACCTCAGAAACCATTGCAATCTACACTACAGAATGTTTCATTCATTCAGGCGAATCTTGAATTCATCTTGTTCTCCACTCCCAGCAGGTTTTCGTTTCACCACTGGTGAATGTCCAAGCAACCCAAGGCTGGTTTCAGCTGCGTGTTAACACTCGCAGCCGTGCTGTTCAATTGGCTATCCAGTGAACGCTGGTTAGCTCTTGATTTTCCTTCCACACACCGAGCCTTCAGAAATCATTCTTATCTCCACTTCAGAATGTTCCATTCGTTCCCTGCGAATCTGGAATTCCTCTGACTCTCCACACCAGGCAGATTTTCCTAACAACACTGGTGAATGACCAGGTAATCCAATGCTGGTTTTCAGCGGCTGTTCACACTCACAGCCTTGCTGTTCAATTGGCAATCCAGTCAAACCTAGTCAGCTCTTCATTTTCCTGTCCACACAACCCAGCGTTCAGAAATCATTGGAATCTCTACTACAGAAATTTCCATTCATTCACTGTGAATCTGGAAATACTCTGAATCTGCATTCCAGGAAGGCTTTCGTTACACCACTGATGAATGTCCAAGTAATGCAATGCTGCTTCTTAGTGGTCTGTTCACACTCGAAACCGTGCTGTTCATTGGCTATCCACTCAATATCGGTCAGCTCTTCAATATCCTGTCCAGACTATCCAGATTCCTAAATGTTGGCAATCACCACTACAGAATGTTCCATTCAATCACGCGAATCTGGAATTCATCAGAGTCTCCACTCCTGGAAGGTTTTCGTGACACCACTGGTAAATGTCCAAGGAAGACAATGCTGGTTTTAAGCCGCCTGCTAACACACTCAGCCGTGCTGTTCAATTTGCTATCCACCCAACCCTATTCAGCTCTACATTTTCCTGTCCTCATAACCCAACCTTCAGAAATAATTGGTATCTCCTCCACAGAATGTTCCGTTCATTCACTGCGAATCTTAAATTCATCTGACTCTCAACTCCCGGCGGGTTATCGTTACACCACTTGTGAATGTCCAAGTAAGCCAATGCTGGTTTTCAGTGGCCTGTTCATACTAAGAGACGTGCTGTTCATTTGGCTATCCACTCCACCCTGTTCAGCTCTACATTTTCGTGTCCACAAAACCCAGCCTTCAGAAATCATTGGAATCACCACTAGAGAATGTTCCATTCATTCACTGCGAATCTGGAATTCATCTGAACCTCCACTCCTGGCAGGTTTTCGTTACGCCACTGGTGAATGTCCAAGTAACTCAATACTGGTTTTCAGAGGCATGTTCAACTCGCAGAAGTGCTGTTCAATGGGCTATCCACTCAATATTGGTCAGCTCTTCATTTTCCTCTCCACACAAACCAGCCTTCAGAAATCATTGGGCTCTCCACTACAGACTGTTCCATTCATTCACTGCGATTCTGCAATTCATCTGACTCTCCGCTCCAGGCAGGTTTTCATTACAGCACTGGTGAATGACCAAGTAATCCAATGCTGGTTTTCAGCCGCCTTTTCACACTCGCAGTGTGCTGTTCAATTGTCTATCCACTCAAACCTGGTCAGCCTTTCATTTTCTTTTCCACAATATCAGACTTCAGAAATCATTGGAATCGCCAGTACAGAATGTTCCATTCATTCACTGCCAATCTGGAATTCATCTGAATCTGCACTCCAGGTAGGCTTTCATTACACCACTTATGAATGTCCAAGTAACACAATGCTGGTTTTCAGCGGTCTGTTCACACTCTAAGCCCTGCTTTTTACTGGGTATCCACACAACTGTGGTCAGCTCTTCATTTTCATGTCCAAACAATCCAGACTTGAGAAATCATTGCAATCTCCAGTACAGAATGTTCCATTCATTCACTGCGAATCTGGAATTCAACTGAATCTCCACTACCTGCAGATTTATCTTACACCACTTGTGAATGTCCAAGTAAAACAATGCTGGTTTTCAGAGGCCTGTTCATGTTCGCAGTCGTGCTGTTCAATTGGCTATCCACTCAACCTGTTTTGCTCCTCATTTTCCTGTGCACACAACCCAGCCTTCAGAAATCATTGTAATCTCCACTACAGGATGTTCCATTCATTCACTGGGAATCTGGAATTCATCTGAATCTGCACTCCACGCAGGCTTTCGTTACACCACTGCTGAAAGTCGAAGTAATGCAATACTGGTTTTCAGTGGTCTGTTCACGTTCGAAGCCGAGGCTTTTTACAGGCTATCCACTCAACACTGGTCAGCTCTTCATTTTCGTGTCCCCACAATCCAGATTTCAGAAATCATTGCAATCTCCACTACAGAATGTTCCATTCATTCACTGCGAGTCTGGAGTTTATCTGATTCTCCACTCCCGCCTGGTTAACATTACACCACTTGTGAATGTCCAAGTAAGCCAATGCTGGTTTTCAGAGGCCTGTTCATACTCGCAGCCGTGCTGTTTAATTGACAATTCACTCCACCCTGTTCAGCTCTTCATTGTCCCACCACACTACCAGCCTTCAGAAATCTTTGTTATCTCCACTACAGAATGTTCCATTCATTCACTGCGAATCTGGAATTCATCTGACTCTCAACTCCACGCAGGTTTTCGTTACACCACTGTTGAATGTCCAAGTAACCCAATGTTTTAAGTGTTTTCTTCACAAGCGCAGTGGTGCTGTTCAATTGGCTATCCACTCAACCCTGGCCAGCTCTATATTTTCCTGTCCACACCACAGAGACTGGAGAAATCATTGTTATCTCCACTACAGAATGTTCCATTCATTCACAGCGAATCTGGAATTCATCTGAATCTCCACTCCCGGCAGGTTTTCGTGACACCACTGGTAAATATCCAAGTAAGCCAATGCTGGTTTTAAGTGGCCTGCTCATACTCTCAGCCGTGCTGTTCAATTTGCTATCCACTCAACCCTCTTCAGCTCCATTTTCCTGTCCACATAACCCAAACTTCAGAAACAATTGGTATCTCCTCCACAGAATGTTCCATTCATTGACGGCAAATCTGAAATTCATCTAATTCTCAACTCCCGTCAGGTTTTCGTTACACCACTTGTGAATGTCCAATTAAGCCAAAGCTGGTTTTCAGTGGCCTGTTCTTACTACGAGACGTGCTGTTCATTTGGCTATCCATTCCACCCTGTTCAGCTCTACATTTTCGTGTCCACAAAACCCAGCCTTCAGAAATCATTGGAATCACCACTAGAGAATGTTCCATTCATTCACTGCGAATCTGGAATTCATCTGAATCTCCACTCCCGGCAGGTTTTCATTGCACCACTGCTGAATGTTCAAGTAACGCAATGATGGTTTTCAGCGGTCTATTCACACTCGAACCCGTGCTGTTCACGGTCTAGCGACTCAACACTGGTGAGTTCTTCTTTTTCCAGTTCAGACAATACAAACCTCAGAAACCATTGCAATCTACACTACAGAATGTTTCATTCATTCAGGCGAATCTTGAATTCATCTTGTTCTCCACTCCCAGCAGGTTTTCGTTTCACCACTGGTGAATGTCCAAGCAACCCAAGGCTGGTTTCAGCTGCGTGTTAACACTCGCAGCCGTGCTGTTCAATTGGCTATCCAGTGAACGCTGGTTAGCTCTTGATTTTCCTTCCACACACCGAGCCTTCAGAAATCATTCTTATCTCCACTTCAGAATGTTCCATTCGTTCCCTGCGAATCTGGAATTCCTCTGACTCTCCACACCAGGCAGATTTTCCTAACAACACTGGTGAATGACCAGGTAATCCAATGCTGGTTTTCAGCGGCTGTTCACACTCACAGCCTTGCTGTTCAATTGGCAATCCAGTCAAACCTAGTCAGCTCTTCATTTTCCTGTCCACACAACCCAGCGTTCAGAAATCATTGGAATCTCTACTACAGAAATTTCCATTCATTCACTGTGAATCTGGAAATACTCTGAATCTGCATTCCAGGAAGGCTTTCGTTACACCACTGATGAATGTCCAAGTAATGCAATGCTGCTTCTTAGTGGTCTGTTCACACTCGAAACCGTGCTGTTCATTGGCTATCCACTCAATATCGGTCAGCTCTTCAATATCCTGTCCAGACTATCCAGATTCCTAAATGTTGGCAATCACCACTACAGAATGTTCCATTCAATCACGCGAATCTGGAATTCATCAGAGTCTCCACTCCTGGAAGGTTTTCGTGACACCACTGGTAAATGTCCAAGGAAGACAATGCTGGTTTTAAGCCGCCTGCTAACACACTCAGCCGTGCTGTTCAATTTGCTATCCACCCAACCCTATTCAGCTCTACATTTTCCTGTCCTCATAACCCAACCTTCAGAAATAATTGGTATCTCCTCCACAGAATGTTCCGTTCATTCACTGCGAATCTTAAATTCATCTGACTCTCAACTCCCGGCGGGTTATCGTTACACCACTTGTGAATGTCCAAGTAAGCCAATGCTGGTTTTCAGTGGCCTGTTCATACTAAGAGACGTGCTGTTCATTTGGCTATCCACTCCACCCTGTTCAGCTCTACATTTTCGTGTCCACAAAACCCAGCCTTCAGAAATCATTGGAATCACCACTAGAGAATGTTCCATTCATTCACTGCGAATCTGGAATTCATCTGAACCTCCACTCCTGGCAGGTTTTCGTTACGCCACTGGTGAATGTCCAAGTAACTCAATACTGGTTTTCAGAGGCATGTTCAACTCGCAGAAGTGCTGTTCAATGGGCTATCCACTCAATATTGGTCAGCTCTTCATTTTCCTCTCCACACAAACCAGCCTTCAGAAATCATTGGGCTCTCCACTACAGACTGTTCCATTCATTCACTGCGATTCTGCAATTCATCTGACTCTCCGCTCCAGGCAGGTTTTCATTACAGCACTGGTGAATGACCAAGTAATCCAATGCTGGTTTTCAGCCGCCTTTTCACACTCGCAGTGTGCTGTTCAATTGTCTATCCACTCAAACCTGGTCAGCCTTTCATTTTCTTTTCCACAATATCAGACTTCAGAAATCATTGGAATCGCCAGTACAGAATGTTCCATTCATTCACTGCCAATCTGGAATTCATCTGAATCTGCACTCCAGGTAGGCTTTCATTACACCACTTATGAATGTCCAAGTAACACAATGCTGGTTTTCAGCGGTCTGTTCACACTCTAAGCCCTGCTTTTTACTGGGTATCCACACAACTGTGGTCAGCTCTTCATTTTCATGTCCAAACAATCCAGACTTGAGAAATCATTGCAATCTCCAGTACAGAATGTTCCATTCATTCACTGCGAATCTGGAATTCAACTGAATCTCCACTACCTGCAGATTTATCTTACACCACTTGTGAATGTCCAAGTAAAACAATGCTGGTTTTCAGAGGCCTGTTCATGTTCGCAGTCGTGCTGTTCAATTGGCTATCCACTCAACCTGTTTTGCTCCTCATTTTCCTGTGCACACAACCCAGCCTTCAGAAATCATTGTAATCTCCACTACAGGATGTTCCATTCATTCACTGGGAATCTGGAATTCATCTGAATCTGCACTCCACGCAGGCTTTCGTTACACCACTGCTGAAAGTCGAAGTAATGCAATACTGGTTTTCAGTGGTCTGTTCACATTCGAAGCCGAGGCTTTTTACAGGCTATCCACTCAACACTGGTCAGCTCTTCATTTTCGTGTCCCCACAATCCAGATTTCAGAAATCATTGCAATCTCCACTACAGAATGTTCCATTCATTCACTGCGAGTCTGGAGTTTATCTGATTCTCCACTCCCGCCTGGTTAACATTACACCACTTGTGAATGTCCAAGTAAGCCAATGCTGGTTTTCAGAGGCCTGTTCATACTCGCAGCCGTGCTGTTTAATTGACAATTCACTCCACCCTGTTCAGCTCTTCATTGTCCCACCACACTACCAGCCTTCAGAAATCTTTGTTATCTCCACTACAGAATGTTCCATTCATTCACTGCGAATCTGGAATTCATCTGACTCTCAACTCCACGCAGGTTTTCATTACACCACTGTTGAATGTCCAAGTAACCCAATGCTGGTTTTCAGCGGCCTGTTCATATTCGCAGCCCTGCTGTTTACTTGGCTATCGATTCAAGCCTGGTCAGCTCTTCATTTTCCTGTCCACACAACACAGGCTTCAGAAATCATTGGAATCTCCTCTACAGAATGTTCCATTCATTCACTGCGAATGTGGAATTCAACTGACTCTCCACTCCATGCAGGTTTTCCTTACACCACTGATGAATGTCCAAGTAACCCAATGCTGGTTTTCAGCTGCATGTTCACACTCGCAGCCATGCTATACAATTGGCTTTCCACTAAATCCTGATTAGTTCTTGATTTTCCTTCCACACGACCCAGCCTTCAGAAATCGTTGGAATCTCCACTAGAGAATGTTCCATTCATTCACTGCGAATCTGGAATTCCTCTGAACCTCCACTCCCGGCAGGTTTTCGTTACACCACTGTTGAATGTCCAAGTAACCCAATGTTTTAAGTGTTTTCTTCACAAGCGCAGTGGTGCTGTTCAATTGGCTATCCACTCAACCCTGGCCAGCTCTACATTTTCCTGTCCACACCACAGAGACTGGAGAAATCATTGTTATCTCCACTACAGAATGTTCCATTCATTCACAGCGAATCTGGAATTCATCTGAATCTCCACTCCCGGCAGGTTTTCGTGACACCACTGGTAAATATCCAAGTAAGCCAATGCTGGTTTTAAGTGGCCTGCTCATACTCTCAGCCGTGCTGTTCAATTTGCTATCCACTCAACCCTCTTCAGCTCCATTTTCCTGTCCACATAACCCAAACTTCAGAAACAATTGGTATCTCCTCCACAGAATGTTCCATTCATTGACGGCAAATCTGAAATTCATCTAATTCTCAACTCCCGTCAGGTTTTCGTTACACCACTTGTGAATGTCCAATTAAGCCAAAGCTGGTTTTCAGTGGCCTGTTCTTACTACGAGACGTGCTGTTCATTTGGCTATCCATTCCACCCTGTTCAGCTCTACATTTTCGTGTCCACAAAACCCAGCCTTCAGAAATCATTGGAATCACCACTAGAGAATGTTCCATTCATTCACTGCGAATCTGGAATTCATCTGAATCTCCACTCCCGGCAGGTTTTCATTGCACCACTGCTGAATGTTCAAGTAACGCAATGATGGTTTTCAGCGGTCTATTCACACTCGAACCCGTGCTGTTCACGGTCTAGCGACTCAACACTGGTGAGTTCTTCTTTTTCCAGTTCAGACAATACAAACCTCAGAAACCATTGCAATCTACACTACAGAATGTTTCATTCATTCAGGCGAATCTTGAGTTCATCTTGTTCTCCACTCCCAGCAGGTTTTCGTTTCACCACTGGTGAATGTCCAAGCAACCCAAGGCTGGTTTCAGCTGCGTGTTAACACTCGCAGCCGTGCTGTTCAATTGGCTATCCAGGGAACGCTGGTTAGCTCTTGATTTTCCTTCCACACACCGAGCCTTCAGAAATCATTCTTATCTCCACTTCAGAATGTTCCATTCGTTCCCTGCGAATCTGGAATTCCTCTGACTCTCCACACCAGGCAGATTTTCCTAACAACACTGGTGAATGACCAGGTAATCCAATGCTGGTTTTCAGCGGCTGTTCACACTCACAGCCTTGCTGTTCAATTGGCAATCCAGTCAAACCTAGTCAGCTCTTCATTTTCCTGTCCACACAACCCAGCGTTCAGAAATCATTGGAATCTCTACTACAGAAATTTCCATTCATTCACTGTGAATCTGGAAATACTCTGAATCTGCATTCCAGGAAGGCTTTCGTTACACCACTGATGAATGTCCAAGTAATGCAATGCTGCTTCTTAGTGGTCTGTTCACACTCGAAACCGTGCTGTTCATTGGCTATCCACTCAATATCGGTCAGCTCTTCAATATCCTGTCCAGACTATCCAGATTCCTAAATGTTGGCAATCACCACTACAGAATGTTCCATTCAATCACGCGAATCTGGAATTCATCAGAGTCTCCACTCCTGGAAGGTTTTCGTGACACCACTGGTAAATGTCCAAGGAAGACAATGCTGGTTTTAAGCCGCCTGCTAACACACTCAGCCGTGCTGTTCAATTTGCTATCCACCCAACCCTATTCAGCTCTACATTTTCCTGTCCTCATAACCCAACCTTCAGAAATAATTGGTATCTCCTCCACAGAATGTTCCGTTCATTCACTGCGAATCTTAAATTCATCTGACTCTCAACTCCCGGCGGGTTATCGTTACACCACTTGTGAATGTCCAAGTAAGCCAATGCTGGTTTTCAGTGGCCTGTTCATACTAAGAGACGTGCTGTTCATTTGGCTATCCACTCCACCCTGTTCAGCTCTACATTCTCGTGTCCACAAAACCCAGCCTTCAGAAATCATTGGAATCACCACTAGAGAATGTTCCATTCATTCACTGCGAATCTGGAATTCCTCTGAACCTCCACTCCTGGCAGGTTTTCGTTACGCCACTGGTGAATGTCCAAGTAACTCAATACTGGTTTTCAGAGGCATGTTCAACTCGCAGAAGTGCTGTTCAATGGGTTATCCACTCAATATTGGTCAGCTCTTCATTTTCCTCTCCACTCAAACCAGCCTTCAGAAATCATTGGGCTCTCCACTACAGACTGTTCCGTTCATTCACTGCGATTCTGCAATTCATCTGACTCTCCGCTCCAGGCAGGTTTTCATTACAGCACTGGTGAATGACCAAGTAATCCAATGCTGGTTTTCAGCCGCCTTTTCACACTCGCAGTGTGCTGTTCAATTGTCTATCCACTCAAACCTGGTCAGCCTTTCATTTTCTTTTCCACAATATCAGACTTCAGAAATCATTGGAATCGCCAGTACAGAATGTTCCATTCATTCACTGCCAATCTGGAATTCATCTGAATCTGCACTCCAGGTAGGCTTTCATTACACCACTTATGAATGTCCAAGTAACACAATGCTGGTTTTCAGCGGTCTGTTCACACTCTAAGCCCTGCTTTTTACTGGGTATCCACACAACTGTGGTCAGCTCTTCATTTTCATGTCCAAACAATCCAGACTTGAGAAATCATTGCAATCTCCAGTACAGAATGTTCCATTCATTCACTGCGAATCTGGAATTCAACTGAATCTCCACTACCTGCAGATTTATCTTACACCACTTGTGAATGTCCAAGTAAAACAATGCTGGTTTTCAGAGGCCTGTTCATGTTCGCAGTCGTGCTGTTCAATTGGCTATCCACTCAACCTGTTTTGCTCCTCATTTTCCTGTGCACACAACCCAGCCTTCAGAAATCATTGTAATCTCCACTACAGGATGTTCCATTCATTCACTGGGAATCTGGAATTCATCTGAATCTGCACTCCACGCAGGCTTTCGTTACACCACTGCTGAAAGTTGAAGTAATGCAATACTGGTTTTCAGTGGTCTGTTCACATTCGAAGCCGAGGCTTTTTACAGGCTATCCACTCAACACTGGTCAGCTCTTCATTTTCGTGTCCCCACAATCCAGATTTCAGAAATCATTGCAATCTCCACTACAGAATGTTCCATTGATTCACTGCGAGTCTGGAGTTTATCTGATTCTCCACTCCCGCCTGGTTAACATTACACCACTTGTGAATGTCCAAGTAAGCCAATGCTGGTTTTCAGAGGCCTGTTCATACTCGCAGCCGTGCTGTTTAATTGACAATTCACTCCACCCTGTTCAGCTCTTCATTGTCCCACCACACTACCAGCCTTCAGAAATCTTTGTTATCTCCACTACAGAATGTTCCATTCATTCACTGCGAATCTGGAATTCATCTGACTCTCAACTCCACGCGGGTTTTCATTACACCACTGTTGAATGTCCAAGTAACCCAATGCTGGTTTTCAGCGGCCTGTTCATATTCGCAGCCCTGCTGTTTACTTGGCTATCGATTCAAGCCTGGTCAGCTCTTCATTTTCCTGTCCACACAACACAGGCTTCAGAAATCATTGGAATCTCCTCTACAGAATGTTCCATTCATTCACTGCGAATGTGGAATTCAACTGACTCTCCACTCCATGCAGGTTTTCCTTACACCACTGATGAATGTCCAAGTAACCCAATGCTGGTTTTCAGCTGCATGATCACACTCGCAGCCATGCTATACAATTGGCTTTCCACTAAATCCTGATTAGTTCTTGATTTTCCTTCCACACGACCCAGCCTTCAGAAATCGTTGGAATCTCCACTAGAGAATGTTCCATTCATTCACTGCGAATCTGGAATTCCTCTGAACCTCCACTCCCGGCAGGTTTTCGTTACACCACTGTTGAATGTCCAAGAAACCCAATGTTTTAAGTGTTTTCTTCACAAGCGCAGTGGTGCTGTTCAATTGGCTATCCACTCAACCCTGGCCAGCTCTACATTTTCCTGTCCACACCACAGAGACTGGAGAAATCATTGTTATCTCCACTACAGAATGTTCCATTCATTCACAGCGAATCTGGAATTCATCTGAATCTCCACTCCCGGCAGGTTTTCGTGACACCACTGGTAAATATCCAAGTAAGCCAATGCTGGTTTTAAGTGGCCTGCTCATACTCTCAGCCGTGCTGTTCAATTTGCTATCCACTCAACCCTCTTCAGCTCCATTTTCCTGTCCACATAACCCAAACTTCAGAAACAATTGGTATCTCCTCCACAGAATGTTCCATTCATTGACGGCAAATCTGAAATTCATCTAATTCTCAACTCCCGTCAGGTTTTCGTTACACCACTTGTGAATGTCCAATTAAGCCAAAGCTGGTTTTCAGTGGCCTGTTCTTACTACGAGACGTGCTGTTCATTTGGCTATCCATTCCACCCTGTTCAGCTCTACATTTTCGTGTCCACAAAACCCAGCCTTCAGAAATCATTGGAATCACCACTAGAGAATGTTCCATTCATTCACTGCGAATCTGGAATTCATCTGAATCTCCACTCCCGGCAGGTTTTCATTGCACCACTGCTGAATGTTCAAGTAACGCAATGATGGTTTTCAGCGGTCTATTCACACTCGAACCCGTGCTGTTCACGGTCTAGCGACTCAACACTGGTGAGTTCTTCTTTTTCCAGTTCAGACAATACAAACCTCAGAAACCATTGCAATCTACACTACAGAATGTTTCATTCATTCAGGCGAATCTTGAATTCATCTTGTTCTCCACTCCCAGCAGGTTTTCGTTTCACCACTGGTGAATGTCCAAGCAACCCAAGGCTGGTTTCAGCTGCGTGTTAACACTCGCAGCCGTGCTGTTCAATTGGCTATCCAGTGAACGCTGGTTAGCTCTTGATTTTCCTTCCACACACCGAGCCTTCAGAAATCATTCTTATCTCCACTTCAGAATGTTCCATTCGTTCCCTGCGAATTTGGAATTTCTCTGACTCTCCACACCAGGCAGATTTTCCTAACAACACTGGTGAATGACCAGGTAATCCAATGCTGGTTTTCAGCGGCTGTTCACACTCACAGCCTTGCTGTTCAATTGGCAATCCAGTCAAACCTAGTCAGCTCTTCATTTTCCTGTCCACACAACCCAGCGTTCAGAAATCATTGGAATCTCTACTACAGAAATTTCCATTCATTCACTGTGAATGTGGAAATACTCTGAATCTGCATTCCAGGAAGGCTTTCGTTACACCACTGATGAATGTCCAAGTAATGCAATGCTGCTTCTTAGTGGTCTGTTCACACTCGAAACCGTGCTCTTCATTGGCTATCCACTCAATATCGGTCAGCTCTTCAATATCCTGTCCAGACTATCCAGATTCCTAAATGTTGGCAATCACCACTACAGAATGTTCCATTCAATCACGCGAATCTGGAATTCATCAGAGTCTCCACTCCTGGAAGGTTTTCGTGACACCACTGGTAAATGTCCAAGGAAGACAATGCTGGTTTTAAGCCGCCTGCTAACACACTCAGCCGTGCTGTTCAATTTGCTATCCACCCAACCCTATTCAGCTCTACATTTTCCTGTCCTCATAACCCAACCTTCAGAAATAATTGGTATCTCCTCCACAGAATGTTCCGTTCATTCACTGCGAATCTTAAATTCATCTGACTCTCAACTCCCGGCGGGTTATCGTTACACCACTTGTGAATGTCCAAGTAAGCCAATGCTGGTTTTCAGTGGCCTGTTCATACTAAGAGACGTGCTGTTCATTTGGCTATCCACTCCACCCTGTTCAGCTCTACATTTTCGTGTCCACAAAACCCAGCCTTCAGAAATCATTGGAATCACCACTAGAGAATGTTCCATTCATTCACTGCGAATCTGGAATTCATCTGAACCTCCACTCCTGGCAGGTTTTCGTTACGCCACTGGTGAATGTCCAAGTAACTCAATACTGGTTTTCAGAGGCATGTTCAACTCGCAGAAGTGCTGTTCAATGGGCTATCCACTCAATATTGGTCAGCTCTTCATTTTCCTCTCCACACAAACCAGCCTTCAGAAATCATTGGGCTCTCCACTACAGACTGTTCCATTCATTCACTGCGATTCTGCAATTCATCTGACTCTCCGCTCCAGGCAGGTTTTCATTACAGCACTGGTGAATGACCAAGTAATCCAATGCTGGTTTTCAGCCGCCTTTTCACACTCGCAGTGTGCTGTTCAATTGTCTATCCACTCAAACCTGGTCAGCCTTTCATTTTCTTTTCCACAATATCAGACTTCAGAAATCATTGGAATCGCCAGTACAGAATGTTCCATTCATTCACTGCCAATCTGGAATTCATCTGAATCTGCACTCCAGGTAGGCTTTCATTACACCACTTATGAATGTCCAAGTAACACAATGCTGGTTTTCAGCGGTCTGTTCACACTCTAAGCCCTGCTTTTTACTGGGTATCCACACAACTGTGGTCAGCTCTTCATTTTCATGTCCAAACAATCCAGACTTGAGAAATCATTGCAATCTCCAGTACAGAATGTTCCATTCATTCACTGCGAATCTGGAATTCAACTGAATCTCCACTACCTGCAGATTTATCTTACACCACTTGTGAATGTCCAAGTAAAACAATGCTGGTTTTCAGAGGCCTGTTCATGTTCGCAGTCGTGCTGTTCAATTGGCTATCCACTCAACCTGTTTTGCTCCTCATTTTCCTGTGCACACAACCCAGCCTTCAGAAATCATTGTAATCTCCACTACAGGATGTTCCATTCATTCACTGGGAATCTGGAATTCATCTGAATCTGCACTCCACGCAGGCTTTCGTTACACCACTGCTGAAAGTCGAAGTAATGCAATACTGGTTTTCAGTGGTCTGTTCACATTCGAAGCCGAGGCTTTTTACAGGCTATCCACTCAACACTGGTCAGCTCTTCATTTTCGTGTCCCCACAATCCAGATTTCAGAAATCATTGCAATCTCCACTACAGAATGTTCCATTCATTCACTGCGAGTCTGGAGTTTATCTGATTCTCCACTCCCGCCTGGTTAACATTACACCACTTGTGAATGTCCAAGTAAGCCAATGCTGGTTTTCAGAGGCCTGTTCATACTCGCAGCCGTGCTGTTTAATTGACAATTCACTCCACCCTGTTCAGCTCTTCATTGTCCCACCACACTACCAGCCTTCAGAAATCTTTGTTATCTCCACTACAGAATGTTCCATTCATTCACTGCGAATCTGGAATTCATCTGACTCTCAACTCCACGCAGGTTTTCATTACACCACTGTTGAATGTCCAAGTAACCCAATGCTGGTTTTCAGCGGCCTGTTCATATTCGCAGCCCTGCTGTTTACTTGGCTATCGATTCAAGCCTGGTCAGCTCTTCATTTTCCTGTCCACACAACACAGGCTTCAGAAATCATTGGAATCTCCTCTACAGAATGTTCCATTCATTCACTGTGAATGTGGAATTCAACTGACTCTCCACTCCATGAAGGTTTTCCTTACACCACTGATGAATGTCCAAGTAACCCAATGCTGGTTTTCAGCTGCATGTTCACACTCGCAGCCATGCTATACAATTGGCTTTCCACTAAATCCTGATTAGTTCTTGATTTTCCTTCCACACGACCCAGCCTTCAGAAATCGTTGGAATCTCCACTAGAGAATGTTCCATTCATTCACTGCGAATCTGGAATTCCTCTGAACCTCCACTCCCGGCAGGTTTTCGTTACACCACTGTTGAATGTCCAAGTAACCCAATGTTTTAAGTGTTTTCTTCACAAGCGCAGTGGTGCTGTTCAATTGGCTATCCACTCAACCCTGGCCAGCTCTACATTTTCCTGTCCACACCACAGAGACTGGAGAAATCATTGTTATCTCCACTACAGAATGTTCCATTCATTCACAGCGAATCTGGAATTCATCTGAATCTCCACTCCCGGCAGGTTTTCGTGACACCACTGGTAAATATCCAAGTAATCCAATGCTGGTTTTAAGTGGCCTGCTCATACTCTCAGCCGTGCTGTTCAATTTGCTATCCACTCAACCCTCTTCAGCTCCATTTTCCTGTCCACATAACCCAAACTTCAGAAACAATTGGTATCTCCTCCACAGAATGTTCCATTCATTGACGGCAAATCTGAAATTCATCTAATTCTCAACTCCCGTCAGGTTTTCGTTACACCACTTGTGAATGTCCAATTAAGCCAAAGCTGGTTTTCAGTGGCCTGTTCTTACTACGAGACATGCTGTTCATTTGGCTATCCATTCCACCCTGTTCAGCTCTACATTTTCGTGTCCACAAAACCCAGCCTTCAGAAATCATTGGAATCACCACTAGAGAATGTTCCATTCATTCACTGCGAATCTGGAATTCATCTGAATCTCCACTCCCGGCAGGTTTTCATTGCACCACTGCTGAATGTTCAAGTAACGCAATGATGGTTTTCAGCGGTCTATTCACACTCGAACCCGTGCTGTTCACGGTCTAGCGACTCAACACTGGTGAGTTCTTCTTTTTCCAGTTCAGACAATACAAACCTCAGAAACCATTGCAATCTACACTACAGAATGTTTCATTCATTCAGGCGAATCTTGAATTCATCTTGTTCTCCACTCCCAGCAGGTTTTCGTTTCACCACTGGTGAATGTCCAAGCAACCCAAGGCTGGTTTCAGCTGCGTGTTAACACTCGCAGCCGTGCTGTTCAATTGGCTATCCAGTGAACGCTGGTTAGCTCTTGATTTTCCTTCCACACACCGAGCCTTCAGAAATCATTCTTATCTCCACTTCAGAATGTTCCATTCGTTCCCTGCGAATCTGGAATTCCTCTGACTCTCCACACCAGGCAGATTTTCCTAACAACACTGGTGAATGACCAGGTAATCCAATGCTGGTTTTCAGCGGCTGTTCACACTCACAGCCTTGCTGTTCAATTGGCAATCCAGTCAAACCTAGTCAGCTCTTCATTTTCCTGTCCACACAACCCAGCGTTCAGAAATCATTGGAATCTCTACTACAGAAATTTCCATTCATTCACTGTGAATCTGGAAATACTCTGAATCTGCATTCCAGGAAGGCTTTCGTTACACCACTGATGAATGTCCAAGTAATGCAATGCTGCTTCTTAGTGGTCTGTTCACACTCGAAACCGTGCTGTTCATTGGCTATCCACTCAATATCGGTCAGCTCTTCAATATCCTGTCCAGACTATCCAGATTCCTAAATGTTGGCAATCACCACTACAGAATGTTCCATTCAATCACGCGAATCTGGAATTCATCAGAGTCTCCACTCCTGGAAGGTTTTCGTGACACCACTGGTAAATGTCCAAGGAAGACAATGCTGGTTTTAAGCCGCCTGCTAACACACTCAGCCGTGCTGTTCAATTTGCTATCCACCCAACCATATTCAGCTCTACATTTTCCTGTCCTCATAACCCAACCTTCAGAAATAATTGGTATCTCCTCCACAGAATGTTCCGTTCATTCACTGCGAATCTTAAATTCATCTGACTCTCAACTCCCGGCGGGTTATCGTTACACCACTTGTGAATGTCCAAGTAAGCCAATGCTGGTTTTCAGTGGCCTGTTCATACTAAGAGACGTGCTGTTCATTTGGCTATCCACTCCACCCTGTTCAGCTCTACATTTTCGTGTCCACAAAACCCAGCCTTCAGAAATCATTGGAATCACCACTAGAGAATGTTCCATTCATTCACTGCGAATCTGGAATTCATCTGAACCTCCACTCCTGGCAGGTTTTCGTTACGCCACTGGTGAATGTCCAAGTAACTCAATACTGGTTTTCAGAGGCATGTTCAACTCGCAGAAGTGCTGTTCAATGGGCTATCCACTCAATATTGGTCAGCTCTTCATTTTCCTCTCCACACAAACCAGCCTTCAGAAATCATTGGGCTCTCCACTACAGACTGTTCCATTCATTCACTGCGATTCTGCAATTCATCTGACTCTCCGCTCCAGGCAGGTTTTCATTACAGCACTGGTGAATGACCAAGTAATCCAATGCTGGTTTTCAGCCGCCTTTTCACACTCGCAGTGTGCTGTTCAATTGTCTATCCACTCAAACCTGGTCAGTCTTTCATTTTCTTTTCCACAATATCAGACTTCAGAAATCATTGGAATCGCCAGTACAGAATGTTCCATTCATTCACTGCCAATCTGGAATTCATCTGAATCTGCACTCCAGGTAGGCTTTCATTACACCACTTATGAATGTCCAAGTAACACAATGCTGGTTTTCAGCGGTCTGTTCACACTCTAAGCCCTGCTTTTTACTGGGTATCCACACAACTGTGGTCAGCTCTTCATTTTCATGTCCAAACAATCCAGACTTGAGAAATCATTGCAATCTCCAGTACAGAATGTTCCATTCATTCACTGCGAATCTGGAATTCAACTGAATCTCCACTACCTGCAGATTTATCTTACACCACTTGTGAATGTCCAAGTAAAACAATGCTGGTTTTCAGAGGCCTGTTCATGTTCGCAGTCGTGCTGTTCAATTGGCTATCCACTCAACCTGTTTTGCTCCTCATTTTCCTGTGCACACAACCCAGCCTTCAGAAATCATTGTAATCTCCACTACAGGATGTTCCATTCATTCACTGGGAATCTGGAATTCATCTGAATCTGCACTCCACGCAGGCTTTCGTTACACCACTGCTGAAAGTCGAAGTAATGCAATACTGGTTTTCAGTGGTCTGTTCACATTCGAAGCCGAGGCTTTTTACAGGCTATCCACTCAACACTGGTCAGCTCTTCATTTTCGTGTCCCCACAATCCAGATTTCAGAAATCATTGCAATCTCCACTACAGAATGTTCCATTCATTCACTGCGAGTCTGGAGTTTATCTGATTCTCCACTCCCGCCTGGTTAACATTACACCACTTGTGAATGTCCAAGTAAGCCAATGCTGGTTTTCAGAGGCCTGTTCATACTCGCAGCCGTGCTGTTTAATTGACAATTCACTCCACCCTGTTCAGCTCTTCATTGTCCCACCACACTACCAGCCTTCAGAAATCTTTGTTATCTCCACTACAGAATGTTCCATTCATTCACTGCGAATCTGGAATTCATCTGACTCTCAACTCCACGCAGGTTTTCATTACACCACTGTTGAATGTCCAAGTAACCCAATGCTGGTTTTCAGCGGCCTGTTCATATTCGCAGCCCTGCTGTTTACTTGGCTATCGATTCAAGCCTGGTCAGCTCTTCATTTTCCTGTCCACACAACACAGGCTTCAGAAATCATTGGAATCTCCTCTACAGAATGTTCCATTCATTCACTGCGAATGTGGAATTCAACTGACTCTCCACTCCATGCAGGTTTTCCTTACACCACTGATGAATGTCCAAGTAACCCAATGCTGGTTTTCAGCTGCATGTTCACACTCGCAGCCATGCTATACAATTGGCTTTCCACTAAATCCTGATTAGTTCTTGATTTTCCTTCCACACGACCCAGCCTTCAGAAATCGTTGGAATCTCCACTAGAGAATGTTCCATTCATTCACTGCGAATCTGGAATTCCTCTGAACCTCCACTCCCGGCAGGTTTTCGTTACACCACTGTTGAATGTCCAAGTAACCCAATGTTTTAAGTGTTTTCTTCACAAGCGCAGTGGTGCTGTTCAATTGGCTATCCACTCAACCCTGGCCAGCTCTACATTTTCCTGTCCACACCACAGAGACTGGAGAAATCATTGTTATCTCCACTACAGAATGTTCCATTCATTCACAGCGAATCTGGAATTCATCTGAATCTCCACTCCCGGCAGGTTTTCGTGACACCACTGGTAAATATCCAAGTAAGCCAATGCTGGTTTTAAGTGGCCTGCTCATACTCTCAGCCGTGCTGTTCAATTTGCTATCCACTCAACCCTCTTCAGCTCCATTTTCCTGTCCACATAACCCAAACTTCAGAAACAATTGGTATCTCCTCCACAGAATGTTCCATTCATTGACGGCAAATCTGAAATTCATCTAATTCTCAACTCCCGTCAGGTTTTCGTTACACCACTTGTGAATGTCCAATTAAGCCAAAGCTGGTTTTCAGTGGCCTGTTCTTACTACGAGACGTGCTGTTCATTTGGCTATCCATTCCACCCTGTTCAGCTCTACATTTTCGTGTCCACAAAACCCAGCCTTCAGAAATCATTGGAATCACCACTAGAGAATGTTCCATTCATTCACTGCGAATCTGGAATTCATCTGAATCTCCACTCCCGGCAGGTTTTCATTGCACCACTGCTGAATGTTCAAGTAACGCAATGATGGTTTTCAGCGGTCTATTCACACTCGAACCCGTGCTGTTCACGGTCTAGCGACTCAACACTGGTGAGTTCTTCTTTTTCCAGTTCAGACAATACAAACCTCAGAAACCATTGCAATCTACACTACAGAATGTTTCATTCATTCAGGCGAATCTTGAATTCATCTTGTTCTCCACTCCCAGCAGGTTTTCGTTTCACCACTGGTGAATGTCCAAGCAACCCAAGGCTGGTTTCAGCTGCGTGTTAACACTCGCAGCCGTGCTGTTCAATTGGCTATCCAGTGAACGCTGGTTAGCTCTTGATTTTCCTTCCACACACCGAGCCTTCAGAAATCATTCTTATCTCCACTTCAGAATGTTCCATTCGTTCCCTGCGAATCTGGAATTCCTCTGACTCTCCACACCAGGCAGATTTTCCTAACAACACTGGTGAATGACCAGGTAATCCAATGCTGGTTTTCAGCGGCTGTTCACACTCACAGCCTTGCTGTTCCATTGGCAATCCAGTCAAACCTAGTCAGCTCTTCATTTTCCTGTCCACACAACCCAGCGTTCAGAAATCATTGGAATCTCTACTACAGAAATTTCCATTCATTCACTGTGAATCTGGAAATACTCTGAATCTGCATTCCAGGAAGGCTTTCGTTACACCACTGATGAATGTCCAAGTAATGCAATGCTGCTTCTTAGTGGTCTGTTCACACTCGAAACCGTGCTGTTCATTGGCTATCCACTCAATATCGGTCAGCTCTTCAATATCCTGTCCAGACTATCCAGATTCCTAAATGTTGGCAATCACCACTACAGAATGTTCCATTCAATCACGCGAATCTGGAATTCATCAGAGTCTCCACTCCTGGAAGGTTTTCGTGACACCACTGGTAAATGTCCAAGGAAGACAATGCTGGTTTTAAGCCGCCTGCTAACACACTCAGCCGTGCTGTTCAATTTGCTATCCACCCAACCCTATTCAGCTCTACATTTTCCTGTCCTCATAACCCAACCTTCAGAAATAATTGGTATCTCCTCCACAGAATGTTCCGTTCATTCACTGCGAATCTTAAATTCATCTGACTCTCAACTCCCGGCGGGTTATCGTTACACCACTTGTGAATGTCCAAGTAAGCCAATGCTGGTTTTCAGTGGCCTGTTCATACTAAGAGACGTGCTGTTCATTTGGCTATCCACTCCACCCTGTTCAGCTCTACATTTTCGTGTCCACAAAACCCAGCCTTCAGAAATCATTGGAATCACCACTAGAGAATGTTCCATTCATTCACTGCGAATCTGGAATTCCTCTGAACCTCCACTCCTGGCAGGTTTTCGTTACGCCACTGGTGAATGTCCAAGTAACTCAATACTGGTTTTCAGAGGCATGTTCAACTCGCAGAAGTGCTGTTCAATGGGCTATCCACTCAATATTGGTCAGCTCTTCATTTTCCTCTCCACACAAACCAGCCTTCAGAAATCATTGGGCTCTCCACTACAGACTGTTCCATTCATTCACTGCGATTCTGCAATTCATCTGACTCTCCGCTCCAGGCAGGTTTTCATTACAGCACTGGTGAATGACCAAGTAATCCAATGCTGGTTTTCAGCCGCCTTTTCACACTCGCAGTGTGCTGTTCAATTGTCTATCCACTCAAACCTGGTCAGCCTTTCATTTTCTTTTCCACAATATCAGACTTCAGAAATCATTGGAATCGCCAGTACAGAATGTTCCATTCATTCACTGCCAATCTGGAATTCATCTGAATCTGCACTCCAGGTAGGCTTTCATTACACCACTTATGAATGTCCAAGTAACACAATGCTGGTTTTCAGCGGTCTGTTCACACTCTAAGCCCTGCTTTTTACTGGGTATCCACACAACTGTGGTCAGCTCTTCATTTTCATGTCCAAACAATCCAGACTTGAGAAATCATTGCAATCTCCAGTACAGAATGTTCCATTCATTCACTGCGAATCTGGAATTCAACTGAATCTCCACTACCTGCAGATTTATCTTACACCACTTGTGAATGTCCAAGTAAAACAATGCTGGTTTTCAGAGGCCTGTTCATGTTCGCAGTCGTGCTGTTCAATTGGCTATCCACTCAACCTGTTTTGCTCCTCATTTTCCTGTGCACACAACCCAGCCTTCAGAAATCATTGTAATCTCCACTACAGGATGTTCCATTCATTCACTGGGAATCTGGAATTCATCTGAATCTGCACTCCACGCAGGCTTTCGTTACACCACTGCTGAAAGTCGAAGTAATGCAATACTGGTTTTCAGTGGTCTGTTCACATTCGAAGCCGAGGCTTTTTACAGGCTATCCACTCAACACTGGTCAGCTCTTCATTTTCGTGTCCCCACAATCCAGATTTCAGAAATCATTGCAATCTCCACTACAGAATGTTCCATTCATTCACTGCGAGTCTGGAGTTTATCTGATTCTCCACTCCCGCCTGGTTAACATTACACCACTTGTGAATGTCCAAGTAAGCCAATGCTGGTTTTCAGAGGCCTGTTCATACTCGCAGCCGTGCTGTTTAATTGACAATTCACTCCACCCTGTTCAGCTCTTCATTGTCCCACCACACTACCAGCCTTCAGAAATCTTTGTTATCTCCACTACAGAATGTTCCATTCATTCACTGCGAATCTGGAATTCATCTGACTCTCAACTCCACGCAGGTTTTCATTACACCACTGTTGAATGTCCAAGTAACCCAATGCTGGTTTTCAGCGGCCTGTTCATATTCGCAGCCCTGCTGTTTACTTGGCTATCGATTCAAGCCTGGTCAGCTCTTCATTTTCCTGTCCACACAACACAGGCTTCAGAAATCATTGGAATCTCCTCTACAGAATGTTCCATTCATTCACTGCGAATGTGGAATTCAACTGACTCTCCACTCCATGCAGGTTTTCCTTACACCACTGATGAATGTCCAAGTTACCCAATGCTGGTTTTCAGCTGCATGTTCACACTCGCAGCCATGCTATACAATTGGCTTTCCACTAAATCCTGATTAGTTCTTGATTTTCCTTCCACACGACCCAGCCTTCAGAAATCGTTGGAATCTCCACTAGAGAATGTTCCATTCATTCACTGCGAATCTGGAATTCCTCTGAACCTCCACTCCCGGCAGGTTTTCGTTACACCACTGTTGAATGTCCAAGTAACCCAATGTTTTAAGTGTTTTCTTCACAAGCGCAGTGGTGCTGTTCAATTGGCTATCCACTCAACCCTGGCCAGCTCTACATTTTCCTGTCCACACCACAGAGACTGGAGAAATCATTGTTATCTCCACTACAGAATGTTCCATTCATTCACAGCGAATCTGGAATTCATCTGAATCTCCACTCCCGGCAGGTTTTCGTGACACCACTGGTAAATATCCAAGTAAGCCAATGCTGGTTTTAAGTGGCCTGCTCATACTCTCAGCCGTGCTGTTCAATTTGCTATCCACTCAACCCTCTTCAGCTCCATTTTCCTGTCCACATAACCCAAACTTCAGAAACAATTGGTATCTCCTCCACAGAATGTTCCATTCATTGACGGCAAATCTGAAATTCATCTAATTCTCAACTCCCGTCAGGTTTTCGTTACACCACTTGTGAATGTCCAATTAAGCCAAAGCTGGTTTTCAGTGGCCTGTTCTTACTACGAGACGTGCTGTTCATTTGGCTATCCATTCCACCCTGTTCAGCTCTACATTTTCGTGTCCACAAAACCCAGCCTTCAGAAATCATTGGAATCACCACTAGAGAATGTTCCATTCATTCACTGCGAATCTGGAATTCATCTGAATCTCCACTCCCGGCAGGTTTTCATTGCACCACTGCTGAATGTTCAAGTAACGCAATGATGGTTTTCAGCGGTCTATTCACACTCGAACCCGTGCTGTTCACGGTCTAGCGACTCAACACTGGTGAGTTCTTCTTTTTCCAGTTCAGACAATACAAACCTCAGAAACCATTGCAATCTACACTACAGAATGTTTCATTCATTCAGGCGAATCTTGAATTCATCTTGTTCTCCACTCCCAGCAGGTTTTCGTTTCACCACTGGTGAATGTCCAAGCAACCCAAGGCTGGTTTCAGCTGCGTGTTAACACTCGCAGCCGTGCTGTTCAATTGGCTATCCAGTGAACGCTGGTTAGCTCTTGATTTTCCTTCCACACACCGAGCCTTCAGAAATCATTCTTATCTCCACTTCAGAATGTTCCATTCGTTCCCTGAGAATCTGGAATTCCTCTGACTCTCCACACCAGGCAGATTTTCCTAACAACACTGGTGAATGACCAGGTAATCCAATGCTGGTTTTCAGCGGCTGTTCACACTCACAGCCTTGCTGTTCAATTGGCAATCCAGTCAAACCTAGTCAGCTCTTCATTTTCCTGTCCACACAACCCAGCGTTCAGAAATCATTGGAATCTCTACTACAGAAATTTCCATTCATTCACTGTGAATCTGGAAATACTCTGAATCTGCATTCCAGGAAGGCTTTCGTTACACCACTGATGAATGTCCAAGTAATGCAATGCTGCTTCTTAGTGGTCTGTTCACACTCGAAACCGTGCTGTTCATTGGCTATCCACTCAATATCGGTCAGCTCTTCAATATCCTGTCCAGACTATCCAGATTCCTAAATGTTGGCAATCACCACTACAGAATGTTCCATTCAATCACGCGAATCTGGAATTCATCAGAGTCTCCACTCCTGGAAGGTTTTCGTGACACCACTGGTAAATGTCCAAGGAAGACAATGCTGGTTTTAAGCCGCCTGCTAACACACTCAGCCGTGCTGTTCAATTTGCTATCCACCCAACCCTATTCAGCTCTACATTTTCCTGTCCTCATAACCCAACCTTCAGAAATAATTGGTATCTCCTCCACAGAATGTTCCGTTCATTCACTGCGAATCTTAAATTCATCTGACTCTCAACTCCCGGCGGGTTATCGTTACACCACTTGTGAATGTCCAAGTAAGCCAATGCTGGTTTTCAGTGGCCTGTTCATACTAAGAGACGTGCTGTTCATTTGGCTATCCACTCCACCCTGTTCAGCTCTACATTTTCGTGTCCACAAAACCCAGCCTTCAGAAATCATTGGAATCACCACTAGAGAATGTTCCATTCATTCACTGCGAATCTGGAATTCATCTGAACCTCCACTCCTGGCAGGTTTTCGTTACGCCACTGGTGAATGTCCAAGTAACTCAATACTGGTTTTCAGAGGCATGTTCAACTCGCAGAAGTGCTGTTCAATGGGCTATCCACTCAATATTGGTCAGCTCTTCATTTTCCTCTCCACACAAACCAGCCTTCAGAAATCATTGGGCTCTCCACTACAGACTGTTCCATTCATTCACTGCGATTCTGCAATTCATCTGACTCTCCGCTCCAGGCAGGTTTTCATTACAGCACTGGTGAATGACCAAGTAATCCAATGCTGGTTTTCAGCCGCCTTTTCACACTCGCAGTGTGCTGTTCAATTGTCTATCCACTCAAACCTGGTCAGCCTTTCATTTTCTTTTCCACAATATCAGACTTCAGAAATCATTGGAATCGCCAGTACAGAATGTTCCATTCATTCACTGCCAATCTGGAATTCATCTGAATCTGCACTCCAGGTAGGCTTTCATTACACCACTTATGAATGTCCAAGTAACACAATGCTGGTTTTCAGCGGTCTGTTCACACTCTAAGCCCTGCTTTTTACTGGGTATCCACACAACTGTGGTCAGCTCTTCATTTTCATGTCCAAACAATCCAGACTTGAGAAATCATTGCAATCTCCAGTACAGAATGTTCCATTCATTCACTGCGAATCTGGAATTCAACTGAATCTCCACTACCTGCAGATTTATCTTACACCACTTGTGAATGTCCAAGTAAAACAATGCTGGTTTTCAGAGGCCTGTTCATGTTCGCAGTCGTGCTGTTCAATTGGCTATCCACTCAACCTGTTTTGCTCCTCATTTTCCTGTGCACACAACCCAGCCTTCAGAAATCATTGTAATCTCCACTACAGGATGTTCCATTCATTCACTGGGAATCTGGAATTCATCTGAATCTGCACTCCACGCAGGCTTTCGTTACACCACTGCTGAAAGTCGAAGTAATGCAATACTGGTTTTCAGTGGTCTGTTCACATTCGAAGCCGAGGCTTTTTACAGGCTATCCACTCAACACTGGTCAGCTCTTCATTTTCGTGTCCCCACAATCCAGATTTCAGAAATCATTGCAATCTCCACTACAGAATGTTCCATTCATTCACTGCGAGTCTGGAGTTTATCTGATTCTCCACTCCCGCCTGGTTAACATTACACCACTTGTGAATGTCCAAGTAAGCCAATGCTGGTTTTCAGAGGCCTGTTCATACTCGCAGCCGTGCTGTTTAATTGACAATTCACTCCACCCTGTTCAGCTCTTCATTGTCCCACCACACTACCAGCCTTCAGAAATCTTTGTTATCTCCACTACAGAATGTTCCATTCATTCACTGCGAATCTGGAATTCATCTGACTCTCAACTCCACGCAGGTTTTCATTACACCACTGTTGAATGTCCAAGTAACCCAATGCTGGTTTTCAGCGGCCTGTTCATATTCGCAGCCCTGCTGTTTACTTGGCTATCGATTCAAGCCTGGTCAGCTCTTCATTTTCCTGTCCACACAACACAGGCTTCAGAAATCATTGGAATCTCCTCTACAGAATGTTCCATTCATTCACTGCGAATGTGGAATTCAACTGACTCTCCACTCCATGCAGGTTTTCCTTACACCACTGATGAATGTCCAAGTAACCCAATGCTGGTTTTCAGCTGCATGTTCACACTCGCAGCCATGCTATACAATTGGCTTTCCACTAAATCCTGATTAGTTCTTGATTTTCCTTCCACACGACCCAGCCTTCAGAAATCGTTGGAATCTCCACTAGAGAATGTTCCATTCATTCACTGCGAATCTGGAATTCCTCTGAACCTCCACTCCCGGCAGGTTTTCGTTACACCACTGTTGAATGTCCAAGTAACCCAATGTTTTAAGTGTTTTCTTCACAAGCGCAGTGGTGCTGTTCAATTGGCTATCCACTCAACCCTGGCCAGCTCTACATTTTCCTGTCCACACCACAGAGACTGGAGAAATCATTGTTATCTCCACTACAGAATGTTCCATTCATTCACAGCGAATCTGGAATTCATCTGAATCTCCACTCCCGGCAGGTTTTCGTGACACCACTGGTAAATATCCAAGTAAGCCAATGCTGGTTTTAAGTGGCCTGCTCATACTCTCAGCCGTGCTGTTCAATTTGCTATCCACTCAACCCTCTTCAGCTCCATTTTCCTGTCCACATAACCCAAACTTCAGAAACAATTGGTATCTCCTCCACAGAATGTTCCATTCATTGACGGCAAATCTGAAATTCATCTAATTCTCAACTCCCGTCAGGTTTTCGTTACACCACTTGTGAATGTCCAATTAAGCCAAAGCTGGTTTTCAGTGGCCTGTTCTTACTACGAGACGTGCTGTTCATTTGGCTATCCATTCCACCCTGTTCAGCTCTACATTTTCGTGTCCACAAAACCCAGCCTTCAGAAATCATTGGAATCACCACTAGAGAATGTTCCATTCATTCACTGCGAATCTGGAATTCATCTGAATCTCCACTCCCGGCAGGTTTTCATTGCACCACTGCTGAATGTTCAAGTAACGCAATGATGGTTTTCAGCGGTCTATTCACACTCGAACCCGTGCTGTTCACGGTCTAGCGACTCAACACTGGTGAGTTCTTCTTTTTCCAGTTCAGACAATACAAACCTCAGAAACCATTGCAATCTACACTACAGAATGTTTCATTCATTCAGGCGAATCTTGAATTCATCTTGTTCTCCACTCCCAGCAGGTTTTCGTTTCACCACTGGTGAATGTCCAAGCAACCCAAGGCTGGTTTCAGCTGCGTGTTAACACTCGCAGCCGTGCTGTTCAATTGGCTATCCAGTGAACGCTGGTTAGCTCTTGATTTTCCTTCCACACACCGAGCCTTCAGAAATCATTCTTATCTCCACTTCAGAATGTTCCATTCGTTCCCTGCGAATCTGGAATTCCTCTGACTCTCCACACCAGGCAGATTTTCCTAACAACACTGGTGAATGACCAGGTAATCCAATGCTGGTTTTCAGCGGCTGTTCACACTCACAGCCTTGCTGTTCAATTGGCAATCCAGTCAAACCTAGTCAGCTCTTCATTTTCCTGTCCACACAACCCAGCGTTCAGAAATCATTGGAATCTCTACTACAGAAATTTCCATTCATTCACTGTGAATCTGGAAATACTCTGAATCTGCATTCCAGGAAGGCTTTCGTTACACCACTGATGAATGTCCAAGTAATGCAATGCTGCTTCTTAGTGGTCTGTTCACACTCGAAACCGTGCTGTTCATTGGCTATCCACTCAATATCGGTCAGCTCTTCAATATCCTGTCCAGACTATCCAGATTCCTAAATGTTGGCAATCACCACTACAGAATGTTCCATTCAATCACGCGAATCTGGAATTCATCAGAGTCTCCACTCCTGGAAGGTTTTCGTGACACCACTGGTAAATGTCCAAGGAAGACAATGCTGGTTTTAAGCCGCCTGCTAACACACTCAGCCGTGCTGTTCAATTTGCTATCCACCCAACCCTATTCAGCTCTACATTTTCCTGTCCTCATAACCCAACCTTCAGAAATAATTGGTATCTCCTCCACAGAATGTTCCGTTCATTCACTGCGAATCTTAAATTCATCTGACTCTCAACTCCCGGCGGGTTATCGTTACACCACTTGTGAATGTCCAAGTAAGCCAATGCTGGTTTTCAGTGGCCTGTTCATACTAAGAGACGTGCTGTTCATTTGGCTATCCACTCCACCCTGTTCAGCTCTACATTTTCGTGTCCACAAAACCCAGCCTTCAGAAATCATTGGAATCACCACTAGAGAATGTTCCATTCATTCACTGCGAATCTGGAATTCCTCTGAACCTCCACTCCTGGCAGGTTTTCGTTACGCCACTGGTGAATGTCCAAGTAACTCAATCCTGGTTTTCAGAGGCATGTTCAACTCGCAGAAGTGCTGTTCAATGGGCTATCCACTCAATATTGGTCAGCTCTTCATTTTCCTCTCCACACAAACCAGCCTTCAGAAATCATTGGGCTCTCCACTACAGACTGTTCCATTCATTCACTGCGATTCTGCAATTCATCTGACTCTCCGCTCCAGGCAGGTTTTCATTACAGCACTGGTGAATGACCAAGTAATCCAATGCTGGTTTTCAGCCGCCTTTTCACACTCGCAGTGTGCTGTTCAATTGTCTATCCACTCAAACCTGGTCAGCCTTTCATTTTCTTTTCCACAATATCAGACTTCAGAAATCATTGGAATCGCCAGTACAGAATGTTCCATTCATTCACTGCCAATCTGGAATTCATCTGAATCTGCACTCCAGGTAGGCTTTCATTACACCACTTATGAATGTCCAAGTAACACAATGCTGGTTTTCAGCGGTCTGTTCACACTCTAAGCCCTGCTTTTTACTGGGTATCCACACAACTGTGGTCAGCTCTTCATTTTCATGTCCAAACAATCCAGACTTGAGAAATCATTGCAATCTCCAGTACAGAATGTTCCATTCATTCACTGCGAATCTGGAATTCAACTGAATCTCCACTACCTGCAGATTTATCTTACACCACTTGTGAATGTCCAAGTAAAACAATGCTGGTTTTCAGAGGCCTGTTCATGTTCGCAGTCGTGCTGTTCAATTGGCTATCCACTCAACCTGTTTTGCTCCTCATTTTCCTGTGCACACAACCCAGCCTTCAGAAATCATTGTAATCTCCACTACAGGATGTTCCATTCATTCACTGGGAATCTGGAATTCATCTGAATCTGCACTCCACGCAGGCTTTCGTTACACCACTGCTGAAAGTCGAAGTAATGCAATACTGGTTTTCAGTGGTCTGTTCACATTCGAAGCCGAGGCTTTTTACAGGCTATCCACTCAACACTGGTCAGCTCTTCATTTTCGTGTCCCCACAATCCAGATTTCAGAAATCATTGCAATCTCCACTACAGAATGTTCCATTCATTCACTGCGAGTCTGGAGTTTATCTGATTCTCCACTCCCGCCTGGTTAACATTACACCACTTGTGAATGTCCAAGTAAGCCAATGCTGGTTTTCAGAGGCCTGTTCATACTCGCAGCCGTGCTGTTTAATTGACAATTCACTCCACCCTGTTCAGCTCTTCATTGTCCCACCACACTACCAGCCTTCAGAAATCTTTGTTATCTCCACTACAGAATGTTCCATTCATTCACTGCGAATCTGGAATTCATCTGACTCTCAACTCCACGCAGGTTTTCATTACACCACTGTTGAATGTCCAAGTAACCCAATGCTGGTTTTCAGCGGCCTGTTCATATTCGCAGCCCTGCTGTTTACTTGGCTATCGATTCAAGCCTGGTCAGCTCTTCATTTTCCTGTCCACACAACACAGGCTTCAGAAATCATTGGAATCTCCTCTACAGAATGTTCCATTCATTCACTGCGAATGTGGAATTCAACTGACTCTCCACTCCATGCAGGTTTTCCTTACACCACTGATGAATGTCCAAGTAACCCAATGCTGGTTTTCAGCTGCATGTTCACACTCGCAGCCATGCTATACAATTGGCTTTCCACTAAATCCTGATTAGTTCTTGATTTTCCTTCCACACGACCCAGCCTTCAGAAATCGTTGGAATCTCCACTAGAGAATGTTCCATTCATTCACTGCGAATCTGGAATTCCTCTGAACCTCCACTCCCGGCAGGTTTTCGTTACACCACTGTTGAATGTCCAAGTAACCCAATGTTTTAAGTGTTTTCTTCACAAGCGCAGTGGTGCTGTTCAATTGGCTATCCACTCAACCCTGGCCAGCTCTACATTTTCCTGTCCACACCACAGAGACTGGAGAAATCATTGTTATCTCCACTACAGAATGTTCCATTCATTCACAGCGAATCTGGAATTCATCTGAATCTCCACTCCCGGCAGGTTTTCGTGACACCACTGGTAAATATCCAAGTAAGCCAATGCTGGTTTTAAGTGGCCTGCTCATACTCTCAGCCGTGCTGTTCAATTTGCTATCCACTCAACCCTCTTCAGCTCCATTTTCCTGTCCACATAACCCAAACTTCAGAAACAATTGGTATCTCCTCCACAGAATGTTCCATTCATTGACGGCAAATCTGAAATTCATCTAATTCTCAACTCCCGTCAGGTTTTCGTTACACCACTTGTGAATGTCCAATTAAGCCAAAGCTGGTTTTCAGTGGCCTGTTCTTACTACGAGACGTGCTGTTCATTTGGCTATCCATTCCACCCTGTTCAGCTCTACATTTTCGTGTCCACAAAACCCAGCCTTCAGAAATCATTGGAATCACCACTAGAGAATGTTCCATTCATTCACTGCGAATCTGGAATTCATCTGAATCTCCACTCCCGGCAGGTTTTCATTGCACCACTGCTGAATGTTCAAGTAACGCAATGATGGTTTTCAGCGGTCTATTCACACTCGAACCCGTGCTGTTCACGGTCTAGCGACTCAACACTGGTGAGTTCTTCTTTTTCCAGTTCAGACAATACAAACCTCAGAAACCATTGCAATCTACACTACAGAATGTTTCATTCATTCAGGCGAATCTTGAATTCATCTTGTTCTCCACTCCCAGCAGGTTTTCGTTTCACCACTGGTGAATGTCCAAGCAACCCAAGGCTGGTTTCAGCTGCGTGTTAACACTCACAGCCGTGCTGTTCAATTGGCTATCCAGTGAACGCTGGTTAGCTCTTGATTTTCCTTCCACACACCGAGCCTTCAGAAATCATTCTTATCTCCACTTCAGAGTGTTCCATTCGTTCCCTGCGAATCTGGAATTCCTCTGACTCTCCACACCAGGCAGATTTTCCTAACAACACTGGTGAATGACCAGGTAATCCAATGCTGGTTTTCAGCGGCTGTTCACACTCACAGCCTTGCTGTTCAATTGGCAATCCAGTCAAACCTAGTCAGCTCTTCATTTTCCTGTCCACACAACCCAGCGTTCAGAAATCATTGGAATCTCTACTACAGAAATTTCCATTCATTCACTGTGAATCTGGAAATACTCTGAATCTGCATTCCAGGAAGGCTTTCGTTACACCACTGATGAATGTCCAAGTAATGCAATGCTGCTTCTTAGTGGTCTGTTCACACTCGAAACCGTGCTGTTCATTGGCTATCCACTCAATATCGGTCAGCTCTTCAATATCCTGTCCAGACTATCCAGATTCCTAAATGTTGGCAATCACCACTACAGAATGTTCCATTCAATCACGCGAATCTGGAATTCATCAGAGTCTCCACTCCTGGAAGGTTTTCGTGACACCACTGGTAAATGTCCAAGGAAGACAATGCTGGTTTTAAGCCGCCTGCTAACACACTCAGCCGTGCTGTTCAATTTGCTATCCACCCAACCCTATTCAGCTCTACATTTTCCTGTCCTCATAACCCAACCTTCAGAAATAATTGGTATCTCCTCCACAGAATGTTCCGTTCATTCACTGCGAATCTTAAATTCATCTGACTCTCAACTCCCGGCGGGTTATCGTTACACCACTTGTGAATGTCCAAGTAAGCCAATGCTGGTTTTCAGTGGCCTGTTCATACTAAGAGACGTGCTGTTCATTTGGCTATCCACTCCACCCTGTTCAGCTCTACATTTTCGTGTCCACAAAACCCAGCCTTCAGAAATCATTGGAATCACCACTAGAGAATGTTCCATTCATTCACTGCGAATCTGGAATTCCTCTGAACCTCCACTCCTGGCAGGTTTTCGTTACGCCACTGGTGAATGTCCAAGTAACTCAATACTGGTTTTCAGAGGCATGTTCAACTCGCAGAAGTGCTGTTCAATGGGCTATCCACTCAATATTGGTCAGCTCTTCATTTTCCTCTCCACACAAACCAGCCTTCAGAAATCATTGGGCTCTCCACTACAGACTGTTCCATTCATTCACTGCGATTCTGCAATTCATCTGACTCTCCGCTCCAGGCAGGTTTTCATTACAGCACTGGTGAATGACCAAGTAATCCAATGCTGGTTTTCAGCCGCCTTTTCACACTCGCAGTGTGCTGTTCAATTGTCTATCCACTCAAACCTGGTCAGCCTTTCATTTTCTTTTCCACAATATCAGACTTCAGAAATCATTGGAATCGCCAGTACAGAATGTTCCATTCATTCACTGCCAATCTGGAATTCATCTGAATCTGCACTCCAGGTAGGCTTTCATTACACCACTTATGAATGTCCAAGTAACACAATGCTGGTTTTCAGCGGTCTGTTCACACTCTAAGCCCTGCTTTTTACTGGGTATCCACACAACTGTGGTCAGCTCTTCATTTTCATGTCCAAACAATCCAGACTTGAGAAATCATTGCAATCTCCAGTACAGAATGTTCCATTCATTCACTGCGAATCTGGAATTCAACTGAATCTCCACTACCTGCAGATTTATCTTACACCACTTGTGAATGTCCAAGTAAAACAATGCTGGTTTTCAGAGGCCTGTTCATGTTCGCAGTCGTGCTGTTCAATTGGCTATCCACTCAACCTGTTTTGCTCCTCATTTTCCTGTGCACACAACCCAGCCTTCAGAAATCATTGTAATCTCCACTACAGGATGTTCCATTCATTCACTGGGAATCTGGAATTCATCTGAATCTGCACTCCACGCAGGCTTTCGTTACACCACTGCTGAAAGTCGAAGTAATGCAATACTGGTTTTCAGTGGTCTGTTCACATTCGAAGCCGAGGCTTTTTACAGGCTATCCACTCAACACTGGTCAGCTCTTCATTTTCGTGTCCCCACAATCCAGATTTCAGAAATCATTGCAATCTCCACTACAGAATGTTCCATTCATTCACTGCGAGTCTGGAGTTTATCTGATTCTCCACTCCCGCCTGGTTAACATTACACCACTTGTGAATGTCCAAGTAAGCCAATGCTGGTTTTCAGAGGCCTGTTCATACTCACAGCCGTGCTGTTTAATTGACAATTCACTCCACCCTGTTCAGCTCTTCATTGTCCCACCACACTACCAGCCTTCAGAAATCTTTGTTATCTCCACTACAGAATGTTCCATTCATTCACTGCGAATCTGGAATTCATCTGACTCTCAACTCCACGCAGGTTTTCATTACACCACTGTTGAATGTCCAAGTAACCCAATGCCGGTTTTCAGCGGCCTGTTCATATTCGCAGCCCTGCTGTTTACTTGGCTATCGATTCAAGCCTGGTCAGCTCTTCATTTTCCTGTCCACACAACACAGGCTTCAGAAATCATTGGAATCTCCTCTACAGAATGTTCCATTCATTCACTGCGAATGTGGAATTCAACTGACTCTCCACTCCATGCAGGTTTTCCTTACACCACTGATGAATGTCCAAGTAACCCAATGCTGGTTTTCAGCTGCATGTTCACACTCGCAGCCATGCTATACAATTGGCTTTCCACTAAATCCTGATTAGTTCTTGATTTTCCTTCCACACGACCCAGCCTTCAGAAATCGTTGGAATCTCCACTAGAGAATGTTCCATTCATTCACTGCGAATCTGGAATTCCTCTGAACCTCCACTCCCGGCAGGTTTTCGTTACACCACTGTTGAATGTCCAAGTAACCCAATGTTTTAAGTGTTTTCTTCACAAGCGCAGTGGTGCTGTTCAATTGGCTATCCACTCAACCCTGGCCAGCTCTACATTTTCCTGTCCACACCACAGAGACTGGAGAAATCATTGTTATCTCCACTACAGAATGTTCCATTCATTCACAGCGAATCTGGAATTCATCTGAATCTCCACTCCCGGCAGGTTTTCGTGACACCACTGGTAAATATCCAAGTAAGCCAATGCTGGTTTTAAGTGGCCTGCTCATACTCTCAGCCGTGCTGTTCAATTTGCTATCCACTCAACCCTCTTCAGCTCCATTTTCCTGTCCACATAACCCAAACTTCAGAAACAATTGGTATCTCCTCCACAGAATGTTCCATTCATTGACGGCAAATCTGAAATTCATCTAATTCTCAACTCCCGTCAGGTTTTCGTTACACCACTTGTGAATGTCCAATTAAGCCAAAGCTGGTTTTCAGTGGCCTGTTCTTACTACGAGACGTGCTGTTCATTTGGCTATCCATTCCACCCTGTTCAGCTCTACATTTTCGTGTCCACAAAACCCAGCCTTCAGAAATCATTGGAATCACCACTAGAGAATGTTCCATTCATTCACTGCGAATCTGGAATTCATCTGAATCTCCACTCCCGGCAGGTTTTCATTGCACCACTGCTGAATGTTCAAGTAACGCAATGATGGTTTTCAGCGGTCTATTCACACTCGAACCCGTGCTGTTCACGGTCTAGCGACTCAACACTGGTGAGTTCTTCTTTTTCCAGTTCAGACAATACAAACCTCAGAAACCATTGCAATCTACACTACAGAATGTTTCATTCATTCACGCGAATCTTGAATTCATCTTGTTCTCCACTCCCAGCAGGTTTTCGTTTCACCACTGGTGAATGTCCAAGCAACCCAAGGCTGGTTTCAGCTGCGTGTTAACACTCGCACCCGTGCTGTTCAATTGGCTATCCAGTGAACGCTGGTTAGCTCTTGATTTTCCTTCCACACACCGAGCCTTCAGAAATCATTCTTATCTCCACTTCAGAGTGTTCCATTCGTTCCCTGCGAATCTGGAATTCCTCTGACTCTCCACACCAGGCAGATTTTCCTAACAACACTGGTGAATGACCAGGTAATCCAATGCTGGTTTTCAGCGGCTGTTCACACTCACAGCCTTGCTGTTCAATTGGCAATCCAGTCAAACCTAGTCAGCTCTTCATTTTCCTGTCCACACAACCCAGCGTTCAGAAATCATTGGAATCTCTACTACAGAAATTTCCATTCATTCACTGTGAATCTGGAAATACTCTGAATCTGCATTCCAGGAAGGCTTTCGTTACACCACTGATGAATGTCCAAGTAATGCAATGCTGCTTCTTAGTGGTCTGTTCACACTCGAAACCGTGCTGTTCATTGGCTATCCACTCAATATCGGTCAGCTCTTCAATATCCTGTCCAGACTATCCAGATTCCTAAATGTTGGCAATCACCACTACAGAATGTTCCATTCAATCACGCGAATCTGGAATTCATCAGAGTCTCCACTCCTGGAAGGTTTTCGTGACACCACTGGTAAATGTCCAAGGAAGACAATGCTGGTTTTAAGCCGCCTGCTAACACACTCAGCCGTGCTGTTCAATTTGCTATCCACCCAACCCTATTCAGCTCTACATTTTCCTGTCCTCATAACCCAACCTTCAGAAATAATTGGTATCTCCTCCACAGAATGTTCCGTTCATTCACTGCGAATCTTAAATTCATCTGACTCTCAACTCCCGGCGGGTTATCGTTACACCACTTGTGAATGTCCAAGTAAGCCAATGCTGGTTTTCAGTGGCCTGTTCATACTAAGAGACGTGCTGTTCATTTGGCTATCCACTCCACCCTGTTCAGCTCTACATTTTCGTGTCCACAAAACCCAGCCTTCAGAAATCATTGGAATCACCACTAGAGAATGTTCCATTCATTCACTGCGAATCTGGAATTCATCTGAACCTCCACTCCTGGCAGGTTTTCGTTACGCCACTGGTGAATGTCCAAGTAACTCAATCCTGGTTTTCAGAGGCATGTTCAACTCGCAGAAGTGCTGTTCAATGGGCTATCCACTCAATATTGGTCAGCTCTTCATTTTCCTCTCCACACAAACCAGCCTTCAGAAATCATTGGGCTCTCCACTACAGACTGTTCCATTCATTCACTGCGATTCTGCAATTCATCTGACTCTCCGCTCCAGGCAGGTTTTCATTACAGCACTGGTGAATGACCAAGTAATCCAATGCTGGTTTTCAGCCGCCTTTTCACACTCGCAGTGTGCTGTTCAATTGTCTATCCACTCAAACCTGGTCAGCCTTTCATTTTCTTTTCCACAATATCAGACTTCAGAAATCATTGGAATCGCCAGTACAGAATGTTCCATTCATTCACTGCCAATCTGGAATTCATCTGAATCTGCACTCCAGGTAGGCTTTCATTACACCACTTATGAATGTCCAAGTAACACAATGCTGGTTTTCAGCGGTCTGTTCACACTCTAAGCCCTGCTTTTTACTGGGTATCCACACAACTGTGGTCAGCTCTTCATTTTCATGTCCAAACAATCCAGACTTGAGAAATCATTGCAATCTCCAGTACAGAATGTTCCATTCATTCACTGCGAATCTGGAATTCAACTGAATCTCCACTACCTGCAGATTTATCTTACACCACTTGTGAATGTCCAAGTAAAACAATGCTGGTTTTCAGAGGCCTGTTCATGTTCGCAGTCGTGCTGTTCAATTGGCTATCCACTCAACCTGTTTTGCTCCTCATTTTCCTGTGCACACAACCCAGCCTTCAGAAATCATTGTAATCTCCACTACAGGATGTTCCATTCATTCACTGGGAATCTGGAATTCATCTGAATCTGCACTCCACGCAGGCTTTCGTTACACCACTGCTGAAAGTCGAAGTAATGCAATACTGGTTTTCAGTGGTCTGTTCACATTCGAAGCCGAGGCTTTTTACAGGCTATCCACTCAACACTGGTCAGCTCTTCATTTTCGTGTCCCCACAATCCAGATTTCAGAAATCATTGCAATCTCCACTACAGAATGTTCCATTCATTCACTGCGAGTCTGGAGTTTATCTGATTCTCCACTCCCGCCTGGTTAACATTACACCACTTGTGAATGTCCAAGTAAGCCAATGCTGGTTTTCAGAGGCCTGTTCATACTCGCAGCCGTGCTGTTTAATTGACAATTCACTCCACCCTGTTCAGCTCTTCATTGTCCCACCACACTACCAGCCTTCAGAAATCTTTGTTATCTCCACTACAGAATGTTCCATTCATTCACTGCGAATCTGGAATTCATCTGACTCTCAACTCCACGCAGGTTTTCATTACACCACTGTTGAATGTCCAAGTAACCCAATGTTGGTTTTCAGCGGCCTGTTCATATTCGCAGCCCTGCTGTTTACTTGGCTATCGATTCAAGCCTGGTCAGCTCTTCATTTTCCTGTCCACACAACACAGGCTTCAGAAATCATTGGAATCTCCTCTACAGAATGTTCCATTCATTCACTGCGAATGTGGAATTCAACTGACTCTCCACTCCATGCAGGTTTTCCTTACACCACTGATGAATGTCCAAGTTACCCAATGCTGGTTTTCAGCTGCATGTTCACACTCGCAGCCATGCTATACAATTGGCTTTCCACTAAATCCTGATTAGTTCTTGATTTTCCTTCCACACGACCCAGCCTTCAGAAATCGTTGGAATCTCCACTAGAGAATGTTCCATTCATTCACTGCGAATCTGGAATTCCTCTGAACCTCCACTCCCGGCAGGTTTTCGTTACACCACTGTTGAATGTCCAAGGAACCCAATGTTTTAAGTGTTTTCTTCACAAGCGCAGTGGTGCTGTTCAATTGGCTATCCACTCAACCCTGGCCAGCTCTACATTTTCCTGTCCACACCACAGAGACTGGAGAAATCATTGTTATCTCCACTACAGAATGTTCCATTCATTCACAGCGAATCTGGAATTCATCTGAATCTCCACTCCCGGCAGGTTTTCGTGACACCACTGGTAAATATCCAAGTAAGCCAATGCTGGTTTTAAGTGGCCTGCTCATACTCTCAGCCGTGCTGTTCAATTTGCTATCCACTCAACCCTCTTCAGCTCCATTTTCCTGTCCACATAACCCAAACTTCAGAAACAATTGGTATCTCCTCCACAGAATGTTCCATTCATTGACGGCAAATCTGAAATTCATCTAATTCTCAACTCCCGTCAGGTTTTCGTTACACCACTTGTGAATGTCCAATTAAGCCAAAGCTGGTTTTCAGTGGCCTGTTCTTACTACGAGACGTGCTGTTCATTTGGCTATCCATTCCACCCTGTTCAGCTCTACATTTTCGTGTCCACAAAACCCAGCCTTCAGAAATCATTGGAATCACCACTAGAGAATGTTCCATTCATTCACTGCGAATCTGGAATTCATCTGAATCTCCACTCCCGGCAGGTTTTCATTGCACCACTGCTGAATGTTCAAGTAACGCAATGATGGTTTTCAGCGGTCTATTCACACTCGAACCCGTGCTGTTCACGGTCTAGCGACTCAACACTGGTGAGTTCTTCTTTTTCCAGTTCAGACAATACAAACCTCAGAAACCATTGCAATCTACACTACAGAATGTTTCATTCATTCAGGCGAATCTTGAATTCATCTTGTTCTCCACTCCCAGCAGGTTTTCGTTTCACCACTGGTGAATGTCCAAGCAACCCAAGGCTGGTTTCAGCTGCGTGTTAACACTCGCAGCCGTGCTGTTCAATTGGCTATCCAGTGAACGCTGGTTAGCTCTTGATTTTCCTTCCACACACCGAGCCTTCAGAAATCATTCTTATCTCCACTTCAGAATGTTCCATTCGTTCCCTGCGAATCTGGAATTCCTCTGACTCTCCACACCAGGCAGATTTTCCTAACAACACTGGTGAATGACCAGGTAATCCAATGCTGGTTTTCAGCGGCTGTTCACACTCACAGCCTTGCTGTTCAATTGGCAATCCAGTCAAACCTAGTCAGCTCTTCATTTTCCTGTCCACACAACCCAGCGTTCAGAAATCATTGGAATCTCTACTACAGAAATTTCCATTCATTCACTGTGAATCTGGAAATACTCTGAATCTGCATTCCAGGAAGGCTTTCGTTACACCACTGATGAATGTCCAAGTAATGCAATGCTGCTTCTTAGTGGTCTGTTCACACTCGAAACCGTGCTGTTCATTGGCTATCCACTCAATATCGGTCAGCTCTTCAATATCCTGTCCAGACTATCCAGATTCCTAAATGTTGGCAATCACCACTACAGAATGTTCCATTCAATCACGCGAATCTGGAATTCATCAGAGTCTCCACTCCTGGAAGGTTTTCGTGACACCACTGGTAAATGTCCAAGGAAGACAATGCTGGTTTTAAGCCGCCTGCTAACACACTCAGCCGTGCTGTTCAATTTGCTATCCACCCAACCCTATTCAGCTCTACATTTTCCTGTCCTCATAACCCAACCTTCAGAAATAATTGGTATCTCCTCCACAGAATGTTCCGTTCATTCACTGCGAATCTTAAATTCATCTGACTCTCAACTCCCGGCGGGTTATCGTTACACCACTTGTGAATGTCCAAGTAAGCCAATGCTGGTTTTCAGTGGCCTGTTCATACTAAGAGACGTGCTGTTCATTTGGCTATCCACTCCACCCTGTTCAGCTCTACATTTTCGTGTCCACAAAACCCAGCCTTCAGAAATCATTGGAATCACCACTAGAGAATGTTCCATTCATTCACTGCGAATCTGGAATTCATCTGAACCTCCACTCCTGGCAGGTTTTCGTTACGCCACTGGTGAATGTCCAAGTAACTCAATCCTGGTTTTCAGAGGCATGTTCAACTCGCAGAAGTGCTGTTCAATGGGCTATCCACTCAATATTGGTCAGCTCTTCATTTTCCTCTCCACACAAACCAGCCTTCAGAAATCATTGGGCTCTCCACTACAGACTGTTCCATTCATTCACTGCGATTCTGCAATTCATCTGACTCTCCGCTCCAGGCAGGTTTTCATTACAGCACTGGTGAATGACCAAGTAATCCAATGCTGGTTTTCAGCCGCCTTTTCACACTCGCAGTGTGCTGTTCAATTGTCTATCCACTCAAACCTGGTCAGCCTTTCATTTTCTTTTCCACAATATCAGACTTCAGAAATCATTGGAATCGCCAGTACAGAATGTTCCATTCATTCACTGCCAATCTGGAATTCATCTGAATCTGCACTCCAGGTAGGCTTTCATTACACCACTTATGAATGTCCAAGTAACACAATGCTGGTTTTCAGCGGTCTGTTCACACTCTAAGCCCTGCTTTTTACTGGGTATCCACACAACTGTGGTCAGCTCTTCATTTTCATGTCCAAACAATCCAGACTTGAGAAATCATTGCAATCTCCAGTACAGAATGTTCCATTCATTCACTGCGAATCTGGAATTCAACTGAATCTCCACTACCTGCAGATTTATCTTACACCACTTGTGAATGTCCAAGTAAAACAATGCTGGTTTTCAGAGGCCTGTTCATGTTCGCAGTCGTGCTGTTCAATTGGCTATCCACTCAACCTGTTTTGCTCCTCATTTTCCTGTGCACACAACCCAGCCTTCAGAAATCATTGTAATCTCCACTACAGGATGTTCCATTCATTCACTGGGAATCTGGAATTCATCTGAATCTGCACTCCACGCAGGCTTTCGTTACACCACTGCTGAAAGTCGAAGTAATGCAATACTGGTTTTCAGTGGTCTGTTCACATTCGAAGCCGAGGCTTTTTACAGGCTATCCACTCAACACTGGTCAGCTCTTCATTTTCGTGTCCCCACAATCCAGATTTCAGAAATCATTGCAATCTCCACTACAGAATGTTCCATTCATTCACTGCGAGTCTGGAGTTTATCTGATTCTCCACTCCCGCCTGGTTAACATTACACCACTTGTGAATGTCCAAGTAAGCCAATGCTGGTTTTCAGAGGCCTGTTCATACTCGCAGCCGTGCTGTTTAATTGACAATTCACTCCACCCTGTTCAGCTCTTCATTGTCCCACCACACTACCAGCCTTCAGAAATCTTTGTTATCTCCACTACAGAATGTTCCATTCATTCACTGCGAATCTGGAATTCATCTGACTCTCAACTCCACGCAGGTTTTCATTACACCACTGTTGAATGTCCAAGTAACCCAATGCTGGTTTTCAGCGGCCTGTTCATATTCGCAGCCCTGCTGTTTACTTGGCTATCGATTCAAGCCTGGTCAGCTCTTCATTTTCCTGTCCACACAACACAGGCTTCAGAAATCATTGGAATCTCCTCTACAGAATGTTCCATTCATTCACTGCGAATGTGGAATTCAACTGACTCTCCACTCCATGCAGGTTTTCCTTACACCACTGATGAATGTCCAAGTTACCCAATGCTGGTTTTCAGCTGCATGTTCACACTCGCAGCCATGCTATACAATTGGCTTTCCACTAAATCCTGATTAGTTCTTGATTTTCCTTCCACACGACCCAGCCTTCAGAAATCGTTGGAATCTCCACTAGAGAATGTTCCATTCATTCACTGCGAATCTGGAATTCCTCTGAACCTCCACTCCCGGCAGGTTTTCGTTACACCACTGTTGAATGTCCAAGTAACCCAATGTTTTAAGTGTTTTCTTCACAAGCGCAGTGGTGCTGTTCAATTGGCTATCCACTCAACCCTGGCCAGCTCTACATTTTCCTGTCCACACCACAGAGACTGGAGAAATCATTGTTATCTCCACTACAGAATGTTCCATTCATTCACAGCGAATCTGGAATTCATCTGAATCTCCACTCCCGGCAGGTTTTCGTGACACCACTGGTAAATATCCAAGTAAGCCAATGCTGGTTTTAAGTGGCCTGCTCATACTCTCAGCCGTGCTGTTCAATTTGCTATCCACTCAACCCTCTTCAGCTCCATTTTCCTGTCCACATAACCCAAACTTCAGAAACAATTGGTATCTCCTCCACAGAATGTTCCATTCATTGACGGCAAATCTGAAATTCATCTAATTCTCAACTCCCGTCAGGTTTTCGTTACACCACTTGTGAATGTCCAATTAAGCCAAAGCTGGTTTTCAGTGGCCTGTTCTTACTACGAGACGTGCTGTTCATTTGGCTATCCATTCCACCCTGTTCAGCTCTACATTTTCGTGTCCACAAAACCCAGCCTTCAGAAATCATTGGAATCACCACTAGAGAATGTTCCATTCATTCACTGCGAATCTGGAATTCATCTGAATCTCCACTCCCGGCAGGTTTTCATTGCACCACTGCTGAATGTTCAAGTAACGCAATGATGGTTTTCAGCGGTCTATTCACACTCGAACCCGTACTGTTCACGGTCTAGCGACTCAACACTGGTGAGTTCTTCTTTTTCCAGTTCAGACAATACAAACCTCAGAAACCATTGCAATCTACACTACAGAATGTTTCATTCATTCAGGCGAATCTTGAATTCATCTTGTTCTCCACTCCCAGCAGGTTTTCGTTTCACCACTGGTGAATGTCCAAGCAACCCAAGGCTGGTTTCAGCTGCGTGTTAACACTCGCAGCCGTGCTGTTCAATTGGCTATCCAGTGAACGCTGGTTAGCTCTTGATTTTCCTTCCACACACCGAGCCTTCAGAAATCATTCTTATCTCCACTTCAGAATGTTCCATTCGTTCCCTGCGAATCTGGAATTCCTCTGACTCTCCACACCAGGCAGATTTTCCTAACAACACTGGTGAATGACCAGGAAATCCAATGCTGGTTTTCAGCCGCTGTTCACACTCACAGCCTTGCTGTTCAATTGGCAATCCAGTCAAACCTAGTCAGCTCTTCATTTTCCTGTCCACACAACCCAGCGTTCAGAAATCATTGGAATCTCTACTACAGAAATTTCCATTCATTCACTGTGAATCTGGAAATACTCTGAATCTGCATTCCAGGAAGGCTTTCGTTACACCACTGATGAATGTCCAAGTAATGCAATGCTGCTTCTTAGTGGTCTGTTCACACTCGAAACCGTGCTGTTCATTGGCTATCCACTCAATATCGGTCAGCTCTTCAATATCCTGTCCAGACTATCCAGATTCCTAAATGTTGGCAATCACCACTACAGAATGTTCCATTCAATCACGCGAATCTGGAATTCATCAGAGTCTCCACTCCTGGAAGGTTTTCGTGACACCACTGGTAAATGTCCAAGGAAGACAATGCTGGTTTTAAGCCGCCTGCTAACACACTCAGCCGTGCTGTTCAATTTGCTATCCACCCAACCCTATTCAGCTCTACATTTTCCTGTCCTCATAACCCAACCTTCAGAAATAATTGGTATCTCCTCCACAGAATGTTCCGTTCATTCACTGCGAATCTTAAATTCATCTGACTCTCAACTCCCGGCGGGTTATCGTTACACCACTTGTGAATGTCCAAGTAAGCCAATGCTGGTTTTCAGTGGCCTGTTCATACTAAGAGACGTGCTGTTCATTTGGCTATCCACTCCACCCTGTTCAGCTCTACATTTTCGTGTCCACAAAACCCAGCCTTCAGAAATCATTGGAATCACCACTAGAGAATGTTCCATTCATTCACTGCGAATCTGGAATTCCTCTGAACCTCCACTCCTGGCAGGTTTTCGTTACGCCACTGGTGAATGTCCAAGTAACTCAATACTGGTTTTCAGAGGCATGTTCAACTCGCAGAAGTGCTGTTCAATGGGCTATCCACTCAATATTGGTCAGCTCTTCATTTTCCTCTCCACACAAACCAGCCTTCAGAAATCATTGGGCTCTCCACTACAGACTGTTCCATTCATTCACTGCGATTCTGCAATTCATCTGACTCTCCGCTCCAGGCAGGTTTTCATTACAGCACTGGTGAATGACCAAGTAATCCAATGCTGGTTTTCAGCCGCCTTTTCACACTCGCAGTGTGCTGTTCAATTGTCTATCCACTCAAACCTGGTCAGCCTTTCATTTTCTTTTCCACAATATCAGACTTCAGAAATCATTGGAATCGCCAGTACAGAATGTTCCATTCATTCACTGCCAATCTGGAATTCATCTGAATCTGCACTCCAGGTAGGCTTTCATTACACCACTTATGAATGTCCAAGTAACACAATGCTGGTTTTCAGCGGTCTGTTCACACTCTAAGCCCTGCTTTTTACTGGGTATCCACACAACTGTGGTCAGCTCTTCATTTTCATGTCCAAACAATCCAGACTTGAGAAATCATTGCAATCTCCAGTACAGAATGTTCCATTCATTCACTGCGAATCTGGAATTCAACTGAATCTCCACTACCTGCAGATTTATCTTACACCACTTGTGAATGTCCAAGTAAAACAATGCTGGTTTTCAGAGGCCTGTTCATGTTCGCAGTCGTGCTGTTCAATTGGCTATCCACTCAACCTGTTTTGCTCCTCATTTTCCTGTGCACACAACCCAGCCTTCAGAAATCATTGTAATCTACACTACAGGATGTTCCATTCATTCACTGGGAATCTGGAATTCATCTGAATCTGCACTCCACGCAGGCTTTCGTTACACCACTGCTGAAAGTCGAAGTAATGCAATACTGGTTTTCAGTGGTCTGTTCACATTCGAAGCCGAGGCTTTTTACAGGCTATCCACTCAACACTGGTCAGCTCTTCATTTTCGTGTCCCCACAATCCAGATTTCAGAAATCATTGCAATCTCCACTACAGAATGTTCCATTCATTCACTGCGAGTCTGGAGTTTATCTGATTCTCCACTCCCGCCTGGTTAACATTACACCACTTGTGAATGTCCAAGTAAGCCAATGCTGGTTTTCAGAGGCCTGTTCATACTCGCAGCCGTGCTGTTTAATTGACAATTCACTCCACCCTGTTCAGCTCTTCATTGTCCCACCACACTACCAGCCTTCAGAAATCTTTGTTATCTCCACTACAGAATGTTCCATTCATTCACTGCGAATCTGGAATTCATCTGACTCTCAACTCCACGCAGGTTTTCATTACACCACTGTTGAATGTCCAAGTAACCCAATGCTGGTTTTCAGCGGCCTGTTCATATTCGCAGCCCTGCTGTTTACTTGGCTATCGATTCAAGCCTGGTCAGCTCTTCATTTTCCTGTCCACACAACACAGGCTTCAGAAATCATTGGAATCTCCTCTACAGAATGTTCCATTCATTCACTGCGAATGTGGAATTCAACTGACTCTCCACTCCATGCAGGTTTTCCTTACACCACTGATGAATGTCCAAGTTACCCAATGCTGGTTTTCAGCTGCATGTTCACACTCGCAGCCATGCTATACAATTGGCTTTCCACTAAATCCTGATTAGTTCTTGATTTTCCTTCCACACGACCCAGCCTTCAGAAATCGTTGGAATCTCCACTAGAGAATGTTCCATTCATTCACTGCGAATCTGGAATTCCTCTGAACCTCCACTCCCGGCAGGTTTTCGTTACACCACTGTTGAATGTCCAAGTAACCCAATGTTTTAAGTGTTTTCTTCACAAGCGCAGTGGTGCTGTTCAATTGGCTATCCACTCAACCCTGGCCAGCTCTACATTTTCCTGTCCACACCACAGAGACTGGAGAAATCATTGTTATCTCCACTACAGAATGTTCCATTCATTCACAGCGAATCTGGAATTCATCTGAATCTCCACTCCCGGCAGGTTTTCGTGACACCACTGGTAAATATCCAAGTAAGCCAATGCTGGTTTTAAGTGGCCTGCTCATACTCTCAGCCGTGCTGTTCAATTTGCTATCCACTCAACCCTCTTCAGCTCCATTTTCCTGTCCACATAACCCAAACTTCAGAAACAATTGGTATCTCCTCCACAGAATGTTCCATTCATTGACGGCAAATCTGAAATTCATCTAATTCTCAACTCCCGTCAGGTTTTCGTTACACCACTTGTGAATGTCCAATTAAGCCAAAGCTGGTTTTCAGTGGCCTGTTCTTACTACGAGACGTGCTGTTCATTTGGCTATCCATTCCACCCTGTTCAGCTCTACATTTTCGTGTCCACAAAACCCAGCCTTCAGAAATCATTGGAATCACCACTAGAGAATGTTCCATTCATTCACTGCGAATCTGGAATTCATCTGAATCTCCACTCCCGGCAGGTTTTCATTGCACCACTGCTGAATGTTCAAGTAACGCAATGATGGTTTTCAGCGGTCTATTCACACTCGAACCCGTACTGTTCACGGTCTAGCGACTCAACACTGGTGAGTTCTTCTTTTTCCAGTTCAGACAATACAAACCTCAGAAACCATTGCAATCTACACTACAGAATGTTTCATTCATTCAGGCGAATCTTGAATTCATCTTGTTCTCCACTCCCAGCAGGTTTTCGTTTCACCACTGGTGAATGTCCAAGCAACCCAAGGCTGGTTTCAGCTGCGTGTTAACACTCGCAGCCGTGCTGTTCAATTGGCTATCCAGTGAACGCTGGTTAGCTCTTGATTTTCCTTCCACACACCGAGCCTTCAGAAATCATTCTTATCTCCACTTCAGAATGTTCCATTCGTTCCCTGCGAATCTGGAATTCCTCTGACTCTCCACACCAGGCAGATTTTCCTAACAACACTGGTGAATGACCAGGTAATCCAATGCTGGTTTTCAGCGGCTGTTCACACTCACAGCCTTGCTGTTCAATTGGCAATCCAGTCAAACCTAGTCAGCTCTTCATTTTCCTGTCCACACAACCCAGCGTTCAGAAATCATTGGAATCTCTACTACAGAAATTTCCATTCATTCACTGTGAATCTGGAAATACTCTGAATCTGCATTCCAGGAAGGCTTTCGTTACACCACTGATGAATGTCCAAGTAATGCAATGCTGCTTCTTAGTGGTCTGTTCACACTCGAAACCGTGCTGTTCATTGGCTATCCACTCAATATCGGTCAGCTCTTCAATATCCTGTCCAGACTATCCAGATTCCTAAATGTTGGCAATCACCACTACAGAATGTTCCATTCAATCACGCGAATCTGGAATTCATCAGAGTCTCCACTCCTGGAAGGTTTTCGTGACACCACTGGTAAATGTCCAAGGAAGACAATGCTGGTTTTAAGCCGCCTGCTAACACACTCAGCCGTGCTGTTCAATTTGCTATCCACCCAACCCTATTCAGCTCTACATTTTCCTGTCCTCATAACCCAACCTTCAGAAATAATTGGTATCTCCTCCACAGAATGTTCCGTTCATTCACTGCGAATCTTAAATTCATCTGACTCTCAACTCCCGGCGGGTTATCGTTACACCACTTGTGAATGTCCAAGTAAGCCAATGCTGGTTTTCAGTGGCCTGTTCATACTAAGAGACGTGCTGTTCATTTGGCTATCCACTCCACCCTGTTCAGCTCTACATTTTCGTGTCCACAAAACCCAGCCTTCAGAAATCATTGGAATCACCACTAGAGAATGTTCCATTCATTCACTGCGAATCTGGAATTCCTCTGAACCTCCACTCCTGGCAGGTTTTCGTTACGCCACTGGTGAATGTCCAAGTAACTCAATACTGGTTTTCAGAGGCATGTTCAACTCGCAGAAGTGCTGTTCAATGGGCTATCCACTCAATATTGGTCAGCTCTTCATTTTCCTCTCCACACAAACCAGCCTTCAGAAATCATTGGGCTCTCCACTACAGACTGTTCCATTCATTCACTGCGATTCTGCAATTCATCTGACTCTCCGCTCCAGGCAGGTTTTCATTACAGCACTGGTGAATGACCAAGTAATCCAATGCTGGTTTTCAGCCGCCTTTTCACACTCGCAGTGTGCTGTTCAATTGTCTATCCACTCAAACATGGTCAGCCTTTCATTTTCTTTTCCACAATATCAGACTTCAGAAATCATTGGAATCGCCAGTACAGAATGTTCCATTCATTCACTGCCAATCTGGAATTCATCTGAATCTGCACTCCAGGTAGGCTTTCATTACACCACTTATGAATGTCCAAGTAACACAATGCTGGTTTTCAGCGGTCTGTTCACACTCTAAGCCCTGCTTTTTACTGGGTATCCACACAACTGTGGTCAGCTCTTCATTTTCATGTCCAAACAATCCAGACTTGAGAAATCATTGCAATCTCCAGTACAGAATGTTCCATTCATTCACTGCGAATCTGGAATTCAACTGAATCTCCACTACCTGCAGATTTATCTTACACCACTTGTGAATGTCCAAGTAAAACAATGCTGGTTTTCAGAGGCCTGTTCATGTTCGCAGTCGTGCTGTTCAATTGGCTATCCACTCAACCTGTTTTGCTCCTCATTTTCCTGTGCACACAACCCAGCCTTCAGAAATCATTGTAATCTCCACTACAGGATGTTCCATTCATTCACTGGGAATCTGGAATTCATCTGAATCTGCACTCCACACAGGCTTTCGTTACACCACTGCTGAAAGTCGAAGTAATGCAATACTGGTTTTCAGTGGTCTGTTCACATTCGAAGCCGAGGCTTTTTACAGGCTATCCACTCAACACTGGTCAGCTCTTCATTTTCGTGTCCCCACAATCCAGATTTCAGAAATCATTGCAATCTCCACTACAGAATGTTCCATTCATTCACTGCGAGTCTGGAGTTTATCTGATTCTCCACTCCCGCCTGGTTAACATTACACCACTTGTGAATGTCCAAGTAAGCCAATGCTGGTTTTCAGAGGCCTGTTCAAACTCGCAGCCGTGCTGTTTAATTGACAATTCACTCCACCCTGTTCAGCTCTTCATTGTCCCACCACACTACCAGCCTTCAGAAATCTTTGTTATCTCCACTACAGAATGTTCCATTCATTCACTGCGAATCTGGAATTCATCTGACTCTCAACTCCACGCAGGTTTTCATTACACCACTGTTGAATGTCCAAGTAACCCAATGCTGGTTTTCAGCGGCCTGTTCATATTCGCAGCCCTGCTGTTTACTTGGCTATCGATTCAAGCCTGGTCAGCTCTTCATTTTCCTGTCCACACAACACAGGCTTCAGAAATCATTGGAATCTCCTCTACAGAATGTTCCATTCATTCACTGCGAATGTGGAATTCAACTGACTCTCCACTCCATGCAGGTTTTCCTTACACCACTGATGAATGTCCAAGTAACCCAATGCTGGTTTTCAGCTGCATGTTCACACTCGCAGCCATGCTATACAATTGGCTTTCCACTAAATCCTGATTAGTTCTTGATTTTCCTTCCACACGACCCAGCCTTCAGAAATCGTTGGAATCTCCACTAGAGAATGTTCCATTCATTCACTGCGAATCTGGAATTCCTCTGAACCTCCACTCCCGGCAGGTTTTCGTTACACCACTGTTGAATGTCCAAGTAACCCAATGTTTTAAGTGTTTTCTTCACAAGCGCAGTGGTGCTGTTCAATTGGCTATCCACTCAACCCTGGCCAGCTCTACATTTTCCTGTCCACACCACAGAGACTGGAGAAATCATTGTTATCTCCACTACAGAATGTTCCATTCATTCACAGCGAATCTGGAATTCATCTGAATCTCCACTCCCGGCAGGTTTTCGTGACACCACTGGTAAATATCCAAGTAAGCCAATGCTGGTTTTAAGTGGCCTGCTCATACTCTCAGCCGTGCTGTTCAATTTGCTATCCACTCAACCCTCTTCAGCTCCATTTTCCTGTCCACATAACCCAAACTTCAGAAACAATTGGTATCTCCTCCACAGAATGTTCCATTCATTGACGGCAAATCTGAAATTCATCTAATTCTCAACTCCCGTCAGGTTTTCGTTACACCACTTGTGAATGTCCAATTAAGCCAAAGCTGGTTTTCAGTGGCCTGTTCTTACTACGAGACGTGCTGTTCATTTGGCTATCCATTCCACCCTGTTCAGCTCTACATTTTCGTGTCCACAAAACCCAGCCTTCAGAAATCATTGGAATCACCACTAGAGAATGTTCCATTCATTCACTGCGAATCTGGAATTCATCTGAATCTCCACTCCCGGCAGGTTTTCATTGCACCACTGCTGAATGTTCAAGTAACGCAATGATGGTTTTCAGCGGTCTATTCACACTCGAACCCGTGCTGTTCACGGTCTAGCGACTCAACACTGGTGAGTTCTTCTTTTTCCAGTTCAGACAATACAAACCTCAGAAACCATTGCAATCTACACTACAGAATGTTTCATTCATTCAGGCGAATCTTGAATTCATCTTGTTCTCCACTCCCAGCAGGTTTTCGTTTCACCACTGGTGAATGTCCAAGCAACCCAAGGCTGGTTTCAGCTGCGTGTTAACACTCGCAGCCGTGCTGTTCAATTGGCTATCCAGTGAACGCTGGTTAGCTCTTGATTTTCCTTCCACACACCGAGCCTTCAGAAATCATTCTTATCTCCACTTCAGAATGTTCCATTCGTTCCCTGCGAATCTGGAATTCCTCTGACTCTCCACACCAGGCAGATTTTCCTAACAACACTGGTGAATGACCAGGTAATCCAATGCTGGTTTTCAGCGGCTGTTCACACTCACAGCCTTGCTGTTCAATTGGCAATCCAGTCAAACCTAGTCAGCTCTTCATTTTCCTGTCCACACAACCCAGCGTTCAGAAATCATTGGAATCTCTACTACAGAAATTTCCATTCATTCACTGTGAATCTGGAAATACTCTGAATCTGCATTCCAGGAAGGCTTTCGTTACACCACTGATGAATGTCCAAGTAATGCAATGCTGCTTCTTAGTGGTCTGTTCACACTCGAAACCGTGCTGTTCATTGGCTATCCACTCAATATCGGTCAGCTCTTCAATATCCTGTCCAGACTATCCAGATTCCTAAATGTTGGCAATCACCACTACAGAATGTTCCATTCAATCACGCGAATCTGGAATTCATCAGAGTCTCCACTCCTGGAAGGTTTTCGTGACACCACTGGTAAATGTCCAAGGAAGACAATGCTGGTTTTAAGCCGCCTGCTAACACACTCAGCCGTGCTGTTCAATTTGCTATCCACCCAACCCTATTCAGCTCTACATTTTCCTGTCCTCATAACCCAACCTTCAGAAATAATTGGTATCTCCTCCACAGAATGTTCCGTTCATTCACTGCGAATCTTAAATTCATCTGACTCTCAACTCCCGGCGGGTTATCGTTACACCACTTGTGAATGTCCAAGTAAGCCAATGCTGGTTTTCAGTGGCCTGTTCATACTAAGAGACGTGCTGTTCATTTGGCTATCCACTCCACCCTGTTCAGCTCTACATTTTCGTGTCCACAAAACCCAGCCTTCAGAAATTATTGGAATCACCACTAGAGAATGTTCCATTCATTCACTGCGAATCTGGAATTCCTCTGAACCTCCACTCCTGGCAGGTTTTCGTTACGCCACTGGTGAATGTCCAAGTAACTCAATACTGGTTTTCAGAGGCATGTTCAACTCGCAGAAGTGCTGTTCAATGGGCTATCCACTCAATATTGGTCAGCTCTTCATTTTCCTCTCCACACAAACCAGCCTTCAGAAATCATTGGGCTCTCCACTACAGACTGTTCCATTCATTCACTGCGATTCTGCAATTCATCTGACTCTCCGCTCCAGGCAGGTTTTCATTACAGCACTGGTGAATGACCAAGTAATCCAATGCTGGTTTTCAGCCGCCTTTTCACACTCGCAGTGTGCTGTTCAATTGTCTATCCACTCAAACCTGGTCAGCCTTTCATTTTCTTTTCCACAATATCAGACTTCAGAAATCATTGGAATCGCCAGTACAGAATGTTCCATTCATTCACTGCCAATCTGGAATTCATCTGAATCTGCACTCCAGGTAGGCTTTCATTACACCACTTATGAATGTCCAAGTAACACAATGCTGGTTTTCAGCGGTCTGTTCACACTCTAAGCCCTGCTTTTTACTGGGTATCCACACAACTGTGGTCAGCTCTTCATTTTCATGTCCAAACAATCCAGACTTGAGAAATCATTGCAATCTCCAGTACAGAATGTTCCATTCATTCACTGCGAATCTGGAATTCAACTGAATCTCCACTACCTGCAGATTTATCTTACACCACTTGTGAATGTCCAAGTAAAACAATGCTGGTTTTCAGAGGCCTGTTCATGTTCGCAGTCGTGCTGTTCAATTGGCTATCCACTCAACCTGTTTTGCTCCTCATTTTCCTGTGCACACAACCCAGCCTTCAGAAATCATTGTAATCTCCACTACAGGATGTTCCATTCATTCACTGGGAATCTGGAATTCATCTGAATCTGCACTCCACGCAGGCTTTCGTTACACCACTGCTGAAAGTCGAAGTAATGCAATACTGGTTTTCAGTGGTCTGTTCACATTCGAAGCCGAGGCTTTTTACAGGCTATCCACTCAACACTGGTCAGCTCTTCATTTTCGTGTCCCCACAATCCAGATTTCAGAAATCATTGCAATCTCCACTACAGAATGTTCCATTCATTCACTGCGAGTCTGGAGTTTATCTGATTCTCCACTCCCGCCTGGTTAACATTACACCACTTGTGAATGTCCAAGTAAGCCAATGCTGGTTTTCAGAGGCCTGTTCATACTCGCAGCCGTGCTGTTTAATTGACAATTCACTCCACCCTGTTCAGCTCTTCATTGTCCCACCACACTACCAGCCTTCAGAAATCTTTGTTATCTCCACTACAGAATGTTCCATTCATTCACTGCGAATCTGGAATTCATCTGACTCTCAACTCCACGCAGGTTTTCATTACACCACTGTTGAATGTCCAAGTAACCCAATGCTGGTTTTCAGCGGCCTGTTCATATTCGCAGCCCTGCTGTTTACTTGGCTATCGATTCAAGCCTGGTCAGCTCTTCATTTTCCTGTCCACACAACACAGGCTTCAGAAATCATTGGAATCTCCTCTACAGAATGTTCCATTCATTCACTGCGAATGTGGAATTCAACTGACTCTCCACTCCATGCAGGTTTTCCTTACACCACTGATGAATGTCCAAGTAACCCAATGCTGGTTTTCAGCTGCATGTTCACACTCGCAGCCATGCTATACAATTGGCTTTCCACTAAATCCTGATTAGTTCTTGATTTTCCTTCCACACGACCCAGCCTTCAGAAATCGTTGGAATCTCCACTAGAGAATGTTCCATTCATTCACTGCGAATCTGGAATTCCTCTGAACCTCCACTCCCGGCAGGTTTTCGTTACACCACTGTTGAATGTCCAAGTAACCCAATGTTTTAAGTGTTTTCTTCACAAGCGCAGTGGTGCTGTTCAATTGGCTATCCACTCAACCCTGGCCAGCTCTACATTTTCCTGTCCACACCACAGAGACTGGAGAAATCATTGTTATCTCCACTACAGAATGTTCCATTCATTCACAGCGAATCTGGAATTCATCTGAATCTCCACTCCCGGCAGGTTTTCGTGACACCACTGGTAAATATCCAAGTAAGCCAATGCTGGTTTTAAGTGGCCTGCTCATACTCTCAGCCGTGCTGTTCAATTTGCTATCCACTCAACCCTCTTCAGCTCCATTTTCCTGTCCACATAACCCAAACTTCAGAAACAATTGGTATCTCCTCCACAGAATGTTCCATTCATTGACGGCAAATCTGAAATTCATCTAATTCTCAACTCCCGTCAGGTTTTCGTTACACCACTTGTGAATGTCCAATTAAGCCAAAGCTGGTTTTCAGTGGCCTGTTCTTACTACGAGACGTGCTGTTCATTTGGCTATCCATTCCACCCTGTTCAGCTCTACATTTTCGTGTCCACAAAACCCAGCCTTCAGAAATCATTGGAATCACCACTAGAGAATGTTCCATTCATTCACTGCGAATCTGGAATTCATCTGAATCTCCACTCCCGGCAGGTTTTCATTGCACCACTGCTGAATGTTCAAGTAACGCAATGATGGTTTTCAGCGGTCTATTCACACTCGAACCCGTGCTGTTCACGGTCTAGCGACTCAACACTGGTGAGTTCTTCTTTTTCCAGTTCAGACAATACAAACCTCAGAAACCATTGCAATCTACACTACAGAATGTTTCATTCATTCAGGCGAATCTTGAATTCATCTTGTTCTCCACTCCCAGCAGGTTTTCGTTTCACCACTGGTGAATGTCCAAGCAACCCAAGGCTGGTTTCAGCTGCGTGTTAACACTCGCAGCCGTGCTGTTCAATTGGCTATCCAGTGAACGCTGGTTAGCTCTTGATTTTCCTTCCACACACCGAGCCTTCAGAAATCATTCTTATCTCCACTTCAGAATGTTCCATTCGTTCCCTGCGAATCTGGAATTCCTCTGACTCTCCACACCAGGCAGATTTTCCTAACAACACTGGTGAATGACCAGGTAATCCAATGCTGGTTTTCAGCGGCTGTTCACACTCACAGCCTTGCTGTTCAATTGGCAATCCAGTCAAACCTAGTCAGCTCTTCATTTTCCTGTCCACACAACCCAGCGTTCAGAAATCATTGGAATCTCTACTACAGAAATTTCCATTCATTCACTGTGAATCTGGAAATACTCTGAATCTGCATTCCAGGAAGGCTTTCGTTACACCACTGATGAATGTCCAAGTAATGCAATGCTGCTTCTTAGTGGTCTGTTCACACTCGAAACCGTGCTGTTCATTGGCTATCCACTCAATATCGGTCAGCTCTTCAATATCCTGTCCAGACTATCCAGATTCCTAAATGTTGGCAATCACCACTACAGAATGTTCCATTCAATCACGCGAATCTGGAATTCATCAGAGTCTCCACTCCTGGAAGGTTTTCGTGACACCACTGGTAAATGTCCAAGGAAGACAATGCTGGTTTTAAGCCGCCTGCTAACACACTCAGCCGTGCTGTTCAATTTGCTATCCACCCAACCCTATTCAGCTCTACATTTTCCTGTCCTCATAACCCAACCTTCAGAAATAATTGGTATCTCCTCCACAGAATGTTCCGTTCATTCACTGCGAATCTTAAATTCATCTGACTCTCAACTCCCGGCGGGTTATCGTTACACCACTTGTGAATGTCCAAGTAAGCCAATGCTGGTTTTCAGTGGCCTGTTCATACTAAGAGACGTGCTGTTCATTTGGCTATCCACTCCACCCTGTTCAGCTCTACATTTTCGTGTCCACAAAACCCAGCCTTCAGAAATCATTGGAATCACCACTAGAGAATGTTCCATTCATTCACTGCGAATCTGGAATTCATCTGAACCTCCACTCCTGGCAGGTTTTCGTTACGCCACTGGTGAATGTCCAAGTAACTCAATACTGGTTTTCAGAGGCATGTTCAACTCGCAGAAGTGCTGTTCAATGGGCTATCCACTCAATATTGGTCAGCTCTTCATTTTCCTCTCCACACAAACCAGCCTTCAGAAATCATTGGGCTCTCCACTACAGACTGTTCCATTCATTCACTGCGATTCTGCAATTCATCTGACTCTCCGCTCCAGGCAGGTTTTCATTACAGCACTGGTGAATGACCAAGTAATCCAATGCTGGTTTTCAGCCGCCTTTTCACACTCGCAGTGTGCTGTTCAATTGTCTATCCACTCAAACCTGGTCAGCCTTTCATTTTCTTTTCCACAATATCAGACTTCAGAAATCATTGGAATCGCCAGTACAGAATGTTCCATTCATTCACTGCCAATCTGGAATTCATCTGAATCTGCACTCCAGGTAGGCTTTCATTACACCACTTATGAATGTCCAAGTAACACAATGCTGGTTTTCAGCGGTCTGTTCACACTCTAAGCCCTGCTTTTTACTGGGTATCCACACAACTGTGGTCAGCTCTTCATTTTCATGTCCAAACAATCCAGACTTGAGAAATCATTGCAATCTCCAGTACAGAATGTTCCATTCATTCACTGCGAATCTGGAATTCAACTGAATCTCCACTACCTGCAGATTTATCTTACACCACTTGTGAATGTCCAAGTAAAACAATGCTGGTTTTCAGAGGCCTGTTCATGTTCGCAGTCGTGCTGTTCAATTGGCTATCCACTCAACCTGTTTTGCTCCTCATTTTCCTGTGCACACAACCCAGCCTTCAGAAATCATTGTAATCTCCACTACAGGATGTTCCATTCATTCACTGGGAATCTGGAATTCATCTGAATCTGCACTCCACGCAGGCTTTCGTTACACCACTGCTGAAAGTCGAAGTAATGCAATACTGGTTTTCAGTGGTCTGTTCACATTCGAAGCCGAGGCTTTTTACAGGCTATCCACTCAACACTGGTCAGCTCTTCATTTTCGTGTCCCCACAATCCAGATTTCAGAAATCATTGCAATCTCCACTACAGAATGTTCCATTCATTCACTGCGAGTCTGGAGTTTATCTGATTCTCCACTCCCGCCTGGTTAACATTACACCACTTGTGAATGTCCAAGTAAGCCAATGCTGGTTTTCAGAGGCCTGTTCATACTCGCAGCCGTGCTGTTTAATTGACAATTCACTCCACCCTGTTCAGCTCTTCATTGTCCCACCACACTACCAGCCTTCAGAAATCTTTGTTATCTCCACTACAGAATGTTCCATTCATTCACTGCGAATCTGGAATTCATCTGACTCTCAACTCCACGCAGGTTTTCATTACACCACTGTTGAATGTCCAAGTAACCCAATGCTGGTTTTCAGCGGCCTGTTCATATTCGCAGCCCTGCTGTTTACTTGGCTATCGATTCAAGCCTGGTCAGCTCTTCATTTTCCTGTCCACACAACACAGGCTTCAGAAATCATTGGAATCTCCTCTACAGAATGTTCCATTCATTCACTGCGAATGTGGAATTCAACTGACTCTCCACTCCATGCAGGTTTTCCTTACACCACTGATGAATGTCCAAGTAACCCAATGCTGGTTTTCAGCTGCATGTTCACACTCGCAGCCATGCTATACAATTGGCTTTCCACTAAATCCTGATTAGTTCTTGATTTTCCTTCCACACGACCCAGCCTTCAGAAATCGTTGGAATCTCCACTAGAGAATGTTCCATTCATTCACTGCGAATCTGGAATTCCTCTGAACCTCCACTCCCGGCAGGTTTTCGTTACACCACTGTTGAATGTCCAAGTAACCCAATGTTTTAAGTGTTTTCTTCACAAGCGCAGTGGTGCTGTTCAATTGGCTATCCACTCAACCCTGGCCAGCTCTTCATTTTCCTGTCCACACCACAGAGACTGGAGAAATCATTGTTATCTCCACTACAGAATGTTCCATTCATTCACAGCGAATCTGGAATTCATCTGAATCTCCACTCCCGGCAGGTTTTCGTGACACCACTGGTAAATATCCAAGTAAGCCAATGCTGGTTTTAAGTGGCCTGCTCATACTCTCAGCCGTGCTGTTCAATTTGCTATCCACTCAACCCTCTTCAGCTCCATTTTCCTGTCCACATAACCCAAACTTCAGAAACAATTGGTATCTCCTCCACAGAATGTTCCATTCATTGACGGCAAATCTGAAATTCATCTAATTCTCAACTCCCGTCAGGTTTTCGTTACACCACTTGTGAATGTCCAATTAAGCCAAAGCTGGTTTTCAGTGGCCTGTTCTTACTACGAGACGTGCTGTTCATTTGGCTATCCATTCCACCCTGTTCAGCTCTACATTTTCGTGTCCACAAAACCCAGCCTTCAGAAATCATTGGAATCACCACTAGAGAATGTTCCATTCATTCACTGCGAATCTGGAATTCATCTGAATCTCCACTCCCGGCAGGTTTTCATTGCACCACTGCTGAATGTTCAAGTAACGCAATGATGGTTTTCAGCGGTCTATTCACATTCGAACCCGTGCTGTTCACGGTCTAGCGACTCAACACTGGTGAGTTCTTCTTTTTCCAGTTCAGACAATACAAACCTCAGAAACCATTGCAATCTACACTACAGAATGTTTCATTCATTCACGCGAATCTTGAATTCATCTTGTTCTCCACTCCCAGCAGGTTTTCGTTTCACCACTGGTGAATGTCCAAGCAACCCAAGGCTGGTTTCAGCTGCGTGTTAACACTCGCACCCGTGCTGTTCAATTGGCTATCCAGTGAACGCTGGTTAGCTCTTGATTTTCCTTCCACATACCGAGCCTTCAGAAATCATTCTTATCTCCACTTCAGAGTGTTCCATTCGTTCCCTGCGAATCTGGAATTCCTCTGACTCTCCACACCAGGCAGATTTTCCTAACAACACTGGTGAATGACCAGGTAATCCAATGCTGGTTTTCAGCGGCTGTTCACACTCACAGCCTTGCTGTTCAATTGGCAATCCAGTCAAACCTAGTCAGCTCTTCATTTTCCTGTCCACACAACCCAGCGTTCAGAAATCATTGGAATCTCTACTACAGAAATTTCCATTCATTCACTGTGAATCTGGAAATACTCTGAATCTGCATTCCAGGAAGGCTTTCGTTACACCACTGATGAATGTCCAAGTAATGCAATGCTGCTTCTTAGTGGTCTGTTCACACTTGAAACCGTGCTGTTCATTGGCTATCCACTCAATATCGGTCAGCTCTTCAATATCCTGTCCAGACTATCCAGATTCCTAAATGTTGGCAATCACCACTACAGAATGTTCCATTCAATCACGCGAATCTGGAATTCATCAGAGTCTCCACTCCTGGAAGGTTTTCGTGACACCACTGGTAAATGTCCAAGGAAGACAATGCTGGTTTTAAGCCGCCTGCTAACACACTCAGCCGTGCTGTTCAATTTGCTATCCACCCAACCCTATTCAGCTCTACATTTTCCTGTCCTCATAACCCAACCTTCAGAAATAATTGGTATCTCCTCCACAGAATGTTCCGTTCATTCACTGCGAATCTTAAATTCATCTGACTCTCAGCTCCCGGCGGGTTATCGTTACACCACTTGTGAATGTCCAAGTAAGCCAATGCTGGTTTTCAGTGGCCTGTTCATACTAAGAGACGTGCTGTTCATTTGGCTATCCACTCCACCCTGTTCAGCTCTACATTTTCGTGTCCACAAAACCCAGCCTTCAGAAATCATTGGAATCACCACTAGAGAATGTTCCATTCATTCACTGCGAATCTGGAATTCATCTGAACCTCCACTCCTGGCAGGTTTTCGTTACGCCACTGGTGAATGTCCAAGTCACTCAATACTGGTTTTCAGAGGCATGTTCAACTCGCAGAAGTGCTGTTCAATGGGCTATCCACTCAATATTGGTCTGCTCTTCATTTTCCTCTCCACACAAACCAGCCTTCAGAAATCATTGGGCTCTCCACTACAGACTGTTCCATTCATTCACTGCGATTCTGCAATTCATCTGACTCTCCGCTCCAGGCAGGTTTTCATTACAGCACTGGTGAATGACCAAGTAATCCAATGCTGGTTTTCAGCCGCCTTTTCACACTCGCAGTGTGCTGTTCAATTGTCTATCCACTCAAACCTGGTCAGCCTTTCATTTTCTTTTCCACAATATCAGACTTCAGAAATCATTGGAATCGCCAGTACAGAATGTTCCATTCATTCACTGCCAATCTGGAATTCATCTGAATCTGCACTCCAGGTAGGCTTTCATTACACCACTTATGAATGTCCAAGTAACACAATGCTGGTTTTCAGCGGTCTGTTCACACTCTAAGCCCTGCTTTTTACTGGGTATCCACACAACTGTGGTCAGCTCTTCATTTTCATGTCCAAACAATCCAGACTTGAGAAATCATTGCAATCTCCAGTACAGAATGTTCCATTCATTCACTGCGAATCTGGAATTCAACTGAATCTCCACTACCTGCAGATTTATCTTACACCACTTGTGAATGTCCAAGTAAAACAATGCTGGTTTTCAGAGGCCTGTTCATGTTCGCAGTCGTGCTGTTCAATTGGCTATCCACTCAACCTGTTTTGCTCCTCATTTTCCTGTGCACACAACCCAGCCTTCAGAAATCATTGTAATCTCCACTACAGGATGTTCCATTCATTCACTGGGAATCTGGAATTCATCTGAATCTGCACTCCACGCAGGCTTTCGTTACACCACTGCTGAAAGTCGAAGTAATGCAATACTGGTTTTCAGTGGTCTGTTCACATTCGAAGCCGAGGCTTTTTACAGGCTATCCACTCAACACTGGTCAGCTCTTCATTTTCGTGTCCCCACAATCCAGATTTCAGAAATCATTGCCATCTCCACTACAGAATGTTCCATTCATTCACTGCGAGTCTGGAGTTTATCTGATTCTCCACTCCCGCCTGGTTAACATTACACCACTTGTGAATGTCCAAGTAAGCCAATGCTGGTTTTCAGAGGCCTGTTCATACTCGCAGCCGTGCTGTTTAATTGACAATTCACTCCACCCTGTTCAGCTCTTCATTGTCCCACCACACTACCAGCCTTCAGAAATCTTTGTTATCTCCACTACAGAACGTTCCATTCATTCACTGCGAATCTGGAATTCATCTGACTCTCAACTCCACGCAGGTTTTCATTACACCACTGTTGAATGTCCAAGTAACCCAATGCTGGTTTTCAGCGGCCTGTTCATATTCGCAGCCCTGCTGTTTACTTGGCTATCGATTCAAGCCTGGTCAGCTCTTCATTTTCCTGTCCACACAACACAGGCTTCAGAAATCATTGGAATCTCCTCTACAGAATGTTCCATTCATTCACTGCGAATGTGGAATTCAACTGACTCTCCACTCCATGCAGGTTTTCCTTACACCACTGATGAATGTCCAAGTAACCCAATGCTGGTTTTCAGCTGCATGTTCACACTCGCAGCCATGCTATACAATTGGCTTTCCACTAAATCCTGATTAGTTCTTGATTTTCCTTCCACACGACCCAGCCTTCAGAAATCGTTGGAATCTCCACTAGAGAATGTTCCATTCATTCACTGCGAATCTGGAATTCCTCTGAACCTCCACTCCCGGCAGGTTTTCGTTACACCACTGTTGAATGTCCAAGTAACCCAATGTTTTAAGTGTTTTCTTCACAAGCGCAGTGGTGCTGTTCAATTGGCTATCCACTCAACCCTGGCCAGCTCTACATTTTCCTGTCCACACCACAGAGACTGGAGAAATCATTGTTATCTCCACTACAGAATGTTCCATTCATTCACAGCGAATCTGGAATTCATCTGAATCTCCACTCCCGGCAGGTTTTCGTGACACCACTGGTAAATATCCAAGTAAGCCAATGCTGGTTTTAAGTGGCCTGCTCATACTCTCAGCCGTGCTGTTCAATTTGCTATCCACTCAACCCTCTTCAGCTCCATTTTCCTGTCCACATAACCCAAACTTCAGAAACAATTGGTATCTCCTCCACAGAATGTTCCATTCATTGACGGCAAATCTGAAATTCATCTAATTCTCAACTCCCGTCAGGTTTTCGTTACACCACTTGTGAATGTCCAATTAAGCCAAAGCTGGTTTTCAGTGGCCTGTTCTTACTACGAGACGTGCTGTTCATTTGGCTATCCATTCCACCCTGTTCAGCTCTACATTTTCGTGTCCACAAAACCCAGCCTTCAGAAATCATTGGAATCACCACTAGAGAATGTTCCATTCATTCACTGCGAATCTGGAATTCATCTGAATCTCCACTCCCGGCAGGTTTTCATTGCACCACTGCTGAATGTTCAAGTAACGCAATGATGGTTTTCAGCGGTCTATTCACACTCGAACCCGTGCTGTTCACGGTCTAGCGACTCAACACTGGTGAGTTCTTCTTTTTCCAGTTCAGACAATACAAACCTCAGAAACCATTGCAATCTACACTACAGAATGTTTCATTCATTCAGGCGAATCTTGAATTCATCTTGTTCTCCACTCCCAGCAGGTTTTCGTTTCACCACTGGTGAATGTCCAAGCAACCCAAGGCTGGTTTCAGCTGCGTGTTAACACTCGCAGCCGTGCTGTTCAATTGGCTATCCAGTGAACGCTGGTTAGCTCTTGATTTTCCTTCCACACACCGAGCCTTCAGAAATCATTCTTATCTCCACTTCAGAATGTTCCATTCGTTCCCTGCGAATCTGGAATTCCTCTGACTCTCCACACCAGGCAGATTTTCCTAACAACACTGGTGAATGACCAGGTAATCCAATGCTGGTTTTCAGCGGCTGTTCACACTCACAGCCTTGCTGTTCAATTGGCAATCCAGTCAAACCTAGTCAGCTCTTCATTTTCCTGTCCACACAACCCAGCGTTCAGAAATCATTGGAATCTCTACTACAGAAATTTCCATTCATTCACTGTGAATCTGGAAATACTCTGAATCTGCATTCCAGGAAGGCTTTCGTTACACCACTGATGAATGTCCAAGTAATGCAATGCTGCTTCTTAGTGGTCTGTTCACACTCGAAACCGTGCTGTTCATTGGCTATCCACTCAATATCGGTCAGCTCTTCAATATCCTGTCCAGACTATCCAGATTCCTAAATGTTGGCAATCACCACTACAGAATGTTCCATTCAATCACGCGAATCTGGAATTCATCAGAGTCTCCACTCCTGGAAGGTTTTCGTGACACCACTGGTAAATGTCCAAGGAAGACAATGCTGGTTTTAAGCCGCCTGCTAACACACTCAGCCGTGCTGTTCAATTTGCTATCCACCCAACCCTATTCAGCTCTACATTTTCCTGTCCTCATAACCCAACCTTCAGAAATAATTGGTATCTCCTCCACAGAATGTTCCGTTCATTCACTGCGAATCTTAAATTCATCTGACTCTCAGCTCCCGGCGGGTTATCGTTACACCACTTGTGAATGTCCAAGTAAGCCAATGCTGGTTTTCAGTGGCCTGTTCATACTAAGAGACGTGCTGTTCATTTGGCTATCCACTCCACCCTGTTCAGCTCTACATTTTCGTGTCCACAAAACCCAGCCTTCAGAAATCATTGGAATCACCACTAGAGAATGTTCCATTCATTCACTGCGAATCTGGAATTCATCTGAACCTCCACTCCTGGCAGGTTTTCGTTACGCCACTGGTGAATGTCCAAGTCACTCAATCCTGGTTTTCAGAGGCATGTTCAACTCGCAGAAGTGCTGTTCAATGGGCTATCCACTCAATATTGGTCTGCTCTTCATTTTCCTCTCCACACAAACCAGCCTTCAGAAATCATTGGGCTCTCCACTACAGACTGTTCCATTCATTCACTGCGATTCTGCAATTCATCTGACTCTCCGCTCCAGGCAGGTTTTCATTACAGCACTGGTGAATGACCAAGTAATCCAATGCTGGTTTTCAGCCGCCTTTTCACACTCGCAGTGTGCTGTTCAATTGTCTATCCACTCAAACCTGGTCAGCCTTTCATTTTCTTTTCCACAATATCAGACTTCAGAAATCATTGGAATCGCCAGTACAGAATGTTCCATTCATTCACTGCCAATCTGGAATTCATCTGAATCTGCACTCCAGGTAGGCTTTCATTACACCACTTATGAATGTCCAAGTAACACAATGCTGGTTTTCAGCGGTCTGTTCACACTCTAAGCCCTGCTTTTTACTGGGTATCCACACAACTGTGGTCAGCTCTTCATTTTCATGTCCAAACAATCCAGACTTGAGAAATCATTGCAATCTCCAGTACAGAATGTTCCATTCATTCACTGCGAATCTGGAATTCAACTGAATCTCCACTACCTGCAGATTTATCTTACACCACTTGTGAATGTCCAAGTAAAACAATGCTGGTTTTCAGAGGCCTGTTCATGTTCGCAGTCGTGCTGTTCAATTGGCTATCCACTCAACCTGTTTTGCTCCTCATTTTCCTGTGCACACAACCCAGCCTTCAGAAATCATTGTAATCTCCACTACAGGATGTTCCATTCATTCACTGGGAATCTGGAATTCATCTGAATCTGCACTCCACGCAGGCTTTCGTTACACCACTGCTGAAAGTCGAAGTAATGCAATACTGGTTTTCAGTGGTCTGTTCACATTCGAAGCCGAGGCTTTTTACAGGCTATCCACTCAACACTGGTCAGCTCTTCATTTTCGTGTCCCCACAATCCAGATTTCAGAAATCATTGCCATCTCCACTACAGAATGTTCCATTCATTCACTGCGAGTCTGGAGTTTATCTGATTCTCCACTCCCGCCTGGTTAACATTACACCACTTGTGAATGTCCAAGTAAGCCAATGCTGGTTTTCAGAGGCCTGTTCATACTCGCAGCCGTGCTGTTTAATTGACAATTCACTCCACCCTGTTCAGCTCTTCATTGTCCCACCACACTACCAGCCTTCAGAAATCTTTGTTATCTCCACTACAGAATGTTCCATTCATTCACTGCGAATCTGGAATTCATCTGACTCTCAACTCCACGCAGGTTTTCATTACACCACTGTTGAATGTCCAAGTAACCCAATGCTGGTTTTCAGCGGCCTGTTCATATTCGCAGCCCTGCTGTTTACTTGGCTATCGATTCAAGCCTGGTCAGCTCTTCATTTTCCTGTCCACACAACACAGGCTTCAGAAATCATTGGAATCTCCTCTACAGAATGTTCCATTCATTCACTGCGAATGTGGAATTCAACTGACTCTCCACTCCATGCAGGTTTTCCTTACACCACTGATGAATGTCCAAGTAACCCAATGCTGGTTTTCAGCTGCATGTTCACACTCGCAGCCATGCTATACAATTGGCTTTCCACTAAATCCTGATTAGTTCTTGATTTTCCTTCCACACGACCCAGCCTTCAGAAATCGTTGGAATCTCCACTAGAGAATGTTCCATTCATTCACTGCGAATCTGGAATTCCTCTGAACCTCCACTCCCGGCAGGTTTTCGTTACACCACTGTTGAATGTCCAAGTAACCCAATGTTTTAAGTGTTTTCTTCACAAGCGCAGTGGTGCTGTTCAATTGGCTATCCACTCAACCCTGGCCAGCTCTACATTTTCCTGTCCACACCACAGAGACTGGAGAAATCATTGTTATCTCCACTACAGAATGTTCCATTCATTCACAGCGAATCTGGAATTCATCTGAATCTCCACTCCCGGCAGGTTTTCGTGACACCACTGGTAAATATCCAAGTAAGCCAATGCTGGTTTTAAGTGGCCTGCTCATACTCTCAGCCGTGCTGTTCAATTTGCTATCCACTCAACCCTCTTCAGCTCCATTTTCCTGTCCACATAACCCAAACTTCAGAAACAATTGGTATCTCCTCCACAGAATGTTCCATTCATTGACGGCAAATCTGAAATTCATCTAATTCTCAACTCCCGTCAGGTTTTCGTTACACCACTTGTGAATGTCCAATTAAGCCAAAGCTGGTTTTCAGTGGCCTGTTCTTACTACGAGACGTGCTGTTCATTTGGCTATCCATTCCACCCTGTTCAGCTCTACATTTTCGTGTCCACAAAACCCAGCCTTCAGAAATCATTGGAATCACCACTAGAGAATGTTCCATTCATTCACTGCGAATCTGGAATTCATCTGAATCTCCACTCCCGGCAGGTTTTCATTGCACCACTGCTGAATGTTCAAGTAACGCAATGATGGTTTTCAGCGGTCTATTCACACTCGAACCCGTGCTGTTCACGGTCTAGCGACTCAACACTGGTGAGTTCTTCTTTTTCCAGTTCAGACAATACAAACCTCAGAAACCATTGCAATCTACACTACAGAATGTTTCATTCATTCAGGCGAATCTTGAATTCATCTTGTTCTCCACTCCCAGCAGGTTTTCGTTTCACCACTGGTGAATGTCCAAGCAACCCAAGGCTGGTTTCAGCTGCGTGTTAACACTCGCAGCCGTGCTGTTCAATTGGCTATCCAGTGAACGCTGGTTAGCTCTTGATTTTCCTTCCACACACCGAGCCTTCAGAAATCATTCTTATCTCCACTTCAGAATGTTCCATTCGTTCCCTGCGAATCTGGAATTCCTCTGACTCTCCACACCAGGCAGATTTTCCTAACAACACTGGTGAATGACCAGGTAATCCAATGCTGGTTTTCAGCGGCTGTTCACACTCACAGCCTTGCTGTTCAATTGGCAATCCAGTCAAACCTAGTCAGCTCTTCATTTTCCTGTCCACACAACCCAGCGTTCAGAAATCATTGGAATCTCTACTACAGAAATTTCCATTCATTCACTGTGAATCTGGAAATACTCTGAATCTGCATTCCAGGAAGGCTTTCGTTACACCACTGATGAATGTCCAAGTAATGCAATGCTGCTTCTTAGTGGTCTGTTCACACTCGAAACCGTGCTGTTCATTGGCTATCCACTCAATATCGGTCAGCTCTTCAATATCCTGTCCAGACTATCCAGATTCCTAAATGTTGGCAATCACCACTACAGAATGTTCCATTCAATCACGCGAATCTGGAATTCATCAGAGTCTCCACTCCTGGAAGGTTTTCGTGACACCACTGGTAAATGTCCAAGGAAGACAATGCTGGTTTTAAGCCGCCTGCTAACACACTCAGCCGTGCTGTTCAATTTGCTATCCACCCAACCCTATTCAGCTCTACATTTTCCTGTCCTCATAACCCAACCTTCAGAAATAATTGGTATCTCCTCCACAGAATGTTCCGTTCATTCACTGCGAATCTTAAATTCATCTGACTCTCAACTCCCGGCGGGTTATCGTTACACCACTTGTGAATGTCCAAGTAAGCCAATGCTGGTTTTCAGTGGCCTGTTCATACTAAGAGACGTGCTGTTCATTTGGCTATCCACTCCACCCTGTTCAGCTCTACATTTTCGTGTCCACAAAACCCAGCCTTCAGAAATCATTGGAATCACCACTAGAGAATGTTCCATTCATTCACTGCGAATCTGGAATTCATCTGAACCTCCACTCCTGGCAGGTTTTCGTTACGCCACTGGTGAATGTCCAAGTAACTCAATCCTGGTTTTCAGAGGCATGTTCAACTCGCAGAAGTGCTGTTCAATGGGCTATCCACTCAATATTGGTCAGCTCTTCATTTTCCTCTCCACACAAACCAGCCTTCAGAAATCATTGGGCTCTCCACTACAGACTGTTCCATTCATTCACTGCGATTCTGCAATTCATCTGACTCTCCGCTCCAGGCAGGTTTTCATTACAGCACTGGTGAATGACCAAGTAATCCAATGCTGGTTTTCAGCCGCCTTTTCACACTCGCAGTGTGCTGTTCAATTGTCTATCCACTCAAACCTGGTCAGCCTTTCATTTTCTTTTCCACAATATCAGACTTCAGAAATCATTGGAATCGCCAGTACAGAATGTTCCATTCATTCACTGCCAATCTGGAATTCATCTGAATCTGCACTCCAGGTAGGCTTTCATTACACCACTTATGAATGTCCAAGTAACACAATGCTGGTTTTCAGCGGTCTGTTCACACTCTAAGCCCTGCTTTTTACTGGGTATCCACACAACTGTGGTCAGCTCTTCATTTTCATGTCCAAACAATCCAGACTTGAGAAATCATTGCAATCTCCAGTACAGAATGTTCCATTCATTCACTGCGAATCGGGAATTCAACTGAATCTCCACTACCTGCAGATTTATCTTACACCACTTGTGAATGTCCAAGTAAAACAATGCTGGTTTTCAGAGGCCTGTTCATGTTCGCAGTCGTGCTGTTCAATTGGCTATCCACTCAACCTGTTTTGCTCCTCATTTTCCTGTGCACACAACCCAGCCTTCAGAAATCATTGTAATCTCCACTACAGGATGTTCCATTCATTCACTGGGAATCTGGAATTCATCTGAATCTGCACTCCACGCAGGCTTTCGTTACACCACTGCTGAAAGTCGAAGTAATGCAATACTGGTTTTCAGTGGTCTGTTCACATTCGAAGCCGAGGCTTTTTACAGGCTATCCACTCAACACTGGTCAGCTCTTCATTTTCGTGTCCCCACAATCCAGATTTCAGAAATCATTGCCATCTCCACTACAGAATGTTCCATTCATTCACTGCGAGTCTGGAGTTTATCTGATTCTCCACTCCCGCCTGGTTAACATTACACCACTTGTGAATGTCCAAGTAAGCCAATGCTGGTTTTCAGAGGCCTGTTCATACTCGCAGCCGTGCTGTTTAATTGACAATTCACTCCACCCTGTTCAGCTCTTCATTGTCCCACCACACTACCAGCCTTCAGAAATCTTTGTTATCTCCACTACAGAATGTTCCATTCATTCACTGCGAATCTGGAATTCATCTGACTCTCAACTCCACGCAGGTTTTCATTACACCACTGTTGAATGTCCAAGTAACCCAATGCTGGTTTTCAGCGGCCTGTTCATATTCGCAGCCCTGCTGTTTACTTGGCTATCGATTCAAGCCTGGTCAGCTCTTCATTTTCCTGTCCACACAACACAGGCTTCAGAAATCATTGGAATCTCCTCTACAGAATGTTCCATTCATTCACTGCGAATGTGGAATTCAACTGACTCTCCACTCCATGCAGGTTTTCCTTACACCACTGATGAATGTCCAAGTAACCCAATGCTGGTTTTCAGCTGCATGTTCACACTCGCAGCCATGCTATACAATTGGCTTTCCACTAAATCCTGATTAGTTCTTGATTTTCCTTCCACACGACCCAGCCTTCAGAAATCGTTGGAATCTCCACTAGAGAATGTTCCATTCATTCACTGCGAATCTGGAATTCCTCTGAACCTCCACTCCCGGCAGGTTTTCGTTACACCACTGTTGAATGTCCAAGTAACCCAATGTTTTAAGTGTTTTCTTCACAAGCGCAGTGGTGCTGTTCAATTGGCTATCCACTCAACCCTGGCCAGCTCTACATTTTCCTGTCCACACCACAGAGACTGGAGAAATCATTGTTATCTCCACTACAGAATGTTCCATTCATTCACAGCGAATCTGGAATTCATCTGAATCTCCACTCCCGGCAGGTTTTCGTGACACCACTGGTAAATATCCAAGTAAGCCAATGCTGGTTTTAAGTGGCCTGCTCATACTCTCAGCCGTGCTGTTCAATTTGCTATCCACTCAACCCTCTTCAGCTCCATTTTCCTGTCCACATAACCCAAACTTCAGAAACAATTGGTATCTCCTCCACAGAATGTTCCATTCATTGACGGCAAATCTGAAATTCATCTAATTCTCAACTCCCGTCAGGTTTTCGTTACACCACTTGTGAATGTCCAATTAAGCCAAAGCTGGTTTTCAGTGGCCTGTTCTTACTACGAGACGTGCTGTTCATTTGGCTATCCATTCCACCCTGTTCAGCTCTACATTTTCGTGTCCACAAAACCCAGCCTTCAGAAATCATTGGAATCACCACTAGAGAATGTTCCATTCATTCACTGCGAATCTGGAATTCATCTGAATCTCCACTCCCGGCAGGTTTTCATTGCACCACTGCTGAATGTTCAAGTAACGCAATGATGGTTTTCAGCGGTCTATTCACACTCGAACCCGTGCTGTTCACGGTCTAGCGACTCAACACTGGTGAGTTCTTCTTTTTCCAGTTCAGACAATACAAACCTCAGAAACCATTGCAATCTACACTACAGAATGTTTCATTCATTCAGGCGAATCTTGAATTCATCTTGTTCTCCACTCCCAGCAGGTTTTCGTTTCACCACTGGTGAATGTCCAAGCAACCCAAGGCTGGTTTCAGCTGCGTGTTAACACTCGCAGCCGTGCTGTTCAATTGGCTATCCAGTGAACGCTGGTTAGCTCTTGATTTTCCTTCCACACACCGAGCCTTCAGAAATCATTCTTATCTCCACTTCAGAATGTTCCATTCGTTCCCTGCGAATCTGGAATTCCTCTGACTCTCCACACCAGGCAGATTTTCCTAACAACACTGGTGAATGACCAGGTAATCCAATGCTGGTTTTCAGCGGCTGTTCACACTCACAGCCTTGCTGTTCAATTGGCAATCCAGTCAAACCTAGTCAGCTCTTCATTTTCCTGTCCACACAACCCAGCGTTCAGAAATCATTGGAATCTCTACTACAGAAATTTCCATTCATTCACTGTGAATCTGGAAATACTCTGAATCTGCATTCCAGGAAGGCTTTCGTTACACCACTGATGAATGTCCAAGTAATGCAATGCTGCTTCTTAGTGGTCTGTTCACACTCGAAACCGTGCTGTTCATTGGCTATCCACTCAATATCGGTCAGCTCTTCAATATCCTGTCCAGACTATCCAGATTCCTAAATGTTGGCGATCACCACTACAGAATGTTCCATTCAATCACGCGAATCTGGAATTCATCAGAGTCTCCACTCCTGGAAGGTTTTCGTGACACCACTGGTAAATGTCCAAGGAAGACAATGCTGGTTTTAAGCCGCCTGCTAACACACTCAGCCGTGCTGTTCAATTTGCTATCCACCCAACCCTATTCAGCTCTACATTTTCCTGTCCTCATAACCCAACCTTCAGAAATAATTGGTATCTCCTCCACAGAATGTTCCGTTCATTCACTGCGAATCTTAAATTCATCTGACTCTCAACTCCCGGCGGGTTATCGTTACACCACTTGTGAATGTCCAAGTAAGCCAATGCTGGTTTTCAGTGGCCTGTTCATACTAAGAGACGTGCTGTTCATTTGGCTATCCACTCCACCCTGTTCAGCTCTACATTTTCGTGTCCACAAAACCCAGCCTTCAGAAATCATTGGAATCACCACTAGAGAATGTTCCATTCATTCACTGCGAATCTGGAATTCATCTGAACCTCCACTCCTGGCAGGTTTTCGTTACGCCACTGGTGAATGTCCAAGTCACTCAATCCTGGTTTTCAGAGGCATGTTCAACTCGCAGAAGTGCTGTTCAATGGGCTATCCACTCAATATTGGTCAGCTCTTCATTTTCCTCTCCACACAAACCAGCCTTCAGAAATCATTGGGCTCTCCACTACAGACTGTTCCATTCATTCACTGCGATTCTGCAATTCATCTGACTCTCCGCTCCAGGCAGGTTTTCATTACAGCACTGGTGAATGACCAAGTAATCCAATGCTGGTTTTCAGCCGCCTTTTCACACTCGCTGAGTGCTGTTCAATTGTCTATCCACTCAAACCTGGTCAGCCTTTCATTTTCTTTTCCACAATATCAGACTTCAGAAATCATTGGAATCGCCAGTACAGAATGTTCCATTCATTCACTGCCAATCTGGAATTCATCTGAATCTGCACTCCAGGTAGGCTTTCATTACACCACTTATGAATGTCCAAGTAACACAATGCTGGTTTTCAGCGGTCTGTTCACACTCTAAGCCCTGCTTTTTACTGGGTATCCACACAACTGTGGTCAGCTCTTCATTTTCATGTCCAAACAATCCAGACTTGAGAAATCATTGCAATCTCCAGTACAGAATGTTCCATTCATTCACTGCGAATCTGGAATTCAACTGAATCTCCACTACCTGCAGATTTATCTTACACCACTTGTGAATGTCCAAGTAAAACAATGCTGGTTTTCAGAGGCCTGTTCATGTTCGCAGTCGTGCTGTTCAATTGGCTATCCACTCAACCTGTTTTGCTCCTCATTTTCCTGTGCACACAACCCAGCCTTCAGAAATCATTGTAATCTCCACTACAGGATGTTCCATTCATTCACTGGGAATCTGGAATTCATCTGAATCTGCACTCCACGCAGGCTTTCGTTACACCACTGCTGAAAGTCGAAGTAATGCAATACTGGTTTTCAGTGGTCTGTTCACATTCGAAGCCGAGGCTTTTTACAGGCTATCCACTCAACACTGGTCAGCTCTTCATTTTCGTGTCCCCACAATCCAGATTTCAGAAATCATTGCAATCTCCACTACAGAATGTTCCATTCATTCACTGCGAGTCTGGAGTTTATCTGATTCTCCACTCCCGCCTGGTTAACATTACACCACTTGTGAATGTCCAAGTAAGCCAATGCTGGTTTTCAGAGGCCTGTTCATACTCGCAGCCGTGCTGTTTAATTGACAATTCACTCCACCCTGTTCAGCTCTTCATTGTCCCACCACACTACCAGCCTTCAGAAATCTTTGTTATCTCCACTACAGAATGTTCCATTCATTCACTGCGAATCTGGAATTCATCTGACTCTCAACTCCACGCAGGTTTTCATTACACCACTGTTGAATGTCCAAGTAACCCAATGCTGGTTTTCAGCGGCCTGTTCATATTCGCAGCCCTGCTGTTTACTTGGCTATCGATTCAAGCCTGGTCAGCTCTTCATTTTCCTGTCCACACAACACAGGCTTCAGAAATCATTGGAATCTCCTCTACAGAATGTTCCATTCATTCACTGCGAATGTGGAATTCAACTGACTCTCCACTCCATGCAGGTTTTCCTTACACCACTGATGAATGTCCAAGTAACCCAATGCTGGTTTTCAGCTGCATGTTCACACTCGCAGCCATGCTATACAATTGGCTTTCCACTAAATCCTGATTAGTTCTTGATTTTCCTTCCACACGACCCAGCCTTCAGAAATCGTTGGAATCTCCACTAGAGAATGTTCCATTCATTCACTGCGAATCTGGAATTCCTCTGAACCTCCACTCCCGGCAGGTTTTCGTTACACCACTGTTGAATGTCCAAGTAACCCAATGTTTTAAGTGTTTTCTTCACAAGCGCAGTGGTGCTGTTCAATTGGCTATCCACTCAACCCTGGCCAGCTCTACATTTTCCTGTCCACACCACAGAGACTGGAGAAATCATTGTTATCTCCACTACAGAATGTTCCATTCATTCACAGCGAATCTGGAATTCATCTGAATCTCCACTCCCGGCAGGTTTTCGTGACACCACTGGTAAATATCCAAGTAAGCCAATGCTGGTTTTAAGTGGCCTGCTCCTACTCTCAGCCGTGCTGTTCAATTTGCTATCCACTCAACCCTCTTCAGCTCCATTTTCCTGTCCACATAACCCAAACTTCAGAAACAATTGGTATCTCCTCCACAGAATGTTCCATTCATTGACGGCAAATCTGAAATTCATCTAATTCTCAACTCCCGTCAGGTTTTCGTTACACCACTTGTGAATGTCCAATTAAGCCAAAGCTGGTTTTCAGTGGCCTGTTCTTACTACGAGACGTGCTGTTCATTTGGCTATCCATTCCACCCTGTTCAGCTCTACATTTTCGTGTCCACAAAACCCAGCCTTCAGAAATCATTGGAATCACCACTAGAGAATGTTCCATTCATTCACTGCGAATCTGGAATTCATCTGAATCTCCACTCCCGGCAGGTTTTCATTGCACCACTGCTGAATGTTCAAGTAACGCAATGATGGTTTTCAGCGGTCTATTCACACTCGAACCCGTGCTGTTCACGGTCTAGCGACTCAACACTGGTGAGTTCTTCTTTTTCCAGTTCAGACAATACAAACCTCAGAAACCATTGCAATCTACACTACAGAATGTTTCATTCATTCAGGCGAATCTTGAATTCATCTTGTTCTCCACTCCCAGCAGGTTTTCGTTTCACCACTGGTGAATGTCCAAGCAACCCAAGGCTGGTTTCAGCTGCGTGTTAACACTCGCAGCCGTGCTGTTCAATTGGCTATCCAGTGAACGCTGGTTAGCTCTTGATTTTCCTTCCACACACCGAGCCTTCAGAAATCATTCTTATCTCCACTTCAGAATGTTCCATTCGTTCCCTGCGAATCTGGAATTCCTCTGACTCTCCACACCAGGCAGATTTTCCTAACAACACTGGTGAATGACCAGGTAATCCAATGCTGGTTTTCAGCGGCTGTTCACACTCACAGCCTTGCTGTTCAATTGGCAATCCAGTCAAACCTAGTCAGCTCTTCATTTTCCTGTCCACACAACCCAGCGTTCAGAAATCATTGGAATCTCTACTACAGAAATTTCCATTCATTCACTGTGAATTTGGAAATACTCTGAATCTGCATTCCAGGAAGGCTTTCGTTACACCACTGATGAATGTCCAAGTAATGCAATGCTGCTTCTTAGTGGTCTGTTCACACTCGAAACCGTGCTGTTCATTGGCTATCCACTCAATATCGGTCAGCTCTTCAATATCCTGTCCAGACTATCCAGATTCCTAAATGTTGGCAATCACCACTACAGAATGTTCCATTCAATCACGCGAATCTGGAATTCATCAGAGTCTCCACTCCTGGAAGGTTTTCGTGACACCACTGGTAAATGTCCAAGGAAGACAATGCTGGTTTTAAGCCGCCTGCTAACACACTCAGCCGTGCTGTTCAATTTGCTATCCACCCAACCCTATTCAGCTCTACATTTTCCTGTCCTCATAACCCAACCTTCAGAAATAATTGGTATCTCCTCCACAGAATGTTCCGTTCATTCACTGCGAATCTTAAATTCATCTGACTCTCAACTCCCGGCGGGTTATCGTTACACCACTTGTGAATGTCCAAGTAAGCCAATGCTGGTTTTCAGTGGCCTGTTCATACTAAGAGACGTGCTGTTCATTTGGCTATCCACTCCACCCTGTTCAGCTCTACATTTTCGTGTCCACAAAACCCAGCCTTCAGAAATCATTGGAATCACCACTAGAGAATGTTCCATTCATTCACTGCGAATCTGGAATTCATCTGAACCTCCACTCCTGGCAGGTTTTCGTTACGCCACTGGTGAATGTCCAAGTAACTCAATCCTGGTTTTCAGAGGCATGTTCAACTCGCAGAAGTGCTGTTCAATGGGCTATCCACTCAATATTGGTCAGCTCTTCATTTTCCTCTCCACACAAACCAGCCTTCAGAAATCATTGGGCTCTCCACTACAGACTGTTCCATTCATTCACTGCGATTCTGCAATTCATCTGACTCTCCGCTCCAGGCAGGTTTTCATTACAGCACTGGTGAATGACCAAGTAATCCAATGCTGGTTTTCAGCCGCCTTTTCACACTCGCAGTGTGCTGTTCAATTGTCTATCCACTCAAACCTGGTCAGCCTTTCATTTTCTTTTCCACAATATCAGACTTCAGAAATCATTGGAATCGCCAGTACAGAATGTTCCATTCATTCACTGCCAATCTGGAATTCATCTGAATCTGCACTCCAGGTAGGCTTTCATTACACCACTTATGAATGTCCAAGTAACACAATGCTGGTTTTCAGCGGTCTGTTCACACTCTAAGCCCTGCTTTTTACTGGGTATCCACACAACTGTGGTCAGCTCTTCATTTTCATGTCCAAACAATCCAGACTTGAGAAATCATTGCAATCTCCAGTACAGAATGTTCCATTCATTCACTGCGAATCTGGAATTCAACTGAATCTCCACTACCTGCAGATTTATCTTACACCACTTGTGAATGTCCAAGTAAAACAATGCTGGTTTTCAGAGGCCTGTTCATGTTCGCAGTCGTGCTGTTCAATTGGCTATCCACTCAACCTGTTTTGCTCCTCATTTTCCTGTGCACACAACCCAGCCTTCAGAAATCATTGTAATCTCCACTACAGGATGTTCCATTCATTCACTGGGAATCTGGAATTCATCTGAATCTGCACTCCACGCAGGCTTTCGTTACACCACTGCTGAAAGTCGAAGTAATGCAATACTGGTTTTCAGTGGTCTGTTCACATTCGAAGCCGAGGCTTTTTACAGGCTATCCACTCAACACTGGTCAGCTCTTCATTTTCGTGTCCCCACAATCCAGATTTCAGAAATCATTGCCATCTCCACTACAGAATGTTCCATTCATTCACTGCGAGTCTGGAGTTTATCTGATTCTCCACTCCCGCCTGGTTAACATTACACCACTTGTGAATGTCCAAGTAAGCCAATGCTGGTTTTCAGAGGCCTGTTCATACTCGCAGCCGTGCTGTTTAATTGACAATTCACTCCACCCTGTTCAGCTCTTCATTGTCCCACCACACTACCAGCCTTCAGAAATCTTTGTTATCTCCACTACAGAATTTTCCATTCATTCACTGCGAATCTGGAATTCATCTGACTCTCAACTCCACGCAGGTTTTCATTACACCACTGTTGAATGTCCAAGTAACCCAATGCTGGTTTTCAGCGGCCTGTTCATATTCGCAGCCCTGCTGTTTACTTGGCTATCGATTCAAGCCTGGTCAGCTCTTCATTTTCCTGTCCACACAACACAGGCTTCAGAAATCATTGGAATCTCCTCTACAGAATGTTCCATTCATTCACTGCGAATGTGGAATTCAACTGACTCTCCACTCCATGCAGGTTTTCCTTACACCACTGATGAATGTCCAAGTAACCCAATGCTGGTTTTCAGCTGCATGTTCACACTCGCAGCCATGCTATACAATTGGCTTTCCACTAAATCCTGATTAGTTCTTGATTTTCCTTCCACACGACCCAGCCTTCAGAAATCGTTGGAATCTCCACTAGAGAATGTTCCATTCATTCACTGCGAATCTGGAATTCCTCTGAACCTCCACTCCCGGCAGGTTTTCGTTACACCACTGTTGAATGTCCAAGTAACCCAATGTTTTAAGTGTTTTCTTCACAAGCGCAGTGGTGCTGTTCAATTGGCTATCCACTCAACCCTGGCCAGCTCTACATTTTCCTGTCCACACCACAGAGACTGGAGAAATCATTGTTATCTCCACTACAGAATGTTCCATTCATTCACAGCGAATCTGGAATTCATCTGAATCTCCACTCCCGGCAGGTTTTCGTGACACCACTGGTAAATATCCAAGTAAGCCAATGCTGGTTTTAAGTGGCCTGCTCATACTCTCAGCCGTGCTGTTCAATTTGCTATCCACTCAACCCTCTTCAGCTCCATTTTCCTGTCCACATAACCCAAACTTCAGAAACAATTGGTATCTCCTCCACAGAATGTTCCATTCATTGACGGCAAATCTGAAATTCATCTAATTCTCAACTCCCGTCAGGTTTTCGTTACACCACTTGTGAATGTCCAATTAAGCCAAAGCTGGTTTTCAGTGGCCTGTTCTTACTACGAGACGTGCTGTTCATTTGGCTATCCATTCCACCCTGTTCAGCTCTACATTTTCGTGTCCACAAAACCCAGCCTTCAGAAATCATTGGAATCACCACTAGAGAATGTTCCATTCATTCACTGCGAATCTGGAATTCATCTGAATCTCCACTCCCGGCAGGTTTTCATTGCACCACTGCTGAATGTTCAAGTAACGCAATGATGGTTTTCAGCGGTCTATTCACACTCGAACCCGTGCTGTTCACGGTCTAGCGACTCAACACTGGTGAGTTCTTCTTTTTCCAGTTCAGACAATACAAACCTCAGAAACCATTGCAATCTACACTACAGAATGTTTCATTCATTCAGGCGAATCTTGAATTCATCTTGTTCTCCACTCCCAGCAGGTTTTCGTTTCACCACTGGTGAATGTCCAAGCAACCCAAGGCTGGTTTCAGCTGCGTGTTAACACTCGCAGCCGTGCTGTTCAATTGGCTATCCAGTGAACGCTGGTTAGCTCTTGATTTTCCTTCCACACACCGAGCCTTCAGAAATCATTCTTATCTCCACTTCAGAATGTTCCATTCGTTCCCTGCGAATCTGGAATTCCTCTGACTCTCCACACCAGGCAGATTTTCCTAACAACACTGGTGAATGACCAGGTAATCCAATGCTGGTTTTCAGCGGCTGTTCACACTCACAGCCTTGCTGTTCAATTGGCAATCCAGTCAAACCTAGTCAGCTCTTCATTTTCCTGTCCACACAACCCAGCGTTCAGAAATCATTGGAATCTCTACTACAGAAATTTCCATTCATTCACTGTGAATCTGGAAATACTCTGAATCTGCATTCCAGGAAGGCTTTCGTTACACCACTGATGAATGTCCAAGTAATGCAATGCTGCTTCTTAGTGGTCTGTTCACACTCGAAACCGTGCTGTTCATTGGCTATCCACTCAATATCGGTCAGCTCTTCAATATCCTGTCCAGACTATCCAGATTCCTAAATGTTGGCAATCACCACTACAGAATGTTCCATTCAATCACGCGAATCTGGAATTCATCAGAGTCTCCACTCCTGGAAGGTTTTCGTGACACCACTGGTAAATGTCCAAGGAAGACAATGCTGGTTTTAAGCCGCCTGCTAACACACTCAGCCGTGCTGTTCAATTTGCTATCCACCCAACCCTATTCAGCTCTACATTTTCCTGTCCTCATAACCCAACCTTCAGAAATAATTGGTATCTCCTCCACAGAATGTTCCGTTCATTCACTGCGAATCTTAAATTCATCTGACTCTCAACTACCGGCGGGTTATCGTTACACCACTTGTGAATGTCCAAGTAAGCCAATGCTGGTTTTCAGTGGCCTGTTCATACTAAGAGACGTGCTGTTCATTTGGCTATCCACTCCACCCTGTTCAGCTCTACATTTTCGTGTCCACAAAACCCAGCCTTCAGAAATCATTGGAATCACCACTAGAGAATGTTCCATTCATTCACTGCGAATCTGGAATTCATCTGAACCTCCACTCCTGGCAGGTTTTCGTTACGCCACTGGTGAATGTCCAAGTAACTCAATCCTGGTTTTCAGAGGCATGTTCAACTCGCAGAAGTGCTGTTCAATGGGCTATCCACTCAATATTGGTCAGCTCTTCATTTTCCTCTCCACACAAACCAGCCTTCAGAAATCATTGGGCTCTCCACTACAGACTGTTCCATTCATTCACTGCGATTCTGCAATTCATCTGACTCTCCGCTCCAGGCAGGTTTTCATTACAGCACTGGTGAATGACCAAGTAATCCAATGCTGGTTTTCAGCCGCCTTTTCACACTCGCAGTGTGCTGTTCAATTGTCTATCCACTCAAACCTGGTCAGCCTTTCATTTTCTTTTCCACAATATCAGACTTCAGAAATCATTGGAATCGCCAGTACAGAATGTTCCATTCATTCACTGCCAATCTGGAATTCATCTGAATCTGCACTCCAGGTAGGCTTTCATTACACCACTTATGAATGTCCAAGTAACACAATGCTGGTTTTCAGCGGTCTGTTCACACTCTAAGCCCTGCTTTTTACTGGGTATCCACACAACTGTGGTCAGCTCTTCATTTTCATGTCCAAACAATCCAGACTTGAGAAATCATTGCAATCTCCAGTACAGAATGTTCCATTCATTCACTGCGAATCGGGAATTCAACTGAATCTCCACTACCTGCAGATTTATCTTACACCACTTGTGAATGTCCAAGTAAAACAATGCTGGTTTTCAGAGGCCTGTTCATGTTCGCAGTCGTGCTGTTCAATTGGCTATCCACTCAACCTGTTTTGCTCCTCATTTTCCTGTGCACACAACCCAGCCTTCAGAAATCATTGTAATCTCCACTACAGGATGTTCCATTCATTCACTGGGAATCTGGAATTCATCTGAATCTGCACTCCACGCAGGCTTTCGTTACACCACTGCTGAAAGTCGAAGTAATGCAATACTGGTTTTCAGTGGTCTGTTCACATTCGAAGCCGAGGCTTTTTACAGGCTATCCACTCAACACTGGTCAGCTCTTCATTTTCGTGTCCCCACAATCCAGATTTCAGAAATCATTGCCATCTCCACTACAGAATGTTCCATTCATTCACTGCGAGTCTGGAGTTTATCTGATTCTCCACTCCCGCCTGGTTAACATTACACCACTTGTGAATGTCCAAGTAAGCCAATGCTGGTTTTCAGAGGCCTGTTCATACTCGCAGCCGTGCTGTTTAATTGACAATTCACTCCACCCTGTTCAGCTCTTCATTGTCCCACCACACTACCAGCCTTCAGAAATCTTTGTTATCTCCACTACAGAATGTTCCATTCATTCACTGCGAATCTGGAATTCATCTGACTCTCAACTCCACGCAGGTTTTCATTACACCACTGTTGAATGTCCAAGTAACCCAATGCTGGTTTTCAGCGGCCTGTTCATATTCGCAGCCCTGCTGTTTACTTGGCTATCGATTCAAGCCTGGTCAGCTCTTCATTTTCCTGTCCACACAACACAGGCTTCAGAAATCATTGGAATCTCCTCTACAGAATGTTCCATTCATTCACTGCGAATGTGGAATTCAACTGACTCTCCACTCCATGCAGGTTTTCCTTACACCACTGATGAATGTCCAAGTAACCCAATGCTGGTTTTCAGCTGCATGTTCACACTCGCAGCCATGCTATACAATTGGCTTTCCACTAAATCCTGATTAGTTCTTGATTTTCCTTCCACACGACCCAGCCTTCAGAAATCGTTGGAATCTCCACTAGAGAATGTTCCATTCATTCACTGCGAATCTGGAATTCCTCTGAACCTCCACTCCCGGCAGGTTTTCGTTACACCACTGTTGAATGTCCAAGTAACCCAATGTTTTAAGTGTTTTCTTCACAAGCGCAGTGGTGCTGTTCAATTGGCTATCCACTCAACCCTGGCCAGCTCTACATTTTCCTGTCCACACCACAGAGACTGGAGAAATCATTGTTATCTCCACTACAGAATGTTCCATTCATTCACAGCGAATCTGGAATTCATCTGAATCTCCACTCCCGGCAGGTTTTCGTGACACCACTGGTAAATATCCAAGTAAGCCAATGCTGGTTTTAAGTGGCCTGCTCATACTCTCAGCCGTGCTGTTCAATTTGCTATCCACTCAACCCTCTTCAGCTCCATTTTCCTGTCCACATAACCCAAACTTCAGAAACAATTGGTATCTCCTCCACAGAATGTTCCATTCATTGACGGCAAATCTGAAATTCATCTAATTCTCAACTCCCGTCAGGTTTTCGTTACACCACTTGTGAATGTCCAATTAAGCCAAAGCTGGTTTTCAGTGGCCTGTTCTTACTACGAGACGTGCTGTTCATTTGGCTATCCATTCCACCCTGTTCAGCTCTACATTTTCGTGTCCACAAAACCCAGCCTTCAGAAATCATTGGAATCACCACTAGAGAATGTTCCATTCATTCACTGCGAATCTGGAATTCATCTGAATCTCCACTCCCGGCAGGTTTTCATTGCACCACTGCTGAATGTTCAAGTAACGCAATGATGGTTTTCAGCGGTCTATTCACACTCGAACCCGTGCTGTTCACGGTCTAGCGACTCAACACTGGTGAGTTCTTCTTTTTCCAGTTCAGACAATACAAACCTCAGAAACCATTGCAATCTACACTACAGAATGTTTCATTCATTCAGGCGAATCTTGAATTCATCTTGTTCTCCACTCCCAGCAGGTTTTCGTTTCACCACTGGTGAATGTCCAAGCAACCCAAGGCTGGTTTCAGCTGCGTGTTAACACTCGCAGCCGTGCTGTTCAATTGGCTATCCAGTGAACGCTGGTTAGCTCTTGATTTTCCTTCCACACACCGAGCCTTCAGAAATCATTCTTATCTCCACTTCAGAATGTTCCATTCGTTCCCTGCGAATCTGGAATTCCTCTGACTCTCCACACCAGGCAGATTTTCCTAACAACACTGGTGAATGACCAGGTAATCCAATGCTGGTTTTCAGCGGCTGTTCACACTCACAGCCTTGCTGTTCAATTGGCAATCCAGTCAAACCTAGTCAGCTCTTCATTTTCCTGTCCACACAACCCAGCGTTCAGAAATCATTGGAATCTCTACTACAGAAATTTCCATTCATTCACTGTGAATCTGGAAATACTCTGAATCTGCATTCCAGGAAGGCTTTCGTTACACCACTGATGAATGTCCAAGTAATGCAATGCTGCTTCTTAGTGGTCTGTTCACACTCGAAACCGTGCTGTTCATTGGCTATCCACTCAATATCGGTCAGCTCTTCAATATCCTGTCCAGACTATCCAGATTCCTAAATGTTGGCAATCACCACTACAGAATGTTCCATTCAATCACGCGAATCTGGAATTCATCAGAGTCTCCACTCCTGGAAGGTTTTCGTGACACCACTGGTAAATGTCCAAGGAAGACAATGCTGGTTTTAAGCCGCCTGCTAACACACTCAGCCGTGCTGTTCAATTTGCTATCCACCCAACCCTATTCAGCTCTACATTTTCCTGTCCTCATAACCCAACCTTCAGAAATAATTGGTATCTCCTCCACAGAATGTTCCGTTCATTCACTGCGAATCTTAAATTCATCTGACTCTCAACTCCCGGCGGGTTATCGTTACACCACTTGTGAATGTCCAAGTAAGCCAATGCTGGTTTTCAGTGGCCTGTTCATACTAAGAGACGTGCTGTTCATTTGGCTATCCACTCCACCCTGTTCAGCTCTACATTTTCGTGTCCACAAAACCCAGCCTTCAGAAATCATTGGAATCACCACTAGAGAATGTTCCATTCATTCACTGCGAATCTGGAATTCCTCTGAACCTCCACTCCTGGCAGGTTTTCGTTACGCCACTGGTGAATGTCCAAGTAACTCAATCCTGGTTTTCAGAGGCATGTTCAACTCGCAGAAGTGCTGTTCAATGGGCTATCCACTCAATATTGGTCAGCTCTTCATTTTCCTCTCCACACAAACCAGCCTTCAGAAATCATTGGGCTCTCCACTACAGACTGTTCCATTCATTCACTGCGATTCTGCAATTCATCTGACTCTCCGCTCCAGGCAGGTTTTCATTACAGCACTGGTGAATGACCAAGTAATCCAATGCTGGTTTTCAGCCGCCTTTTCACACTCGCAGTGTGCTGTTCAATTGTCTATCCACTCAAACCTGGTCAGCCTTTCATTTTCTTTTCCACAATATCAGACTTCAGAAATCATTGGAATCGCCAGTACAGAATGTTCCATTCATTCACTGCCAATCTGGAATTCATCTGAATCTGCACTCCAGGTAGGCTTTCATTACACCACTTATGAATGTCCAAGTAACACAATGCTGGTTTTCAGCGGTCTGTTCACACTCTAAGCCCTGCTTTTTACTGGGTATCCACACAACTGTGGTCAGCTCTTCATTTTCATGTCCAAACAATCCAGACTTGAGAAATCATTGCAATCTCCAGTACAGAATGTTCCATTCATTCACTGCGAATCTGGAATTCAACTGAATCTCCACTACCTGCAGATTTATCTTACACCACTTGTGAATGTCCAAGTAAAACAATGCTGGTTTTCAGAGGCCTGTTCATGTTCGCAGTCGTGCTGTTCAATTGGCTATCCACTCAACCTGTTTTGCTCCTCATTTTCCTGTGCACACAACCCAGCCTTCAGAAATCATTGTAATCTCCACTACAGGATGTTCCATTCATTCACTGGGAATCTGGAATTCATCTGAATCTGCACTCCACGCAGGCTTTCGTTACACCACTGCTGAAAGTCGAAGTAATGCAATACTGGTTTTCAGTGGTCTGTTCACATTCGAAGCCGAGGCTTTTTACAGGCTATCCACTCAACACTGGTCAGCTCTTCATTTTCGTGTCCCCACAATCCAGATTTCAGAAATCATTGCCATCTCCACTACAGAATGTTCCATTCATTCACTGCGAGTCTGGAGTTTATCTGATTCTCCACTCCCGCCTGGTTAACATTACACCACTTGTGAATGTCCAAGTAAGCCAATGCTGGTTTTCAGAGGCCTGTTCATACTCGCAGCCGTGCTGTTTAATTGACAATTCACTCCACCCTGTTCAGCTCTTCATTGTCCCACCACACTACCAGCCTTCAGAAATCTTTGTTATCTCCACTACAGAATTTTCCATTCATTCACTGCGAATCTGGAATTCATCTGACTCTCAACTCCACGCAGGTTTTCATTACACCACTGTTGAATGTCCAAGTAACCCAATGCTGGTTTTCAGCGGCCTGTTCATATTCGCAGCCCTGCTGTTTACTTGGCTATCGATTCAAGCCTGGTCAGCTCTTCATTTTCCTGTCCACACAACACAGGCTTCAGAAATCATTGGAATCTCCTCTACAGAATGTTCCATTCATTCACTGCGAATGTGGAATTCAACTGACTCTCCACTCCATGCAGGTTTTCCTTACACCACTGATGAATGTCCAAGTAACCCAATGCTGGTTTTCAGCTGCATGTTCACACTCGCAGCCATGCTATACAATTGGCTTTCCACTAAATCCTGATTAGTTCTTGATTTTCCTTCCACACGACCCAGCCTTCAGAAATCGTTGGAATCTCCACTAGAGAATGTTCCATTCATTCACTGCGAATCTGGAATTCCTCTGAACCTCCACTCCCGGCAGGTTTTCGTTACACCACTGTTGAATGTCCAAGTAACCCAATGTTTTAAGTGTTTTCTTCACAAGCGCAGTGGTGCTGTTCAATTGGCTATCCACTCAACCCTGGCCAGCTCTACATTTTCCTGTCCACACCACAGAGACTGGAGAAATCATTGTTATCTCCACTACAGAATGTTCCATTCATTCACAGCGAATCTGGAATTCATCTGAATCTCCACTCCCGGCAGGTTTTCGTGACACCACTGGTAAATATCCAAGTAAGCCAATGCTGGTTTTAAGTGGCCTGCTCATACTCTCAGCCGTGCTGTTCAATTTGCTATCCACTCAACCCTCTTCAGCTCCATTTTCCTGTCCACATAACCCAAACTTCAGAAACAATTGGTATCTCCTCCACAGAATGTTCCATTCATTGACGGCAAATCTGAAATTCATCTAATTCTCAACTCCCGTCAGGTTTTCGTTACACCACTTGTGAATGTCCAATTAAGCCAAAGCTGGTTTTCAGTGGCCTGTTCTTACTACGAGACGTGCTGTTCATTTGGCTATCCATTCCACCCTGTTCAGCTCTACATTTTCGTGTCCACAAAACCCAGCCTTCAGAAATCATTGGAATCACCACTAGAGAATGTTCCATTCATTCACTGCGAATCTGGAATTCATCTGAATCTCCACTCCCGGCAGGTTTTCATTGCACCACTGCTGAATGTTCAAGTAACGCAATGATGGTTTTCAGCGGTCTATTCACACTCGAACCCGTGCTGTTCACGGTCTAGCGACTCAACACTGGTGAGTTCTTCTTTTTCCAGTTCAGACAATACAAACCTCAGAAACCATTGCAATCTACACTACAGAATGTTTCATTCATTCAGGCGAATCTTGAATTCATCTTGTTCTCCACTCCCAGCAGGTTTTCGTTTCACCACTGGTGAATGTCCAAGCAACCCAAGGCTGGTTTCAGCTGCGTGTTAACACTCGCAGCCGTGCTGTTCAATTGGCTATCCAGTGAACGCTGGTTAGCTCTTGATTTTCCTTCCACACACCGAGCCTTCAGAAATCATTCTTATCTCCACTTCAGAATGTTCCATTCGTTCCCTGCGAATCTGGAATTCCTCTGACTCTCCACACCAGGCAGATTTTCCTAACAACACTGGTGAATGACCAGGTAATCCAATGCTGGTTTTCAGCGGCTGTTCACACTCACAGCCTTGCTGTTCAATTGGCAATCCAGTCAAACCTAGTCAGCTCTTCATTTTCCTGTCCACACAACCCAGCGTTCAGAAATCATTGGAATCTCTACTACAGAAATTTCCATTCATTCACTGTGAATCTGGAAATACTCTGAATCTGCATTCCAGGAAGGCTTTCGTTACACCACTGATGAATGTCCAAGTAATGCAATGCTGCTTCTTAGTGGTCTGTTCACACTCGAAACCGTGCTGTTCATTGGCTATCCACTCAATATCGGTCAGCTCTTCAATATCCTGTCCAGACTATCCAGATTCCTAAATGTTGGCAATCACCACTACAGAATGTTCCATTCAATCACGCGAATCTGGAATTCATCAGAGTCTCCACTCCTGGAAGGTTTTCGTGACACCACTGGTAAATGTCCAAGGAAGACAATGCTGGTTTTAAGCCGCCTGCTAACACACTCAGCCGTGCTGTTCAATTTGCTATCCACCCAACCCTATTCAGCTCTACATTTTCCTGTCCTCATAACCCAACCTTCAGAAATAATTGGTATCTCCTCCACAGAATGTTCCGTTCATTCACTGCGAATCTTAAATTCATCTGACTCTCAACTCCCGGCGGGTTATCGTTACACCACTTGTGAATGTCCAAGTAAGCCAATGCTGGTTTTCAGTGGCCTGTTCATACTAAGAGACGTGCTGTTCATTTGGCTATCCACTCCACCCTGTTCAGCTCTACATTTTCGTGTCCACAAAACCCAGCCTTCAGAAATCATTGGAATCACCACTAGAGAATGTTCCATTCATTCACTGCGAATCTGGAATTCCTCTGAACCTCCACTCCTGGCAGGTTTTCGTTACGCCACTGGTGAATGTCCAAGTAACTCAATCCTGGTTTTCAGAGGCATGTTCAACTCGCAGAAGTGCTGTTCAATGGGCTATCCACTCAATATTGGTCAGCTCTTCATTTTCCTCTCCACACAAACCAGCCTTCAGAAATCATTGGGCTCTCCACTACAGACTGTTCCATTCATTCACTGCGATTCTGCAATTCATCTGACTCTCCGCTCCAGGCAGGTTTTCATTACAGCACTGGTGAATGACCAAGTAATCCAATGCTGGTTTTCAGCCGCCTTTTCACACTCGCAGTGTGCTGTTCAATTGTCTATCCACTCAAACCTGGTCAGCCTTTCATTTTCTTTTCCACAATATCAGACTTCAGAAATCATTGGAATCGCCAGTACAGAATGTTCCATTCATTCACTGCCAATCTGGAATTCATCTGAATCTGCACTCCAGGTAGGCTTTCATTACACCACTTATGAATGTCCAAGTAACACAATGCTGGTTTTCAGCGGTCTGTTCACACTCTAAGCCCTGCTTTTTACTGGGTATCCACACAACTGTGGTCAGCTCTTCATTTTCATGTCCAAACAATCCAGACTTGAGAAATCATTGCAATCTCCAGTACAGAATGTTCCATTCATTCACTGCGAATCGGGAATTCAACTGAATCTCCACTACCTGCAGATTTATCTTACACCACTTGTGAATGTCCAAGTAAAACAATGCTGGTTTTCAGAGGCCTGTTCATGTTCGCAGTCGTGCTGTTCAATTGGCTATCCACTCAACCTGTTTTGCTCCTCATTTTCCTGTGCACACAACCCAGCCTTCAGAAATCATTGTAATCTCCACTACAGGATGTTCCATTCATTCACTGGGAATCTGGAATTCATCTGAATCTGCACTCCACGCAGGCTTTCGTTACACCACTGCTGAAAGTCGAAGTAATGCAATACTGGTTTTCAGTGGTCTGTTCACATTCGAAGCCGAGGCTTTTTACAGGCTATCCACTCAACACTGGTCAGCTCTTCATTTTCGTGTCCCCACAATCCAGATTTCAGAAATCATTGCCATCTCCACTACAGAATGTTCCATTCATTCACTGCGAGTCTGGAGTTTATCTGATTCTCCACTCCCGCCTGGTTAACATTACACCACTTGTGAATGTCCAAGTAAGCCAATGCTGGTTTTCAGAGGCCTGTTCATACTCGCAGCCGTGCTGTTTAATTGACAATTCACTCCACCCTGTTCAGCTCTTCATTGTCCCACCACACTACCAGCCTTCAGAAATCTTTGTTATCTCCACTACAGAATTTTCCATTCATTCACTGCGAATCTGGAATTCATCTGACTCTCAACTCCACGCAGGTTTTCATTACACCACTGTTGAATGTCCAAGTAACCCAATGCTGGTTTTCAGCGGCCTGTTCATATTCGCAGCCCTGCTGTTTACTTGGCTATCGATTCAAGCCTGGTCAGCTCTTCATTTTCCTGTCCACACAACACAGGCTTCAGAAATCATTGGAATCTCCTCTACAGAATGTTCCATTCATTCACTGCGAATGTGGAATTCAACTGACTCTCCACTCCATGCAGGTTTTCCTTACACCACTGATGAATGTCCAAGTAACCCAATGCTGGTTTTCAGCTGCATGTTCACACTCGCAGCCATGCTATACAATTGGCTTTCCACTAAATCCTGATTAGTTCTTGATTTTCCTTCCACACGACCCAGCCTTCAGAAATCGTTGGAATCTCCACTAGAGAATGTTCCATTCATTCACTGCGAATCTGGAATTCCTCTGAACCTCCACTCCCGGCAGGTTTTCGTTACACCACTGTTGAATGTCCAAGTAACCCAATGTTTTAAGTGTTTTCTTCACAAGCGCAGTGGTGCTGTTCAATTGGCTATCCACTCAACCCTGGCCAGCTCTACATTTTCCTGTCCACACCACAGAGACTGGAGAAATCATTGTTATCTCCACTACAGAATGTTCCATTCATTCACAGCGAATCTGGAATTCATCTGAATCTCCACTCCCGGCAGGTTTTCGTGACACCACTGGTAAATATCCAAGTAAGCCAATGCTGGTTTTAAGTGGCCTGCTCATACTCTCAGCCGTGCTGTTCAATTTGCTATCCACTCAACCCTCTTCAGCTCCATTTTCCTGTCCACATAACCCAAACTTCAGAAACAATTGGTATCTCCTCCACAGAATGTTCCATTCATTGACGGCAAATCTGAAATTCATCTAATTCTCAACTCCCGTCAGGTTTTCGTTACACCACTTGTGAATGTCCAATTAAGCCAAAGCTGGTTTTCAGTGGCCTGTTCTTACTACGAGACGTGCTGTTCATTTGGCTATCCATTCCACCCTGTTCAGCTCTACATTTTCGTGTCCACAAAACCCAGCCTTCAGAAATCATTGGAATCACCACTAGAGAATGTTCCATTCATTCACTGCGAATCTGGAATTCATCTGAATCTCCACTCCCGGCAGGTTTTCATTGCACCACTGCTGAATGTTCAAGTAACGCAATGATGGTTTTCAGCGGTCTATTCACACTCGAACCCGTGCTGTTCACGGTCTAGCGACTCAACACTGGTGAGTTCTTCTTTTTCCAGTTCAGACAATACAAACCTCAGAAACCATTGCAATCTACACTACAGAATGTTTCATTCATTCAGGCGAATCTTGAATTCATCTTGTTCTCCACTCCCAGCAGGTTTTCGTTTCACCACTGGTGAATGTCCAAGCAACCCAAGGCTGGTTTCAGCTGCGTGTTAACACTCGCAGCCGTGCTGTTCAATTGGCTATCCAGTGAACGCTGGTTAGCTCTTGATTTTCCTTCCACACACCGAGCCTTCAGAAATCATTCTTATCTCCACTTCAGAATGTTCCATTCGTTCCCTGCGAATCTGGAATTCCTCTGACTCTCCACACCAGGCAGATTTTCCTAACAACACTGGTGAATGACCAGGTAATCCAATGCTGGTTTTCAGCGGCTGTTCACACTCACAGCCTTGCTGTTCAATTGGCAATCCAGTCAAACCTAGTCAGCTCTTCATTTTCCTGTCCACACAACCCAGCGTTCAGAAATCATTGGAATCTCTACTACAGAAATTTCCATTCATTCACTGTGAATCTGGAAATACTCTGAATCTGCATTCCAGGAAGGCTTTCGTTACACCACTGATGAATGTCCAAGTAATGCAATGCTGCTTCTTAGTGGTCTGTTCACACTCGAAACCGTGCTGTTCATTGGCTATCCACTCAATATCGGTCAGCTCTTCAATATCCTGTCCAGACTATCCAGATTCCTAAATGTTGGCAATCACCACTACAGAATGTTCCATTCAATCACGCGAATCTGGAATTCATCAGAGTCTCCACTCCTGGAAGGTTTTCGTGACACCACTGGTAAATGTCCAAGGAAGACAATGCTGGTTTTAAGCCGCCTGCTAACACACTCAGCCGTGCTGTTCAATTTGCTATCCACCCAACCCTATTCAGCTCTACATTTTCCTGTCCTCATAACCCAACCTTCAGAAATAATTGGTATCTCCTCCACAGAATGTTCCGTTCATTCACTGCGAATCTTAAATTCATCTGACTCTCAACTCCCGGCGGGTTATCGTTACACCACTTGTGAATGTCCAAGTAAGCCAATGCTGGTTTTCAGTGGCCTGTTCATACTAAGAGACGTGCTGTTCATTTGGCTATCCACTCCACCCTGTTCAGCTCTACATTTTCGTGTCCACAAAACCCAGCCTTCAGAAATCATTGGAATCACCACTAGAGAATGTTCCATTCATTCACTGCGAATCTGGAATTCCTCTGAACCTCCACTCCTGGCAGGTTTTCGTTACGCCACTGGTGAATGTCCAAGTAACTCAATCCTGGTTTTCAGAGGCATGTTCAACTCGCAGAAGTGCTGTTCAATGGGCTATCCACTCAATATTGGTCAGCTCTTCATTTTCCTCTCCACACAAACCAGCCTTCAGAAATCATTGGGCTCTCCACTACAGACTGTTCCATTCATTCACTGCGATTCTGCAATTCATCTGACTCTCCGCTCCAGGCAGGTTTTCATTACAGCACTGGTGAATGACCAAGTAATCCAATGCTGGTTTTCAGCCGCCTTTTCACACTCGCAGTGTGCTGTTCAATTGTCTATCCACTCAAACCTGGTCAGCCTTTCATTTTCTTTTCCACAATATCAGACTTCAGAAATCATTGGAATCGCCAGTACAGAATGTTCCATTCATTCACTGCCAATCTGGAATTCATCTGAATCTGCACTCCAGGTAGGCTTTCATTACACCACTTATGAATGTCCAAGTAACACAATGCTGGTTTTCAGCGGTCTGTTCACACTCTAAGCCCTGCTTTTTACTGGGTATCCACACAACTGTGGTCAGCTCTTCATTTTCATGTCCAAACAATCCAGACTTGAGAAATCATTGCAATCTCCAGTACAGAATGTTCCATTCATTCACTGCGAATCTGGAATTCAACTGAATCTCCACTACCTGCAGATTTATCTTACACCACTTGTGAATGTCCAAGTAAAACAATGCTGGTTTTCAGAGGCCTGTTCATGTTCGCAGTCGTGCTGTTCAATTGGCTATCCACTCAACCTGTTTTGCTCCTCATTTTCCTGTGCACACAACCCAGCCTTCAGAAATCATTGTAATCTCCACTACAGGATGTTCCATTCATTCACTGGGAATCTGGAATTCATCTGAATCTGCACTCCACGCAGGCTTTCGTTACACCACTGCTGAAAGTCGAAGTAATGCAATACTGGTTTTCAGTGGTCTGTTCACATTCGAAGCCGAGGCTTTTTACAGGCTATCCACTCAACACTGGTCAGCTCTTCATTTTCGTGTCCCCACAATCCAGATTTCAGAAATCATTGCAATCTCCACTACAGAATGTTCCATTCATTCACTGCGAGTCTGGAGTTTATCTGATTCTCCACTCCCGCCTGGTTAACATTACACCACTTGTGAATGTCCAAGTAAGCCAATGCTGGTTTTCAGAGGCCTGTTCATACTCGCAGCCGTGCTGTTTAATTGACAATTCACTCCACCCTGTTCAGCTCTTCATTGTCCCACCACACTACCAGCCTTCAGAAATCTTTGTTATCTCCACTACAGAATGTTCCATTCATTCACTGCGAATCTGGAATTCATCTGACTCTCAACTCCACGCAGGTTTTCATTACACCACTGTTGAATGTCCAAGTAACCCAATGCTGGTTTTCAGCGGCCTGTTCATATTCGCAGCCCTGCTGTTTACTTGGCTATCGATTCAAGCCTGGTCAGCTCTTCATTTTCCTGTCCACACAACACAGGCTTCAGAAATCATTGGAATCTCCTCTACAGAATGTTCCATTCATTCACTGCGAATGTGGAATTCAACTGACTCTCCACTCCATGCAGGTTTTCCTTACACCACTGATGAATGTCCAAGTAACCCGATGCTGGTTTTCAGCTGCATGTTCACACTCGCAGCCATGCTATACAATTGGCTTTCCACTAAATCCTGATTAGTTCTTGATTTTCCTTCCACACGACCCAGCCTTCAGAAATCGTTGGAATCTCCACTAGAGAATGTTCCATTCATTCACTGCGAATCTGGAATTCCTCTGAACCTCCACTCCCGGCAGGTTTTCGTTACACCACTGTTGAATGTCCAAGTAACCCAATGTTTTAAGTGTTTTCTTCACAAGCGCAGTGGTGCTGTTCAATTGGCTATCCACTCAACCCTGGCCAGCTCTACATTTTCCTGTCCACACCACAGAGACTGGAGAAATCATTGTTATCTCCACTACAGAATGTTCCATTCATTCACAGCGAATCTGGAATTCATCTGAATCTCCACTCCCGGCAGGTTTTCGTGACACCACTGGTAAATATCCAAGTAAGCCAATGCTGGTTTTAAGTGGCCTGCTCATACTCTCAGCCGTGCTGTTCAATTTGCTATCCACTCAACCCTCTTCAGCTCCATTTTCCTGTCCACATAACCCAAACTTCAGAAACAATTGGTATCTCCTCCACAGAATGTTCCATTCATTGACGGCAAATCTGAAATTCATCTAATTCTCAACTCCCGTCAGGTTTTCGTTACACCACTTGTGAATGTCCAATTAAGCCAAAGCTGGTTTTCAGTGGCCTGTTCTTACTACGAGACGTGCTGTTCATTTGGCTATCCATTCCACCCTGTTCAGCTCTACATTTTCGTGTCCACAAAACCCAGCCTTCAGAAATCATTGGAATCACCACTAGAGAATGTTCCATTCATTCACTGCGAATCTGGAATTCATCTGAATCTCCACTCCCGGCAGGTTTTCATTGCACCACTGCTGAATGTTCAAGTAACGCAATGATGGTTTTCAGCGGTCTATTCACACTCGAACCCGTGCTGTTCACGGTCTAGCGACTCAACACTGGTGAGTTCTTCTTTTTCCAGTTCAGACAATACAAACCTCAGAAACCATTGCAATCTACACTACAGAATGTTTCATTCATTCAGGCGAATCTTGAATTCATCTTGTTCTCCACTCCCAGCAGGTTTTCGTTTCACCACTGGTGAATGTCCAAGCAACCCAAGGCTGGTTTCAGCTGCGTGTTAACACTCGCAGCCGTGCTGTTCAATTGGCTATCCAGTGAACGCTGGTTAGCTCTTGATTTTCCTTCCACACACCGAGCCTTCAGAAATCATTCTTATCTCCACTTCAGAATGTTCCATTCGTTCCCTGCGAATCTGGAATTCCTCTGACTCTCCACACCAGGCAGATTTTCCTAACAACACTGGTGAATGACCAGGTAATCCAATGCTGGTTTTCAGCGGCTGTTCACACTCACAGCCTTGCTGTTCAATTGGCAATCCAGTCAAACCTAGTCAGCTCTTCATTTTCCTGTCCACACAACCCAGCGTTCAGAAATCATTGGAATCTCTACTACAGAAATTTCCATTCATTCACTGTGAATCTGGAAATACTCTGAATCTGCATTCCAGGAAGGCTTTCGTTACACCACTGATGAATGTCCAAGTAATGCAATGCTGCTTCTTAGTGGTCTGTTCACACTCGAAACCGTGCTGTTCATTGGCTATCCACTCAATATCGGTCAGCTCTTCAATATCCTGTCCAGACTATCCAGATTCCTAAATGTTGGCAATCACCACTACAGAATGTTCCATTCAATCACGCGAATCTGGAATTCATCAGAGTCTCCACTCCTGGAAGGATTTCGTGACACCACTGGTAAATGTCCAAGGAAGACAATGCTGGTTTTAAGCCGCCTGCTAACACACTCAGCCGTGCTGTTCAATTTGCTATCCACCCAACCCTATTCAGCTCTACATTTTCCTGTCCTCATAACCCAACCTTCAGAAATAATTGGTATCTCCTCCACAGAATGTTCCGTTCATTCACTGCGAATCTTAAATTCATCTGACTCTCAACTCCCGGCGGGTTATCGTTACACCACTTGTGAATGTCCAAGTAAGCCAATGCTGGTTTTCAGTGGCCTGTTCATACTAAGAGACGTGCTGTTCATTTGGCTATCCACTCCACCCTGTTCAGCTCTACATTTTCGTGTCCACAAAACCCAGCCTTCAGAAATCATTGGAATCACCACTAGAGAATGTTCCATTCATTCACTGCGAATCTGGAATTCCTCTGAACCTCCACTCCTGGCAGGTTTTCGTTACGCCACTGGTGAATGTCCAAGTAACTCAATCCTGGTTTTCAGAGGCATGTTCAACTCGCAGAAGTGCTGTTCAATGGGCTATCCACTCAATATTGGTCAGCTCTTCATTTTCCTCTCCACACAAACCAGCCTTCAGAAAACATTGGGCTCTCCACTACCGACTGTTCCATTCATTCACTGCGATTCTGCAATTCATCTGACTCTCCGCTCCAGGCAGGTTTTCATTACAGCACTGGTGAATGACCAAGTAATCCAATGCTGGTTTTCAGCCGCCTTTTCACACTCGCAGTGTGCTGTTCAATTGTCTATCCACTCAAACCTGGTCAGCCTTTCATTTTCTTTTCCACAATATCAGACTTCAGAAATCATTGGAATCGCCAGTACAGAATGTTCCATTCATTCACTGCCAATCTGGAATTCATCTGAATCTGCACTCCAGGTAGGCTTTCATTACACCACTTATGAATGTCCAAGTAACACAATGCTGGTTTTCAGCGGTCTGTTCACACTCTAAGCCCTGCTTTTTACTGGGTATCCACACAACTGTGGTCAGCTCTTCATTTTCATGTCCAAACAATCCAGACTTGAGAAATCATTGCAATCTCCAGTACAGAATGTTCCATTCATTCACTGCGAATCTGGAATTCAACTGAATCTCCACTACCTGCAGATTTATCTTACACCACTTGTGAATGTCCAAGTAAAACAATGCTGGTTTTCAGAGGCCTGTTCATGTTCGCAGTCGTGCTGTTCAATTGGCTATCCACTCAACCTGTTTTGCTCCTCATTTTCCTGTGCACACAACCCAGCCTTCAGAAATCATTGTAATCTCCACTACAGGATGTTCCATTCATTCACTGGGAATCTGGAATTCATCTGAATCTGCACTCCACGCAGGCTTTCGTTACACCACTGCTGAAAGTCGAAGTAATGCAATACTGGTTTTCAGTGGTCTGTTCACATTCGAAGCCGAGGCTTTTTACAGGCTATCCACTCAACACTGGTCAGCTCTTCATTTTCGTGTCCCCACAATCCAGATTTCAGAAATCATTGCCATCTCCACTACAGAATGTTCCATTCATTCACTGCGAGTCTGGAGTTTATCTGATTCTCCACTCCCGCCTGGTTAACATTACACCACTTGTGAATGTCCAAGTAAGCCAATGCTGGTTTTCAGAGGCCTGTTCATACTCGCAGCCGTGCTGTTTAATTGACAATTCACTCCACCCTGTTCAGCTCTTCATTGTCCCACCACACTACCAGCCTTCAGAAATCTTTGTTATCTCCACTACAGAATGTTCCATTCATTCACTGCGAATCTGGAATTCATCTGACTCTCAACTCCACGCAGGTTTTCATTACACCACTGTTGAATGTCCAAGTAACCCAATGCTGGTTTTCAGCGGCCTGTTCATATTCGCAGCCCTGCTGTTTACTTGGCTATCGATTCAAGCCTGGTCAGCTCTTCATTTTCCTGTCCACACAACACAGGCTTCAGAAATCATTGGAATCTCCTCTACAGAATGTTCCATTCATTCACTGCGAATGTGGAATTCAACTGACTCTCCACTCCATGCAGGTTTTCCTTACACCACTGATGAATGTCCAAGTAACCCAATGCTGGTTTTCAGCTGCATGTTCACACTCGCAGCCATGCTATACAATTGGCTTTCCACTAAATCCTGATTAGTTCTTGATTTTCCTTCCACACGACCCAGCCTTCAGAAATCGTTGGAATCTCCACTAGAGAATGTTCCATTCATTCACTGCGAATCTGGAATTCCTCTGAACCTCCACTCCCGGCAGGTTTTCATTACACCACTGTTGAATGTCCAAGTAACCCAATGTTTTAAGTGTTTTCTTCACAAGCGCAGTGGTGCTGTTCAATTGGCTATCCACTCAACCCTGGCCAGCTCTACATTTTCCTGTCCACACCACAGAGACTGGAGAAATCATTGTTATCTCCACTACAGAATGTTCCATTCATTCACAGCGAATCTGGAATTCATCTGAATCTCCACTCCCGGCAGGTTTTCGTGACACCACTGGTAAATATCCAAGTAAGCCAATGCTGGTTTTAAGTGGCCTGCTCATACTCTCAGCCGTGCTGTTCAATTTGCTATCCACTCAACCCTCTTCAGCTCCATTTTCCTGTCCACATAACCCAAACTTCAGAAACAATTGGTATCTCCTCCACAGAATGTTCCATTCATTGACGGCAAATCTGAAATTCATCTAATTCTCAACTCCCGTCAGGTTTTCGTTACACCACTTGTGAATGTCCAATTAAGCCAAAGCTGGTTTTCAGTGGCCTGTTCTTACTACGAGACGTGCTGTTCATTTGGCTATCCATTCCACCCTGTTCAGCTCTACATTTTCGTGTCCACAAAACCCAGCCTTCAGAAATCATTGGAATCACCACTAGAGAATGTTCCATTCATTCACTGCGAATCTGGAATTCATCTGAATCTCCACTCCCGGCAGGTTTTCATTGCACCACTGCTGAATGTTCAAGTAACGCAATGATGGTTTTCAGCGGTCTATTCACACTCGAACCCGTGCTGTTCACGGTCTAGCGACTCAACACTGGTGAGTTCTTCTTTTTCCAGTTCAGACAATACAAACCTCAGAAACCATTGCAATCTACACTACAGAATGTTTCATTCATTCAGGCGAATCTTGAATTCATCTTGTTCTCCACTCCCAGCAGGTTTTCGTTTCACCACTGGTGAATGTCCAAGCAACCCAAGGCTGGTTTCAGCTGCGTGTTAACACTCGCAGCCGTGCTGTTCAATTGGCTATCCAGTGAACGCTGGTTAGCTCTTGATTTTCCTTCCACACACCGAGCCTTCAGAAATCATTCTTATCTCCACTTCAGAATGTTCCATTCGTTCCCTGCGAATCTGGAATTCCTCTGACTCTCCACACCAGGCAGATTTTCCTAACAACACTGGTGAATGACCAGGTAATCCAATGCTGGTTTTCAGCGGCTGTTCACACTCACAGCCTTGCTGTTCAATTGGCAATCCAGTCAAACCTAGTCAGCTCTTCATTTTCCTGTCCACACAACCCAGCGTTCAGAAATCATTGGAATCTCTACTACAGAAATTTCCATTCATTCACTGTGAATCTGGAAATACTCTGAATCTGCATTCCAGGAAGGCTTTCGTTACACCACTGATGAATGTCCAAGTAATGCAATGCTGCTTCTTAGTGGTCTGTTCACACTCGAAACCGTGCTGTTCATTGGCTATCCACTCAATATCGGTCAGCTCTTCAATATCCTGTCCAGACTATCCAGATTCCTAAATGTTGGCAATCACCACTACAGAATGTTCCATTCAATCACGCGAATCTGGAATTCATCAGAGTCTCCACTCCTGGAAGGATTTCGTGACACCACTGGTAAATGTCCAAGGAAGACAATGCTGGTTTTAAGCCGCCTGCTAACACACTCAGCCGTGCTGTTCAATTTGCTATCCACCCAACCCTATTCAGCTCTACATTTTCCTGTCCTCATAACCCAACCTTCAGAAATAATTGGTATCTCCTCCACAGAATGTTCCGTTCATTCACTGCGAATCTTAAATTCATCTGACTCTCAACTCCCGGCGGGTTATCGTTACACCACTTGTGAATGTCCAAGTAAGCCAATGCTGGTTTTCAGTGGCCTGTTCATACTAAGAGACGTGCTGTTCATTTGGCTATCCACTCCACCCTGTTCAGCTCTACATTTTCGTGTCCACAAAACCCAGCCTTCAGAAATCATTGGAATCACCACTAGAGAATGTTCCATTCATTCACTGCGAATCTGGAATTCCTCTGAACCTCCACTCCTGGCAGGTTTTCGTTACGCCACTGGTGAATGTCCAAGTAACTCAATCCTGGTTTTCAGAGGCATGTTCAACTCGCAGAAGTGCTGTTCAATGGGCTATCCACTCAATATTGGTCAGCTCTTCATTTTCCTCTCCACACAAACCAGCCTTCAGAAAACATTGGGCTCTCCACTACCGACTGTTCCATTCATTCACTGCGATTCTGCAATTCATCTGACTCTCCGCTCCAGGCAGGTTTTCATTACAGCACTGGTGAATGACCAAGTAATCCAATGCTGGTTTTCAGCCGCCTTTTCACACTCGCAGTGTGCTGTTCAATTGTCTATCCACTCAAACCTGGTCAGCCTTTCATTTTCTTTTCCACAATATCAGACTTCAGAAATCATTGGAATCGCCAGTACAGAATGTTCCATTCATTCACTGCCAATCTGGAATTCATCTGAATCTGCACTCCAGGTAGGCTTTCATTACACCACTTATGAATGTCCAAGTAACACAATGCTGGTTTTCAGCGGTCTGTTCACACTCTAAGCCCTGCTTTTTACTGGGTATCCACACAACTGTGGTCAGCTCTTCATTTTCATGTCCAAACAATCCAGACTTGAGAAATCATTGCAATCTCCAGTACAGAATGTTCCATTCATTCACTGCGAATCTGGAATTCAACTGAATCTCCACTACCTGCAGATTTATCTTACACCACTTGTGAATGTCCAAGTAAAACAATGCTGGTTTTCAGAGGCCTGTTCATGTTCGCAGTCGTGCTGTTCAATTGGCTATCCACTCAACCTGTTTTGCTCCTCATTTTCCTGTGCACACAACCCAGCCTTCAGAAATCATTGTAATCTCCACTACAGGATGTTCCATTCATTCACTGGGAATCTGGAATTCATCTGAATCTGCACTCCACGCAGGCTTTCGTTACACCACTGCTGAAAGTCGAAGTAATGCAATACTGGTTTTCAGTGGTCTGTTCACATTCGAAGCCGAGGCTTTTTACAGGCTATCCACTCAACACTGGTCAGCTCTTCATTTTCGTGTCCCCACAATCCAGATTTCAGAAATCATTGCCATCTCCACTACAGAATGTTCCATTCATTCACTGCGAGTCTGGAGTTTATCTGATTCTCCACTCCCGCCTGGTTAACATTACACCACTTGTGAATGTCCAAGTAAGCCAATGCTGGTTTTCAGAGGCCTGTTCATACTCGCAGCCGTGCTGTTTAATTGACAATTCACTCCACCCTGTTCAGCTCTTCATTGTCCCACCACACTACCAGCCTTCAGAAATCTTTGTTATCTCCACTACAGAATGTTCCATTCATTCACTGCGAATCTGGAATTCATCTGACTCTCAACTCCACGCAGGTTTTCATTACACCACTGTTGAATGTCCAAGTAACCCAATGCTGGTTTTCAGCGGCCTGTTCATATTCGCAGCCCTGCTGTTTACTTGGCTATCGATTCAAGCCTGGTCAGCTCTTCATTTTCCTGTCCACACAACACAGGCTTCAGAAATCATTGGAATCTCCTCTACAGAATGTTCCATTCATTCACTGCGAATGTGGAATTCAACTGACTCTCCACTCCATGCAGGTTTTCCTTACACCACTGATGAATGTCCAAGTAACCCAATGCTGGTTTTCAGCTGCATGTTCACACTCGCAGCCATGCTATACAATTGGCTTTCCACTAAATCCTGATTAGTTCTTGATTTTCCTTCCACACGACCCAGCCTTCAGAAATCGTTGGAATCTCCACTAGAGAATGTTCCATTCATTCACTGCGAATCTGGAATTCCTCTGAACCTCCACTCCCGGCAGGTTTTCGTTACACCACTGTTGAATGTCCAAGTAACCCAATGTTTTAAGTGTTTTCTTCACAAGCGCAGTGGTGCTGTTCAATTGGCTATCCACTCAACCCTGGCCAGCTCTACATTTTCCTGTCCACACTACAGAGACTGGAGAAATCATTGTTATCTCCACTACAGAATGTTCCATTCATTCACAGCGAATCTGGAATTCATCTGAATCTCCACTCCCGGCAGGTTTTCGTGACACCACTGGTAAATATCCAAGTAAGCCAATGCTGGTTTTAAGTGGCCTGCTCATACTCTCAGCCGTGCTGTTCAATTTGCTATCCACTCAACCCTCTTCAGCTCCATTTTCCTGTCCACATAACCCAAACTTCAGAAACAATTGGTATCTCCTCCACAGAATGTTCCATTCATTGACGGCAAATCTGAAATTCATCTAATTCTCAACTCCCGTCAGGTTTTCGTTACACCACTTGTGAATGTCCAATTAAGCCAAAGCTGGTTTTCAGTGGCCTGTTCTTACTACGAGACGTGCTGTTCATTTGGCTATCCATTCCACCCTGTTCAGCTCTACATTTTCGTGTCCACAAAACCCAGCCTTCAGAAATCATTGGAATCACCACTAGAGAATGTTCCATTCATTCACTGCGAATCTGGAATTCATCTGAATCTCCACTCCCGGCAGGTTTTCATTGCACCACTGCTGAATGTTCAAGTAACGCAATGATGGTTTTCAGCGGTCTATTCACACTCGAACCCGTGCTGTTCACGGTCTAGCGACTCAACACTGGTGAGTTCTTCTTTTTCCAGTTCAGACAATACAAACCTCAGAAACCATTGCAATCTACACTACAGAATGTTTCATTCATTCAGGCGAATCTTGAATTCATCTTGTTCTCCACTCCCAGCAGGTTTTCGTTTCACCACTGGTGAATGTCCAAGCAACCCAAGGCTGGTTTCAGCTGCGTGTTAACACTCGCAGCCGTGCTGTTCAATTGGCTATCCAGTGAACGCTGGTTAGCTCTTGATTTTCCTTCCACACACCGAGCCTTCAGAAATCATTCTTATCTCCACTTCAGAATGTTCCATTCGTTCCCTGCGAATCTGGAATTCCTCTGACTCTCCACACCAGGCAGATTTTCCTAACAACACTGGTGAATGACCAGGTAATCCAATGCTGGTTTTCAGCGGCTGCTCACACTCACAGCCTTGCTGTTCAATTGGCAATCCAGTCAAACCTAGTCAGCTCTTCATTTTCCTGTCCACACAACCCAGCGTTCAGAAATCATTGGAATCTCTACTACAGAAATTTCCATTCATTCACTGTGAATCTGGAAATACTCTGAATCTGCATTCCAGGAAGGCTTTCGTTACACCACTGATGAATGTCCAAGTAATGCAATGCTGCTTCTTAGTGGTCTGTTCACACTCGAAACCGTGCTGTTCATTGGCTATCCACTCAATATCGGTCAGCTCTTCAATATCCTGTCCAGACTATCCAGATTCCTAAATGTTGGCAATCACCACTACAGAATGTTCCATTCAATCACGCGAATCTGGAATTCATCAGAGTCTCCACTCCTGGAAGGTTTTCGTGACACCACTGGTAAATGTCCAAGGAAGACAATGCTGGTTTTAAGCCGCCTGCTAACACACTCAGCCGTGCTGTTCAATTTGCTATCCACCCAACGCTATTCAGCTCTACATTTTCCTGTCCTCATAACCCAACCTTCAGAAATAATTGGTATCTCCTCCACAGAATGTTCCGTTCATTCACTGCGAATCTTAAATTCATCTGACTCTCAACTCCCGGCGGGTTATCGTTACACCACTTGTGAATGTCCAAGTAAGCCAATGCTGGTTTTCAGTGGCCTGTTCATACTAAGAGACGTGCTGTTCATTTGGCTATCCACTCCACCCTGTTCAGCTCTACATTTTCGTGTCCACAAAACCCAGCCTTCAGAAATCATTGGAATCACCACTAGAGAATGTTCCATTCATTCACTGCGAATCTGGAATTCATCTGAACCTCCACTCCTGGCAGGTTTTCGTTACGCCACTGGTGAATGTCCAAGTAACTCAATCCTGGTTTTCAGAGGCATGTTCAACTCGCAGAAGTGCTGTTCAATGGGCTATCCACTCAATATTGGTCAGCTCTTCATTTTCCTCTCCACATAAACCAGCCTTCAGAAATCATTGGGCTCTCCACTACAGACTGTTCCATTCATTCACTGCGATTCTGCAATTCATCTGACTCTCCGCTCCAGGCAGGTTTTCATTACAGCACTGGTGAATGACCAAGTAATCCAATGCTGGTTTTCAGCCGCCTTTTCACACTCGCAGTGTGCTGTTCAATTGTCTATCCACTCAAACCTGGTCAGCCTTTCATTTTCTTTTCCACAATATCAGACTTCAGAAATCATTGGAATCGCCAGTACAGAATGTTCCATTCATTCACTGCCAATCTGGAATTCATCTGAATCTGCACTCCAGGTAGGCTTTCATTACACCACTTATGAATGTCCAAGTAACACAATGCTGGTTTTCAGCGGTCTGTTCACACTCTAAGCCCTGCTTTTTACTGGGTATCCACACAACTGTGGTCAGCTCTTCATTTTCATGTCCAAACAATCCAGACTTGAGAAATCATTGCAATCTCCAGTACAGAATGTTCCATTCATTCACTGCGAATCTGGAATTCAACTGAATCTCCACTACCTGCAGATTTATCTTACACCACTTGTGAATGTCCAAGTAAAACAATGCTGGTTTTCAGAGGCCTGTTCATGTTCGCAGTCGTGCTGTTCAATTGGCTATCCACTCAACCTGTTTTGCTCCTCATTTTCCTGTGCACACAACCCAGCCTTCAGAAATCATTGTAATCTCCACTACAGGATGTTCCATTCATTCACTGGGAATCTGGAATTCATCTGAATCTGCACTCCACGCAGGCTTTCGTTACACCACTGCTGAAAGTCGAAGTAATGCAATACTGGTTTTCAGTGGTCTGTTCACATTCGAAGCCGAGGCTTTTTACAGGCTATCCACTCAACACTGGTCAGCTCTTCATTTTCGTGTCCCCACAATCCAGATTTCAGAAATCATTGCCATCTCCACTACAGAATGTTCCATTCATTCACTGCGAGTCTGGAGTTTATCTGATTCTCCACTCCCGCCTGGTTAACATTACACCACTTGTGAATGTCCAAGTAAGCCAATGCTGGTTTTCAGAGGCCTGTTCATACTCGCAGCCGTGCTGTTTAATTGACAATTCACTCCACCCTGTTCAGCTCTTCATTGTCCCACCACACTACCAGCCTTCAGAAATCTTTGTTATCTCCACTACAGAATGTTCCATTCATTCACTGCGAATCTGGAATTCATCTGACTCTCAACTCCACGCAGGTTTTCATTACACCACTGTTGAATGTCCAAGTAACCCAATGCTGGTTTTCAGCGGCCTGTTCATATTCGCAGCCCTGCTGTTTACTTGGCTATCGATTCAAGCCTGGTCAGCTCTTCATTTTCCTGTCCACACAACACAGGCTTCAGAAATCATTGGAATCTCCTCTACAGAATGTTCCATTCATTCACTGCGAATGTGGAATTCAACTGACTCTCCACTCCATGCAGGTTTTCCTTACACCACTGATGAATGTCCAAGTAACCCAATGCTGGTTTTCAGCTGCATGTTCACACTCGCAGCCATGCTATACAATTGGCTTTCCACTAAATCCTGATTAGTTCTTGATTTTCCTTCCACACGACCCAGCCTTCAGAAATCGTTGGAATCTCCACTAGAGAATGTTCCATTCATTCACTGCGAATCTGGAATTCCTCTGAACCTCCACTCCCGGCAGGTTTTCGTTACACCACTGTTGAATGTCCAAGTAACCCAATGTTTTAAGTGTTTTCTTCACAAGCGCAGTGGTGCTGTTCAATTGGCTATCCACTCAACCCTGGCCAGCTCTACATTTTCCTGTCCACACTACAGAGACTGGAGAAATCATTGTTATCTCCACTACAGAATGTTCCATTCATTCACAGCGAATCTGGAATTCATCTGAATCTCCACTCCCGGCAGGTTTTCGTGACACCACTGGTAAATATCCAAGTAAGCCAATGCTGGTTTTAAGTGGCCTGCTCATACTCTCAGCCGTGCTGTTCAATTTGCTATCCACTCAACCCTCTTCAGCTCCATTTTCCTGTCCACATAACCCAAACTTCAGAAACAATTGGTATCTCCTCCACAGAATGTTCCATTCATTGACGGCAAATCTGAAATTCATCTAATTCTCAACTCCCGTCAGGTTTTCGTTACACCACTTGTGAATGTCCAATTAAGCCAAAGCTGGTTTTCAGTGGCCTGTTCTTACTACGAGACGTGCTGTTCATTTGGCTATCCATTCCACCCTGTTCAGCTCTACATTTTCGTGTCCACAAAACCCAGCCTTCAGAAATCATTGGAATCACCACTAGAGAATGTTCCATTCATTCACTGCGAATCTGGAATTCATCTGAATCTCCACTCCCGGCAGGTTTTCATTGCACCACTGCTGAATGTTCAAGTAACGCAATGATGGTTTTCAGCGGTCTATTCACACTCGAACCCGTGCTGTTCACGGTCTAGCGACTCAACACTGGTGAGTTCTTCTTTTTCCAGTTCAGACAATACAAACCTCAGAAACCATTGCAATCTACACTACAGAATGTTTCATTCATTCAGGCGAATCTTGAATTCATCTTGTTCTCCACTCCCAGCAGGTTTTCGTTTCACCACTGGTGAATGTCCAAGCAACCCAAGGCTGGTTTCAGCTGCGTGTTAACACTCGCAGCCGTGCTGTTCAATTGGCTATCCAGTGAACGCTGGTTAGCTCTTGATTTTCCTTCCACACACCGAGCCTTCAGAAATCATTCTTATCTCCACTTCAGAATGTTCCATTCGTTCCCTGCGAATCTGGAATTCCTCTGACTCTCCACACCAGGCAGATTTTCCTAACAACACTGGTGAATGACCAGGTAATCCAATGCTGGTTTTCAGCGGCTGTTCACACTCACAGCCTTGCTGTTCAATTGGCAATCCAGTCAAACCTAGTCAGCTCTTCATTTTCCTGTCCACACAACCCAGCGTTCAGAAATCATTGGAATCTCTACTACAGAAATTTCCATTCATTCACTGTGAATCTGGAAATACTCTGAATCTGCATTCCAGGAAGGCTTTCGTTACACCACTGATGAATGTCCAAGTAATGCAATGCTGCTTCTTAGTGGTCTGTTCACACTCGAAACCGTGCTGTTCATTGGCTATCCACTCAATATCGGTCAGCTCTTCAATATCCTGTCCAGACTATCCAGATTCCTAAATGTTGGCAATCACCACTACAGAATGTTCCATTCAATCACGCGAATCTGGAATTCATCAGAGTCTCCACTCCTGGAAGGTTTTCGTGACACCACTGGTAAATGTCCAAGGAAGACAATGCTGGTTTTAAGCCGCCTGCTAACACACTCAGCCGTGCTGTTCAATTTGCTATCCACCCAACCCTATTCAGCTCTACATTTTCCTGTCCTCATAACCCAACCTTCAGAAATAATTGGTATCTCCTCCACAGAATGTTCCGTTCATTCACTGCGAATCTTAAATTCATCTGACTCTCAACTCCCGGCGGGTTATCGTTACACCACTTGTGAATGTCCAAGTAAGCCAATGCTGGTTTTCAGTGGCCTGTTCATACTAAGAGACGTGCTGTTCATTTGGCTATCCACTCCACCCTGTTCAGCTCTACATTTTCGTGTCCACAAAACCCAGCCTTCAGAAATCATTGGAATCACCACTAGAGAATGTTCCATTCATTCACTGCGAATCTGGAATTCATCTGAACCTCCACTCCTGGCAGGTTTTCGTTACGCCACTGGTGAATGTCCAAGTAAATCAATCCTGGTTTTCAGAGGCATGTTCAACTCGCAGAAGTGCTGTTCAATGGGCTATCCACTCAATATTGGTCAGCTCTTCATTTTCCTCTCCACACAAACCAGCCTTCAGAAATCATTGGGCTCTCCACTACAGACTGTTCCATTCATTCACTGCGATTCTGCAATTCATCTGACTCTCCGCTCCAGGCAGGTTTTCATTACAGCACTGGTGAATGACCAAGTAATCCAATGCTGGTTTTCAGCCGCCTTTTCACACTCGCAGTGTGCTGTTCAATTGTCTATCCACTCAAACCTGGTCAGCCTTTCATTTTCTTTTCCACAATATCAGACTTCAGAAATCATTGGAATCGCCAGTACAGAATGTTCCATTCATTCACTGCCAATCTGGAATTCATCTGAATCTGCACTCCAGGTAGGCTTTCATTACACCACTTATGAATGTCCAAGTAACACAATGCTGGTTTTCAGCGGTCTGTTCACACTCTAAGCCCTGCTTTTTACTGGGTATCCACACAACTGTGGTCAGCTCTTCATTTTCATGTCCAAACAATCCAGACTTGAGAAATCATTGCAATCTCCAGTACAGAATGTTCCATTCATTCACTGCGAATCTGGAATTCAACTGAATCTCCACTACCTGCAGATTTATCTTACACCACTTGTGAATGTCCAAGTAAAACAATGCTGGTTTTCAGAGGCCTGTTCATGTTCGCAGTCGTGCTGTTCAATTGGCTATCCACTCAACCTGTTTTGCTCCTCATTTTCCTGTGCACACAACCCAGCCTTCAGAAATCATTGTAATCTCCACTACAGGATGTTCCATTCATTCACTGGGAATCTGGAATTCATCTGAATCTGCACTCCACGCAGGCTTTCGTTACACCACTGCTGAAAGTCGAAGTAATGCAATACTGGTTTTCAGTGGTCTGTTCACATTCGAAGCCGAGGCTTTTTACAGGCTATCCACTCAACACTGGTCAGCTCTTCATTTTCGTGTCCCCACAATCCAGATTTCAGAAATCATTGCAATCTCCACTACAGAATGTTCCATTCATTCACTGCGAGTCTGGAGTTTATCTGATTCTCCACTCCCGCCTGGTTAACATTACACCACTTGTGAATGTCCAAGTAAGCCAATGCTGGTTTTCAGAGGCCTGTTCATACTCGCAGCCGTGCTGTTTAATTGACAATTCACTCCACCCTGTTCAGCTCTTCATTGTCCCACCACACTACCAGCCTTCAGAAATCTTTGTTATCTCCACTACAGAATGTTCCATTCATTCACTGCGAATCTGGAATTCATCTGACTCTCAACTCCACGCAGGTTTTCATTACACCACTGTTGAATGTCCAAGTAACCCAATGCTGGTTTTCAGCGGCCTGTTCATATTCGCAGCCCTGCTGTTTACTTGGCTATCGATTCAAGCCTGGTCAGCTCTTCATTTTCCTGTCCACACAACACAGGCTTCAGAAATCATTGGAATCTCCTCTACAGAATGTTCCATTCATTCACTGCGAATGTGGAATTCAACTGACTCTCCACTCCATGCAGGTTTTCCTTACACCACTGATGAATGTCCAAGTAACCCAATGCTGGTTTTCAGCTGCATGTTCACACTCGCAGCCATGCTATACAATTGGCTTTCCACTAAATCCTGATTAGTTCTTGATTTTCCTTCCACACGACCCAGCCTTCAGAAATCGTTGGAATCTCCACTAGAGAATGTTCCATTCATTCACTGCGAATCTGGAATTCCTCTGAACCTCCACTCCCGGCAGGTTTTCGTTACACCACTGTTGAATGTCCAAGTAACCCAATGTTTTAAGTGTTTTCTTCACAAGCGCAGTGGTGCTGTTCAATTGGCTATCCACTCAACCCTGGCCAGCTCTACATTTTCCTGTCCACACCACAGAGACTGGAGAAATCATTGTTATCTCCACTACAGAATGTTCCATTCATTCACAGCGAATCTGGAATTCATCTGAATCTCCACTCCCGGCAGGTTTTCGTGACACCACTGGTAAATATCCAAGTAAGCCAATGCTGGTTTTAAGTGGCCTGCTCATACTCTCAGCCGTGCTGTTCAATTTGCTATCCACTCAACCCTCTTCAGCTCCATTTTCCTGTCCACATAACCCAAACTTCAGAAACAATTGGTATCTCCTCCACAGAATGTTCCATTCATTGACGGCAAATCTGAAATTCATCTAATTCTCAACTCCCGTCAGGTTTTCGTTACACCACTTGTGAATGTCCAATTAAGCCAAAGCTGGTTTTCAGTGGCCTGTTCTTACTACGAGACGTGCTGTTCATTTGGCTATCCATTCCACCCTGTTCAGCTCTACATTTTCGTGTCCACAAAACCCAGCCTTCAGAAATCATTGGAATCACCACTAGAGAATGTTCCATTCATTCACTGCGAATCTGGAATTCATCTGAATCTCCACTCCCGGCAGGTTTTCATTGCACCACTGCTGAATGTTCAAGTAACGCAATGATGGTTTTCAGCGGTCTATTCACACTCGAACCCGTGCTGTTCAGGGTCTAGCGACTCAACACTGGTGAGTTCTTCTTTTTCCAGTTCAGACAATACAAACCTCAGAAACCATTGCAATCTACACTACAGAATGTTTCATTCATTCAGGCGAATCTTGAATTCATCTTGTTCTCCACTCCCAGCAGGTTTTCGTTTCACCACTGGTGAATGTCCAAGCAACCCAAGGCTGGTTTCAGCTGCGTGTTAACACTCGCAGCCGTGCTGTTCAATTGGCTATCCAGTGAACGCTGGTTAGCTCTTGATTTTCCTTCCACACACCGAGCCTTCAGAAATCATTCTTATCTCCACTTCAGAATGTTCCATTCGTTCCCTGCGAATCTGGAATTCCTCTGACTCTCCACACCAGGCAGATTTTCCTAACAACACTGGTGAATGACCAGGTAATCCAATGCTGGTTTTCAGCGGCTGTTCACACTCACAGCCTTGCTGTTCAATTGGCAATCCAGTCAAACCTAGTCAGCTCTTCATTTTCCTGTCCACACAACCCAGCGTTCAGAAATCATTGGAATCTCTACTACAGAAATTTCCATTCATTCACTGTGAATCTGGAAATACTCTGAATCTGCATTCCAGGAAGGCTTTCGTTACACCACTGATGAATGTCCAAGTAATGCAATGCTGCTTCTTAGTGGTCTGTTCACACTCGAAACCGTGCTGTTCATTGGCTATCCACTCAATATCGGTCAGCTCTTCAATATCCTGTCCAGACTATCCAGATTCCTAAATGTTGGCAATCACCACTACAGAATGTTCCATTCAATCACGCGAATCTGGAATTCATCAGAGTCTCCACTCCTGGAAGGTTTTCGTGACACCACTGGTAAATGTCCAAGGAAGACAATGCTGGTTTTAAGCCGCCTGCTAACACACTCAGCCGTGCTGTTCAATTTGCTATCCACCCAACCCTATTCAGCTCTACATTTTCCTGTCCTCATAACCCAACCTTCAGAAATAATTGGTATCTCCTCCACAGAATGTTCCGTTCATTCACTGCGAATCTTAAATTCATCTGACTCTCAACTCCCGGCGGGTTATCGTTACACCACTTGTGAATGTCCAAGTAAGCCAATGCTGGTTTTCAGTGGCCTGTTCATACTAAGAGACGTGCTGTTCATTTGGCTATCCACTCCACCCTGTTCAGCTCTACATTTTCGTGTCCACAAAACCCAGCCTTCAGAAATCATTGGAATCACCACTAGAGAATGTTCCATTCATTCACTGCGAATCTGGAATTCATCTGAACCTCCACTCCTGGCAGGTTTTCGTTACGCCACTGGTGAATGTCCAAGTAACTCAATACTGGTTTTCAGAGGCATGTTCAACTCGCAGAAGTGCTGTTCAATGGGCTATCCACTCAATATTGGTCAGCTCTTCATTTTCCTCTCCACACAAACCAGCCTTCAGAAATCATTGGGCCCTCCACTACAGACTGTTCCATTCATTCACTGCGATTCTGCAATTCATCTGACTCTCCGCTCCAGGCAGGTTTTCATTACAGCACTGGTGAATGACCAAGTAATCCAATGCTGGTTTTCAGCCGCCTTTTCACACTCGCAGTGTGCTGTTCAATTGTCTATCCACTCAAACCTGGTCAGCCTTTCATTTTCTTTTCCACAATATCAGACTTCAGAAATCATTGGAATCGCCAGTACAGAATGTTCCATTCATTCACTGCCAATCTGGAATTCATCTGAATCTGCACTCCAGGTAGGCTTTCATTACACCACTTATGAATGTCCAAGTAACACAATGCTGGTTTTCAGCGGTCTGTTCACACTCTAAGCCCTGCTTTTTACTGGGTATCCACACAACTGTGGTCAGCTCTTCATTTTCATGTCCAAACAATCCAGACTTGAGAAATCATTGCAATCTCCAGTACAGAATGTTCCATTCATTCACTGCGAATCTGGAATTCAACTGAATCTCCACTACCTGCAGATTTATCTTACACCACTTGTGAATGTCCAAGTAAAACAATGCTGGTTTTCAGAGGCCTGTTCATGTTCGCAGTCGTGCTGTTCAATTGGCTATCCACTCAACCTGTTTTGCTCCTCATTTTCCTGTGCACACAACCCAGCCTTCAGAAATCATTGTAATCTCCACTACAGGATGTTCCATTCATTCACTGGGAATCTGGAATTCATCTGAATCTGCACTCCACGCAGGCTTTCGTTACACCACTGCTGAAAGTCGAAGTAATGCAATACTGGTTTTCAGTGGTCTGTTCACATTCGAAGCCGAGGCTTTTTACAGGCTATCCACTCAACACTGGTCAGCTCTTCATTTTCGTGTCCCCACAATCCAGATTTCAGAAATCATTGCCATCTCCACTACAGAATGTTCCATTCATTCACTGCGAGTCTGGAGTTTATCTGATTCTCCACTCCCGCCTGGTTAACATTACACCACTTGTGAATGTCCAAGTAAGCCAATGCTGGTTTTCAGAGGCCTGTTCATACTCGCAGCCGTGCTGTTTAATTGACAATTCACTCCACCCTGTTCAGCTCTTCATTGTCCCACCACACTACCAGCCTTCAGAAATCTTTGTTATCTCCACTACAGAATGTTCCAATCATTCACTGCGAATCTGGAATTCATCTGACTCTCAACTCCACGCAGGTTTTCATTACACCACTGTTGAATGTCCAAGTAACCCAATGCTGGTTTTCAGCGGCCTGTTCATATTCGCAGCCCTGCTGTTTACTTGGCTATCGATTCAAGCCTGGTCAGCTCTTCATTTTCCTGTCCACACAACACAGGCTTCAGAAATCATTGGAATCTCCTCTACAGAATGTTCCATTCATTCACTGCGAATGTGGAATTCAACTGACTCTCCACTCCATGCAGGTTTTCCTTACACCACTGATGAATGTCCAAGTAAGCCAATGCTGGTTTTAAGTGGCCTGCTCATACTCTCAGCCGTGCTGTTCTATTTGCTATCCACTCAACCCTCTTCAGCTCCATTTTCCTGTCCACATAACCCAAACTTCAGAAACAATTGGTATCTCCTCCACAGAATGTTCCATTCATTGACGGCAAATCTGAAATTCATCTAATTCTCAACTCCCGTCAGGTTTTCGTTACACCACTTGTGAATGTCCAATTAAGCCAAAGCTGGTTTTCAGTGGCCTGTTCTTACTACGAGACGTGCTGTTCATTTGGCTATCCATTCCACCCTGTTCAGCTCTACATTTTCGTGTCCACAAAACCCAGCCTTCAGAAATCATTGGAATCACCACTAGAGAATGTTCCATTCATTCACTGCGAATCTGGAATTCATCTGAATCTCCACTCCCGGCAGGTTTTCATTGCACCACTGCTGAATGTTCAAGTAACGCAATGATGGTTTTCAGCGGTCTATTCACACTCGAACCCGTGCTGTTCACGGTCTAGCGACTCAACACTGGTGAGTTCTTCTTTTTCCAGTTCAGACAATACAAACCTCAGAAACCATTGCAATCTACACTACAGAATGTTTCATTCATTCAGGCGAATCTTGAATTCATCTTGTTCTCCACTCCCAGCAGGTTTTCGTTTCACCACTGGTGAATGTCCAAGCAACCCAAGGCTGGTTTCAGCTGCGTGTTAACACTCGCAGCCGTGCTGTTCAATTGGCTATCCAGTGAACGCTGGTTAGCTCTTGATTTTCCTTCCACACACCGAGCCTTCAGAAATCATTCTTATCTCCACTTCAGAATGTTCCATTCGTTCCCTGCGAATCTGGAATTCCTCTGACTCTCCACACCAGGCAGATTTTCCTAACAACACTGGTGAATGACCAGGTAATCCAATGCTGGTTTTCAGCGGCTGTTCACACTCACAGCCTTGCTGTTCAATTGGCAATCCAGTCAAACCTAGTCAGCTCTTCATTTTCCTGTCCACACAACCCAGCGTTCAGAAATCATTGGAATCTCTACTACAGAAATTTCCATTCATTCACTGTGAATCTGGAAATACTCTGAATCTGCATTCCAGGAAGGCTTTCGTTACACCACTGATGAATGTCCAAGTAATGCAATGCTGCTTCTTAGTGGTCTGTTCACACTCGAAACCGTGCTGTTCATTGGCTATCCACTCAATATCGGTCAGCTCTTCAATATCCTGTCCAGACTATCCAGATTCCTAAATGTTGGCAATCACCACTACAGAATGTTCCATTCAATCACGCGAATCTGGAATTCATCAGAGTCTCCACTCCTGGAAGGTTTTCGTGACACCACTGGTAAATGTCCAAGGAAGACAATGCTGGTTTTAAGCCGCCTGCTAACACACTCAGCCGTGCTGTTCAATTTGCTATCCACCCAACGCTATTCAGCTCTACATTTTCCTGTCCTCATAACCCAACCTTCAGAAATAATTGGTATCTCCTCCACAGAATGTTCCGTTCATTCACTGCGAATCTTAAATTCATCTGACTCTCAACTCCCGGCGGGTTATCGTTACACCACTTGTGAATGTCCAAGTAAGCCAATGCTGGTTTTCAGTGGCCTGTTCATACTAAGAGACGTGCTGTTCATTTGGCTATCCACTCCACCCTGTTCAGCTCTACATTTTCGTGTCCACAAAACCCAGCCTTCAGAAATCATTGGAATCACCACTAGAGAATGTTCCATTCATTCACTGCGAATCTGGAATTCCTCTGAACCTCCACTCCTGGCAGGTTTTCGTTACGCCACTGGTGAATGTCCAAGTAACTCAATACTGGTTTTCAGAGGCATGTTCAACTCGCAGAAGTGCTGTTCAATGGGCTATCCACTCAATATTGGTCAGCTCTTCATTTTCCTCTCCACACAAACCAGCCTTCAGAAATCATTGGGCTCTCCACTACAGACTGTTCCATTCATTCACTGCGATTCTGCAATTCATCTGACTCTCCGCTCCAGGCAGGTTTTCATTACAGCACTGGTGAATGACCAAGTAATCCAATGCTGGTTTTCAGCCGCCTTTTCACACTCGCTGAGTGCTGTTCAATTGTCTATCCACTCAAACCTGGTCAGCCTTTCATTTTCTTTTCCACAATATCAGACTTCAGAAATCATTGGAATCGCCAGTACAGAATGTTCCATTCATTCACTGCCAATCTGGAATTCATCTGAATCTGCACTCCAGGTAGGCTTTCATTACACCACTTATGAATGTCCAAGTAACACAATGCTGGTTTTCAGCGGTCTGTTCACACTCTAAGCCCTGCTTTTTACTGGGTATCCACACAACTGTGGTCAGCTCTTCATTTTCATGTCCAAACAATCCAGACTTGAGAAATCATTGCAATCTCCAGTACAGAATGTTCCATTCATTCACTGCGAATCTGGAATTCAACTGAATCTCCACTACCTGCAGATTTATCTTACACCACTTGTGAATGTCCAAGTAAAACAATGCTGGTTTTCAGAGGCCTGTTCATGTTCGCAGTCGTGCTGTTCAATTGGCTATCCACTCAACCTGTTTTGCTCCTCATTTTCCTGTGCACACAACCCAGCCTTCAGAAATCATTGTAATCTCCACTACAGGATGTTCCATTCATTCACTGGGAATCTGGAATTCATCTGAATCTGCACTCCACGCAGGCTTTCGTTACACCACTGCTGAAAGTCGAAGTAATGCAATACTGGTTTTCAGTGGTCTGTTCACATTCGAAGCCGAGGCTTTTTACAGGCTATCCACTCAACACTGGTCAGCTCTTCATTTTCGTGTCCCCACAATCCAGATTTCAGAAATCATTGCAATCTCCACTACAGAATGTTCCATTCATTCACTGCGAGTCTGGAGTTTATCTGATTCTCCACTCCCGCCTGGTTAACATTACACCACTTGTGAATGTCCAAGTAAGCCAATGCTGGTTTTCAGAGGCCTGTTCATACTCGCAGCCGTGCTGTTTAATTGACAATTCACTCCACCCTGTTCAGCTCTTCATTGTCCCACCACACTACCAGCCTTCAGAAATCTTTGTTATCTCCACTACAGAATGTTCCATTCATTCACTGCGAATCTGGAATTCATCTGACTCTCAACTCCACGCAGGTTTTCATTACACCACTGTTGAATGTCCAAGTAACCCAATGCTGGTTTTCAGCGGCCTGTTCATATTCGCAGCCCTGCTGTTTACTTGGCTATCGATTCAAGCCTGGTCAGCTCTTCATTTTCCTGTCCACACAACACAGGCTTCAGAAATCATTGGAATCTCCTCTACAGAATGTTCCATTCATTCACTGCGAATGTGGAATTCAACTGACTCTCCACTCCATGCAGGTTTTCCTTACACCACTGATGAATGTCCAAGTAACCCAATGCTGGTTTTCAGCTGCATGTTCACACTCGCAGCCATGCTATACAATTGGCTTTCCACTAAATCCTGATTAGTTCTTGATTTTCCTTCCACACGACCCAGCCTTCAGAAATCGTTGGAATCTCCACTAGAGAATGTTCCATTCATTCACTGCGAATCTGGAATTCCTCTGAACCTCCACTCCCGGCAGGTTTTCGTTACACCACTGTTGAATGTCCAAGTAACCCAATGTTTTAAGTGTTTTCTTCACAAGCGCAGTGGTGCTGTTCAATTGGCTATCCACTCAACCCTGGCCAGCTCTACATTTTCCTGTCCACACCACAGAGACTGGAGAAATCATTGTTATCTCCACTACAGAATGTTCCATTCATTCACAGCGAATCTGGAATTCATCTGAATCTCCACTCCCGGCAGGTTTTCGTGACACCACTGGTAAATATCCAAGTAAGCCAATGCTGGTTTTAAGTGGCCTGCTCATACTCTCAGCCGTGCTGTTCAATTTGCTATCCACTCAACCCTCTTCAGCTCCATTTTCCTGTCCACATAACCCAAACTTCAGAAACAATTGGTATCTCCTCCACAGAATGTTCCATTCATTGACGGCAAATCTGAAATTCATCTAATTCTCAACTCCCGTCAGGTTTTCGTTACACCACTTGTGAATGTCCAATTAAGCCAAAGCTGGTTTTCAGTGGCCTGTTCTTACTACGAGACGTGCTGTTCATTTGGCTATCCATTCCACCCTGTTCAGCTCTACATTTTCGTGTCCACAAAACCCAGCCTTCAGAAATCATTGGAATCACCACTAGAGAATGTTCCATTCATTCACTGCGAATCTGGAATTCATCTGAATCTCCACTCCCGGCAGGTTTTCATTGCACCACTGCTGAATGTTCAAGTAACGCAATGATGGTTTTCAGCGGTCTATTCACACTCGAACCCGTGCTGTTCACGGTCTAGCGACTCAACACTGGTGAGTTCTTCTTTTTCCAGTTCAGACAATACAAACCTCAGAAACCATTGCAATCTACACTACAGAATGTTTCATTCATTCAGGCGAATCTTGAATTCATCTTGTTCTCCACTCCCAGCAGGTTTTCGTTTCACCACTGGTGAATGTCCAAGCAACCCAAAGCTGGTTTCAGCTGCGTGTTAACACTCGCAGCCGTCCGTGCTGTTCAATTGGCTATCCAGTGAACGCTGGTTAGCTCTTGATTTTCCTTCCACACACCGAGCCTTCAGAAATCATTCTTATCTCCACTTCAGAATGTTCCATTCGTTCCCTGCGAATCTGGAATTCCTCTGACTCTCCACACCAGGCAGATTTTCCTAACAACACTGGTGAATGACCAGGTAATCCAATGCTGGTTTTCAGCGGCTGTTCACACTCACAGCCTTGCTGTTCAATTGGCAATCCAGTCAAACCTAGTCAGCTCTTCATTTTCCTGTCCACACAACCCAGCGTTCAGAAATCATTGGAATCTCTACTACAGAAATTTCCATTCATTCACTGTGAATCTGGAAATACTCTGAATCTGCATTCCAGGAAGGCTTTCGTTACACCACTGATGAATGTCCAAGTAATGCAATGCTGCTTCTTAGTGGTCTGTTCACACTCGAAACCGTGCTGTTCATTGGCTATCCACTCAATATCGGTCAGCTCTTCAATATCCTGTCCAGACTATCCAGATTCCTAAATGTTGGCAATCACCACTACAGAATGTTCCATTCAATCACGCGAATCTGGAATTCATCAGAGTCTCCACTCCTGGAAGGTTTTCGTGACACCACTGGTAAATGTCCAAGGAAGACAATGCTGGTTTTAAGCCGCCTGCTAACACACTCAGCCGTGCTGTTCAATTTGCTATCCACCCAACGCTATTCAGCTCTACATTTTCCTGTCCTCATAACCCAACCTTCAGAAATAATTGGTATCTCCTCCACAGAATGTTCCGTTCATTCACTGCGAATCTTAAATTCATCTGACTCTCAACTCCCGGCGGGTTATCGTTACACCACTTGTGAATGTCCAAGTAAGCCAATGCTGGTTTTCAGTGGCCTGTTCATACTAAGAGACGTGCTGTTCATTTGGCTATCCACTCCACCCTGTTCAGCTCTACATTTTCGTGTCCACAAAACCCAGCCTTCAGAAATCATTGGAATCACCACTAGAGAATGTTCCATTCATTCACTGCGAATCTGGAATTCATCTGAACCTCCACTCCTGGCAGGTTTTCGTTACGCCACTGGTGAATGTCCAAGTAACTCAATACTGGTTTTCAGAGGCATGTTCAACTCGCAGAAGTGCTGTTCAATGGGCTATCCACTCAATATTGGTCAGCTCTTCATTTTCCTCTCCACACAAACCAGCCTTCAGAAATCATTGGGCTCTCCACTACAGACTGTTCCATTCATTCACTGCGATTCTGCAATTCATCTGACTCTCCGCTCCAGGCAGGTTTTCATTACAGCACTGGTGAATGACCAAGTAATCCAATGCTGGTTTTCAGCCGCCTTTTCACACTCGCAGTGTGCTGTTCAATTGTCTATCCACTCAAACCTGGTCAGCCTTTCATTTTCTTTTCCACAATATCAGACTTCAGAAATCATTGGAATCGCCAGTACAGAATGTTCCATTCATTCACTGCCAATCTGGAATTCATCTGAATCTGCACTCCAGGTAGGCTTTCATTACACCACTTATGAATGTCCAAGTAACACAATGCTGGTTTTCAGCGGTCTGTTCACACTCTAAGCCCTGCTTTTTACTGGGTATCCACACAACTGTGGTCAGCTCTTCATTTTCATGTCCAAACAATCCAGACTTGAGAAATCATTGCAATCTCCAGTACAGAATGTTCCATTCATTCACTGCGAATCTGGAATTCAACTGAATCTCCACTACCTGCAGATTTATCTTACACCACTTGTGAATGTCCAAGTAAAACAATGCTGGTTTTCAGAGGCCTGTTCATGTTCGCAGTCGTGCTGTTCAATTGGCTATCCACTCAACCTGTTTTGCTCCTCATTTTCCTGTGCACACAACCCAGCCTTCAGAAATCATTGTAATCTCCACTACAGGATGTTCCATTCATTCACTGGGAATCTGGAATTCATCTGAATCTGCACTCCACGCAGGCTTTCGTTACACCACTGCTGAAAGTCGAAGTAATGCAATACTGGTTTTCAGTGGTCTGTTCACATTCGAAGCCGAGGCTTTTTACAGGCTATCCACTCAACACTGGTCAGCTCTTCATTTTCGTGTCCCCACAATCCAGATTTCAGAAATCATTGCAATCTCCACTACGGAATGTTCCATTCATTCACTGCGAGTCTGGAGTTTATCTGATTCTCCACTCCCGCCTGGTTAACATTACACCACTTGTGAATGTCCAAGTAAGCCAATGCTGGTTTTCAGAGGCCTGTTCATACTCGCAGCCGTGCTGTTTAATTGACAATTCACTCCACCCTGTTCAGCTCTTCATTGTCCCACCACACTACCAGCCTTCAGAAATCTTTGTTATCTCCACTACAGAATGTTCCATTCATTCACTGCGAATCTGGAATTCATCTGACTCTCAACTCCACGCAGGTTTTCATTACACCACTGTTGAATGTCCAAGTAACCCAATGCTGGTTTTCAGCGGCCTGTTCATATTCGCAGCCCTGCTGTTTACTTGGCTATCGATTCAAGCCTGGTCAGCTCTTCATTTTCCTGTCCACACAACACAGGCTTCAGAAATCATTGGAATCTCCTCTACAGAATGTTCCATTCATTCACTGCGAATGTGGAATTCAACTGACTCTCCACTCCATGCAGGTTTTCCTTACACCACTGATGAATGTCCAAGTAACCCAATGCTGGTTTTCAGCTGCATGTTCACACTCGCAGCCATGCTATACAATTGGCTTTCCACTAAATCCTGATTAGTTCTTGATTTTCCTTCCACACGACCCAGCCTTCAGAAATCGTTGGAATCTCCACTAGAGAATGTTCCATTCATTCACTGCGAATCTGGAATTCCTCTGAACCTCCACTCCCGGCAGGTTTTCGTTACACCACTGTTGAATGTCCAAGTAACCCAATGTTTTAAGTGTTTTCTTCACAAGCGCAGTGGTGCTGTTCAATTGGCTATCCACTCAACCCTGGCCAGCTCTACATTTTCCTGTCCACACCACAGAGACTGGAGAAATCATTGTTATCTCCACTACAGAATGTTCCATTCATTCACAGCGAATCTGGAATTCATCTGAATCTCCACTCCCGGCAGGTTTTCGTGACACCACTGGTAAATATCCAAGTAAGCCAATGCTGGTTTTAAGTGGCCTGCTCATACTCTCAGCCGTGCTGTTCAATTTGCTATCCACTCAACCCTCTTCAGCTCCATTTTCCTGTCCACATAACCCAAACTTCAGAAACAATTGGTATCTCCTCCACAGAATGTTCCATTCATTGACGGCAAATCTGAAATTCATCTAATTCTCAACTCCCGTCAGGTTTTCGTTACACCACTTGTGAATGTCCAATTAAGCCAAAGCTGGTTTTCAGTGGCCTGTTCTTACTACGAGACGTGCTGTTCATTTGGCTATCCATTCCACCCTGTTCAGCTCTACATTTTCGTGTCCACAAAACCCAGCCTTCAGAAATCATTGGAATCACCACTAGAGAATGTTCCATTCATTCACTGCGAATCTGGAATTCATCTGAATCTCCACTCCCGGCAGGTTTTCATTGCACCACTGCTGAATGTTCAAGTAACGCAATGATGGTTTTCAGCGGTCTATTCACACTCGAACCCGTGCTGTTCACGGTCTAGCGACTCAACACTGGTGAGTTCTTCTTTTTCCAGTTCAGACAATACAAACCTCAGAAACCATTGCAATCTACACTACAGAATGTTTCATTCATTCAGGCGAATCTTGAATTCATCTTGTTCTCCACTCCCAGCAGGTTTTCGTTTCACCACTGGTGAATGTCCAAGCAACCCAAGGCTGGTTTCAGCTGCGTGTTAACACTCGCAGCCGTGCTGTTCAATTGGCTATCCAGTGAACGCTGGTTAGCTCTTGATTTTCCTTCCACACACCGAGCCTTCAGAAATCATTCTTATCTCCACTTCAGAATGTTCCATTCGTTCCCTGCGAATCTGGAATTCCTCTGACTCTCCACACCAGGCAGATTTTCCTAACAACACTGGTGAATGACCAGGTAATCCAATGCTGGTTTTCAGCGGCTGTTCACACTCACAGCCTTGCTGTTCAATTGGCAATCCAGTCAAACCTAGTCAGCTCTTCATTTTCCTGTCCACACAACCCAGCGTTCAGAAATCATTGGAATCTCTACTACAGAAATTTCCATTCATTCACTGTGAATCTGGAAATACTCTGAATCTGCATTCCAGGAAGGCTTTCGTTACACCACTGATGAATGTCCAAGTAATGCAATGCTGCTTCTTAGTGGTCTGTTCACACTCGAAACCGTGCTGTTCATTGGCTATCCACTCAATATCGGTCAGCTCTTCAATATCCTGTCCAGACTATCCAGATTCCTAAATGTTGGCAATCACCACTACAGAATGTTCCATTCAATCACGCGAATCTGGAATTCATCAGAGTCTCCACTCCTGGAAGGTTTTCGTGACACCACTGGTAAATGTCCAAGGAAGACAATGCTGGTTTTAAGCCGCCTGCTAACACACTCAGCCGTGCTGTTCAATTTGCTATCCACCCAACGGTATTCAGCTCTACATTTTCCTGTCCTCATAACCCAACCTTCAGAAATAATTGGTATCTCCTCCACAGAATGTTCCGTTCATTCACTGCGAATCTTAAATTCATCTGACTCTCAACTCCCGGCGGGTTATCGTTACACCACTTGTGAATGTCCAAGTAAGCCAATGCTGGTTTTCAGTGGCCTGTTCATACTAAGAGACGTGCTGTTCATTTGGCTATCCACTCCACCCTGTTCAGCTCTACATTTTCGTGTCCACAAAACCCAGCCTTCAGAAATCATTGGAATCACCACTAGAGAATGTTCCATTCATTCACTGCGAATCTGGAATTCATCTGAACCTCCACTCCTGGCAGGTTTTCGTTACGCCACTGGTGAATGTCCAAGTAACTCAATACTGGTTTTCAGAGGCATGTTCAACTCGCAGAAGTGCTGTTCAATGGGCTATCCACTCAATATTGGTCAGCTCTTCATTTTCCTCTCCACACAAACCAGCCTTCAGAAATCATTGGGCTCTCCACTACAGACTGTTCCATTCATTCACTGCGATTCTGCAATTCATCTGACTCTCCGCTCCAGGCAGGTTTTCATTACAGCACTGGTGAATGACCAAGTAATCCAATGCTGGTTTTCAGCCGCCTTTTCACACTCGCAGTGTGCTGTTCAATTGTCTATCCACTCAAACCTGGTCAGCCTTTCATTTTCTTTTCCACAATATCAGACTTCAGAAATCATTGGAATCGCCAGTACAGAATGTTCCATTCATTCACTGCCAATCTGGAATTCATCTGAATCTGCACTCCAGGTAGGCTTTCATTACACCACTTATGAATGTCCAAGTAACACAATGCTGGTTTTCAGCGGTCTGTTCACACTCTAAGCCCTGCTTTTTACTGGGTATCCACACAACTGTGGTCAGCTCTTCATTTTCATGTCCAAACAATCCAGACTTGAGAAATCATTGCAATCTCCAGTACAGAATGTTCCATTCATTCACTGCGAATCTGGAATTCAACTGAATCTCCACTACCTGCAGATTTATCTTACACCACTTGTGAATGTCCAAGTAAAACAATGCTGGTTTTCAGAGGCCTGTTCATGTTCGCAGTCGTGCTGTTCAATTGGCTATCCACTCAACCTGTTTTGCTCCTCATTTTCCTGTGCACACAACCCAGCCTTCAGAAATCATTGTAATCTCCACTACAGGATGTTCCATTCATTCACTGGGAATCTGGAATTCATCTGAATCTGCACTCCACGCAGGCTTTCGTTACACCACTGCTGAAAGTCGAAGTAATGCAATACTGGTTTTCAGTGGTCTGTTCACATTCGAAGCCGAGGCTTTTTACAGGTTATCCACTCAACACTGGTCAGCTCTTCATTTTCGTGTCCCCACAATCCAGATTTCAGAAATCATTGCAATCTCCACTACGGAATGTTCCATTCATTCACTGCGAGTCTGGAGTTTATCTGATTCTCCACTCCCGCCTGGTTAACATTACACCACTTGTGAATGTCCAAGTAAGCCAATGCTGGTTTTCAGAGGCCTGTTCATACTCGCAGCCGTGCTGTTTAATTGACAATTCACTCCACCCTGTTCAGCTCTTCATTGTCCCACCACACTACCAGCCTTCAGAAATCTTTGTTATCTCCACTACAGAATGTTCCATTCATTCACTGCGAATCTGGAATTCATCTGACTCTCAACTCCACGCAGGTTTTCATTACACCACTGTTGAATGTCCAAGTAACCCAATGCTGGTTTTCAGCGGCCTGTTCATATTCGCAGCCCTGCTGTTTACTTGGCTATCGATTCAAGCCTGGTCAGCTCTTCATTTTCCTGTCCACACAACACAGGCTTCAGAAATCATTGGAATCTCCTCTACAGAATGTTCCATTCATTCACTGCGAATGTGGAATTCAACTGACTCTCCACTCCATGCAGGTTTTCCTTACACCACTGATGAATGTCCAAGTAACCCAATGCTGGTTTTCAGCTGCATGTTCACACTCGCAGCCATGCTATACAATTGGCTTTCCACTAAATCCTGATTAGTTCTTGATTTTCCTTCCACACGACCCAGCCTTCAGAAATCATTGGAATCTCCACTAGAGAATGTTCCATTCATTCACTGCGAATCTGGAATTCCTCTGAACCTCCACTCCCGGCAGGTTTTCGTTACACCACTGTTGAATGTCCAAGTAACCCAATGTTTTAAGTGTTTTCTTCACAAGCGCAGTGGTGCTGTTCAATTGGCTATCCACTCAACCCTGGCCAGCTCTACATTTTCCTGTCCAAACCACAGAGACTGGAGAAATCATTGTTATCTCCACTACAGAATGTTCCATTCATTCACAGCGAATCTGGAATTCATCTGAATCTCCACTCCCGGCACGTTTTCGTGACACCACTGGTAAATATCCAAGTAAGCCAATGCTGGTTTTAAGTGGCCTGCTCCTACTCTCAGCCGTGCTGTTCAATTTGCTATCCACTCAACCCTCTTCAGCTCCATTTTCCTGTCCACATAACCCAAACTTCAGAAACAATTGGTATCTCCTCCACAGAATGTTCCATTCATTGACGGCAAATCTGAAATTCATCTAATTCTCAACTCCCGTCAGGTTTTCGTTACACCACTTGTGAATGTCCAATTAAGCCAAAGCTGGTTTTCAGTGGCCTGTTCTTACTACGAGACGTGCTGTTCATTTGGCTATCCATTCCACCCTGTTCAGCTCTACATTTTCGTGTCCACAAAACCCAGCCTTCAGAAATCATTGGAATCACCACTAGAGAATGTTCCATTCATTCACTGCGAATCTGGAATTCATCTGAATCTCCACTCCCGGCAGGTTTTCATTGCACCACTGCTGAATGTTCAAGTAACGCAATGATGGTTTTCAGCGGTCTATTCACACTCGAACCCGTGCTGTTCACGGTCTAGCGACTCAACACTGGTGAGTTCTTCTTTTTCCAGTTCAGACAATACAAACCTCAGAAACCATTGCAATCTACACTACAGAATGTTTCATTCATTCAGGCGAATCTTGAATTCATCTTGTTCTCCACTCCCAGCAGGTTTTCGTTTCACCACTGGTGAATGTCCAAGCAACCCAAGGCTGGTTTCAGCTGCGTGTTAACACTCGCAGCCGTGCTGTTCAATTGGCTATCCAGTGAACGCTGGTTAGCTCTTGATTTTCCTTCCACACACCGAGCCTTCAGAAATCATTCTTATCTCCACTTCAGAATGTTCCATTCGTTCCCTGCGAATCTGGAATTCCTCTGACTCTCCACACCAGGCAGATTTTCCTAACAACACTGGTGAATGACCAGGTAATCCAATGCTGGTTTTCAGCGGCTGTTCACACTCACAGCCTTGCTGTTCAATTGGCAATCCAGTCAAACCTAGTCAGCTCTTCATTTTCCTGTCCACACAACCCAGCGTTCAGAAATCATTGGAATCTCTACTACAGAAATTTCCATTCATTCACTGTGAATCTGGAAATACTCTGAATCTGCATTCCAGGAAGGCTTTCGTTACACCACTGATGAATGTCCAAGTAATGCAATGCTGCTTCTTAGTGGTCTGTTCACACTCGAAACCGTGCTGTTCATTGGCTATCCACTCAATATCGGTCAGCTCTTCAATATCCTGTCCAGACTATCCAGATTCCTAAATGTTGGCAATCACCACTACAGAATGTTCCATTCAATCACGCGAATCTGGAATTCATCAGAGTCTCCACTCCTGGAAGGTTTTCGTGACACCACTGGTAAATGTCCAAGGAAGACAATGCTGGTTTTAAGCCGCCTGCTAACACACTCAGCCGTGCTGTTCAATTTGCTATCCACCCAACGGTATTCAGCTCTACATTTTCCTGTCCTCATAACCCAACCTTCAGAAATAATTGGTATCTCCTCCACAGAATGTTCCGTTCATTCACTGCGAATCTTAAATTCATCTGACTCTCAACTCCCGGCGGGTTATCGTTACACCACTTGTGAATGTCCAAGTAAGCCAATGCTGGTTTTCAGTGGCCTGTTCATACTAAGAGACGTGCTGTTCATTTGGCTATCCACTCCACCCTGTTCAGCTCTACATTTTCGTGTCCACAAAACCCAGCCTTCAGAAATCATTGGAATCACCACTAGAGAATGTTCCATTCATTCACTGCGAATCTGGAATTCCTCTGAACCTCCACTCCTGGCAGGTTTTCGTTACGCCACTGGTGAATGTCCAAGTAACTCAATACTGGTTTTCAGAGGCATGTTCAACTCGCAGAAGTGCTGTTCAATGGGCTATCCACTCAATATTGGTCAGCTCTTCATTTTCCTCTCCACACAAACCAGCCTTCAGAAATCATTGGGCTCTCCACTACAGACTGTTCCATTCATTCACTGCGATTCTGCAATTCATCTGACTCTCCGCTCCAGGCAGGTTTTCATTACAGCACTGGTGAATGACCAAGTAATCCAATGCTGGTTTTCAGCCGCCTTTTCACACTCGCAGTGTGCTGTTCAATTGTCTATCCACTCAAACCTGGTCAGCCTTTCATTTTCTTTTCCACAATATCAGACTTCAGAAATCATTGGAATCGCCAGTACAGAATGTTCCATTCATTCACTGCCAATCTGGAATTCATCTGAATCTGCACTCCAGGTAGGCTTTCATTACACCACTTATGAATGTCCAAGTAACACAATGCTGGTTTTCAGCGGTCTGTTCACACTCTAAGCCCTGCTTTTTACTGGGTATCCACACAACTGTGGTCAGCTCTTCATTTTCATGTCCAAACAATCCAGACTTGAGAAATCATTGCAATCTCCAGTACAGAATGTTCCATTCATTCACTGCGAATCTGGAATTCAACTGAATCTCCACTACCTGCAGATTTATCTTACACCACTTGTGAATGTCCAAGTAAAACAATGCTGGTTTTCAGAGGCCTGTTCATGTTCGCAGTCGTGCTGTTCAATTGGCTATCCACTCAACCTGTTTTGCTCCTCATTTTCCTGTGCACACAACCCAGCCTTCAGAAATCATTGTAATCTCCACTACAGGATGTTCCATTCATTCACTGGGAATCTGGAATTCATCTGAATCTGCACTCCACGCAGGCTTTCGTTACACCACTGCTGAAAGTCGAAGTAATGCAATACTGGTTTTCAGTGGTCTGTTCACATTCGAAGCCGAGGCTTTTTACAGGTTATCCACTCAACACTGGTCAGCTCTTCATTTTCGTGTCCCCACAATCCAGATTTCAGAAATCATTGCAATCTCCACTACGGAATGTTCCATTCATTCACTGCGAGTCTGGAGTTTATCTGATTCTCCACTCCCGCCTGGTTAACATTACACCACTTGTGAATGTCCAAGTAAGCCAATGCTGGTTTTCAGAGGCCTGTTCATACTCGCAGCCGTGCTGTTTAATTGACAATTGACTCCACCCTGTTCAGCTCTTCATTGTCCCACCACACTACCAGCCTTCAGAAATCTTTGTTATCTCCACTACAGAATGTTCCATTCATTCACTGCGAATCTGGAATTCATCTGACTCTCAACTCCACGCAGGTTTTCATTACACCACTGTTGAATGTCCAAGTAACCCAATGCTGGTTTTCAGCGGCCTGTTCATATTCGCAGCCCTGCTGTTTACTTGGCTATCGATTCAAGCCTGGTCAGCTCTTCATTTTCCTGTCCACACAACACAGGCTTCAGAAATCATTGGAATCTCCTCTACAGAATGTTCCATTCATTCACTGCGAATGTGGAATTCAACTGACTCTCCACTCCATGCAGGTTTTCCTTTCACCACTGATGAATGTCCAAGTAAGCCAATGCTGGTTTTAAGTGGCCTGCTCATACTCTCAGCCGTGCTGTTCAATTTGCTATCCACTCAACCCTCTTCAGCTCCATTTTCCTGTCCACATAACCCAAACTTCAGAAACAATTGGTATCTCCTCCACAGAATGTTCCATTCATTGACGGCAAATCTGAAATTCATCTAATTCTCAACTCCCGTCAGGTTTTCGTTACACCACTTGTGAATGTCCAATTAAGCCAAAGCTGGTTTTCAGTGGCCTGTTCTTACTACGAGACGTGCTGTTCATTTGGCTATCCATTCCACCCTGTTCAGCTCTACATTTTCGTGTCCACAAAACCCAGCCTTCAGAAATCATTGGAATCACCACTAGAGAATGTTCCATTCATTCACTGCGAATCTGGAATTCATCTGAATCTCCACTCCCGGCAGGTTTTCATTGCACCACTGCTGAATGTTCAAGTAACGCAATGATGGTTTTCAGCGGTCTATTCACACTCGAACCCGTGCTGTTCACGGTCTAGCGACTCAACACTGGTGAGTTCTTCTTTTTCCAGTTCAGACAATACAAACCTCAGAAACCATTGCAATCTACACTACAGAATGTTTCATTCATTCACGCGAATCTTGAATTCATCTTGTTCTCCACTCCCAGCAGGTTTTCGTTTCACCACTGGTGAATGTCCAAGCAACCCAAGGCTGGTTTCAGCTGCGTGTTAACACTCGCAGCCGTGCTGTTCAATTGGCTATCCAGTGAACGCTGGTTAGCTCTTGATTTTCCTTCCACACACCGAGCCTTCAGAAATCATTCTTATCTCCACTTCAGAATGTTCCATTCGTTCCCTGCGAATCTGGAATTCCTCTGACTCTCCACACCAGGCAGATTTTCCTAACAACACTGGTGAATGACCAGGTAATCCAATGCTGGTTTTCAGCGGCTGTTCACACTCACAGCCTTGCTGTTCAATTGGCAATCCAGTCAAACCTAGTCAGCTCTTCATTTTCCTGTCCACACAACCCAGCGTTCAGAAATCATTGGAATCTCTACTACAGAAATTTCCATTCATTCACTGTGAATCTGGAAATACTCTGAATCTGCATTCCAGGAAGGCTTTCGTTACACCACTGATGAATGTCCAAGTAATGCAATGCTGCTTCTTAGTGGTCTGTTCACACTCGAAACCGTGCTGTTCATTGGCTATCCACTCAATATCGGTCAGCTCTTCAATATCCTGTCCAGACTATCCAGATTCCTAAATGTTGGCAATCACCACTACAGAATGTTCCATTCAATCACGCGAATCTGGAATTCATCAGAGTCTCCACTCCTGGAAGGTTTTCGTGACACCACTGGTAAATGTCCAAGGAAGACAATGCTGGTTTTAAGCCGCCTGCTAACACACTCAGCCGTGCTGTTCAATTTGCTATCCACCCAACCCTATTCAGCTCTACATTTTCCTGTCCTCATAACCCAACCTTCAGAAATAATTGGTATCTCCTCCACAGAATGTTCCGTTCATTCACTGCGAATCTTAAATTCATCTGACTCTCAACTCCCGGCGGGTTATCGTTACACCACTTGTGAATGTCCAAGTAAGCCAATGCTGGTTTTCAGTGGCCTGTTCATACTAAGAGACGTGCTGTTCATTTGGCTATCCACTCCACCCTGTTCAGCTCTACATTTTCGTGTCCACAAAACCCAGCCTTCAGAAATCATTGGAATCACCACTAGAGAATGTTCCATTCATTCACTGCGAATCTGGAATTCATCTGAACCTCCACTCCTGGCAGGTTTTCGTTACGCCACTGGTGAATGTCCAAGTCACTCAATACTGGTTTTCAGAGGCATGTTCAACTCGCAGAAGTGCTGTTCAATGGGCTATCCACTCAATATTGGTCAGCTCTTCATTTTCCTCTCCACACAAACCAGCCTTCAGAAATCATTGGGCTCTCCACTACAGACTGTTCCATTCATTCACTGCGATTCTGCAATTCATCTGACTCTCCGCTCCAGGCAGGTTTTCATTACAGCACTGGTGAATGACCAAGTAATCCAATGCTGGTTTTCAGCCGCCTTTTCACACTCGCAGTGTGCTGTTCAATTGTCTATCCACTCAAACCTGGTCAGCCTTTCATTTTCTTTTCCACAATATCAGACTTCAGAAATCATTGGAATCGCCAGTACAGAATGTTCCATTCATTCACTGCCAATCTGGAATTCATCTGAATCTGCACTCCAGGTAGGCTTTCATTACACCACTTATGAATGTCCAAGTAACACAATGCTGGTTTTCAGCGGTCTGTTCACACTCTAAGCCCTGCTTTTTACTGGGTATCCACACAACTGTGGTCAGCTCTTCATTTTCATGTCCAAACAATCCAGACTTGAGAAATCATTGCAATCTCCAGTACAGAATGTTCCATTCATTCACTGCGAATCTGGAATTCAACTGAATCTCCACTACCTGCAGATTTATCTTACACCACTTGTGAATGTCCAAGTAAAACAATGCTGGTTTTCAGAGGCCTGTTCATGTTCGCAGTCGTGCTGTTCAATTGGCTATCCACTCAACCTGTTTTGCTCCTCATTTTCCTGTGCACACAACCCAGCCTTCAGAAATCATTGTAATCTCCACTACAGGATGTTCCATTCATTCACTGGGAATCTGGAATTCATCTGAATCTGCACTCCACGCAGGCTTTCGTTACACCACTGCTGAAAGTCGAAGTAATGCAATACTGGTTTTCAGTGGTCTGTTCACATTCGAAGCCGAGGCTTTTTACAGGCTATCCACTCAACACTGGTCAGCTCTTCATTTTCGTGTCCCCACAATCCAGATTTCAGAAATCATTGCAATCTCCACTACAGAATGTTCCATTCATTCACTGCGAGTCTGGAGTTTATCTGATTCTCCACTCCCGCCTGGTTAACATTACACCACTTGTGAATGTCCAAGTAAGCCAATGCTGGTTTTCAGAGGCCTGTTCATACTCGCAGCCGTGCTGTTTAATTGACAATTCACTCCACCCTGTTCAGCTCTTCATTGTCCCACCACACTACCAGCCTTCAGAAATCTTTGTTATCTCCACTACAGAATGTTCCATTCATTCACTGCGAATCTGGAATTCATCTGACTCTCAACTCCACGCAGGTTTTCATTACACCACTGTTGAATGTCCAAGTAACCCAATGCTGGTTTTCAGCGGCCTGTTCATATTCGCAGCCCTGCTGTTTACTTGGCTATCGATTCAAGCCTGGTCAGCTCTTCATTTTCCTGTCCACACAACACAGGCTTCAGAAATCATTGGAATCTCCTCTACAGAATGTTCCATTCATTCACTGCGAATGTGGAATTCAACTGACTCTCCACTCCATGCAGGTTTTCCTTACACCACTGATGAATGTCCAAGTAACCCAATGCTGGTTTTCAGCTGCATGTTCACACTCGCAGCCATGCTATACAATTGGCTTTCCACTAAATCCTGATTAGTTCTTGATTTTCCTTCCACACGACCCAGCCTTCAGAAATCGTTGGAATCTCCACTAGAGAATGTTCCATTCATTCACTGCGAATCTGGAATTCCTCTGAACCTCCACTCCCGGCAGGTTTTCGTTACACCACTGTTGAATGTCCAAGTAACCCAATGTTTTAAGTGTTTTCTTCACAAGCGCAGTGGTGCTGTTCAATTGGCTATCCACTCAACCCTGGCCAGCTCTACATTTTCCTGTCCACACCACAGAGACTGGAGAAATCATTGTTATCTCCACTACAGAATGTTCCATTCATTCACAGCGAATCTGGAATTCATCTGAATCTCCACTCCCGGCAGGTTTTCGTGACACCACTGGTAAATATCCAAGTAAGCCAATGCTGGTTTTAAGTGGCCTGCTCATACTCTCAGCCGTGCTGTTCAATTTGCTATCCACTCAACCCTCTTCAGCTCCATTTTCCTGTCCACATAACCCAAACTTCAGAAACAATTGGTATCTCCTCCACAGAATGTTCCATTCATTGACGGCAAATCTGAAATTCATCTAATTCTCAACTCCCGTCAGGTTTTCGTTACACCACTTGTGAATGTCCAATTAAGCCAAAGCTGGTTTTCAGTGGCCTGTTCTTACTACGAGACGTGCTGTTCATTTGGCTATCCATTCCACCCTGTTCAGCTCTACATTTTCGTGTCCACAAAACCCAGCCTTCAGAAATCATTGGAATCACCACTAGAGAATGTTCCATTCATTCACTGCGAATCTGGAATTCATCTGAATCTCCACTCCCGGCAGGTTTTCATTGCACCACTGCTGAATGTTCAAGTAACGCAATGATGGTTTTCAGCGGTCTATTCACACTCGAACCCGTGCTGTTCACGGTCTAGCGACTCAACACTGGTGAGTTCTTCTTTTTCCAGTTCAGACAATACAAACCTCAGAAACCATTGCAATCTACACTACAGAATGTTTCATTCATTCAGGCGAATCTTGAATTCATCTTGTTCTCCACTCCCAGCAGGTTTTCGTTTCACCACTGGTGAATGTCCAAGCAACCCAAGGCTGGTTTCAGCTGCGTGTTAACACTCGCAGCCGTGCTGTTCAATTGGCTATCCAGTGAACGCTGGTTAGCTCTTGATTTTCCTTCCACACACCGAGCCTTCAGAAATCATTCTTATCTCCACTTCAGAATGTTCCATTCGTTCCCTGCGAATCTGGAATTCCTCTGACTCTCCACACCAGGCAGATTTTCCTAACAACACTGGTGAATGACCAGGTAATCCAATGCTGGTTTTCAGCGGCTGTTCACACTCACAGCCTTGCTGTTCAATTGGCAATCCAGTCAAACCTAGTCAGCTCTTCATTTTCCTGTCCACACAACCCAGCGTTCAGAAATCATTGGAATCTCTACTACAGAAATTTCCATTCATTCACTGTGAATCTGGAAATACTCTGAATCTGCATTCCAGGAAGGCTTTCGTTACACCACTGATGAATGTCCAAGTAATGCAATGCTGCTTCTTAGTGGTCTGTTCACACTCGAAACCGTGCTGTTCATTGGCTATCCACTCAATATCGGTCAGCTCTTCAATATCCTGTCCAGACTATCCAGATTCCTAAATGTTGGCAATCACCACTACAGAATGTTCCATTCAATCACGCGAATCTGGAATTCATCAGAGTCTCCACTCCTGGAAGGTTTTCGTGACACCACTGGTAAATGTCCAAGGAAGACAATGCTGGTTTTAAGCCGCCTGCTAACACACTCAGCCGTGCTGTTCAATTTGCTATCCACCCAACCCTATTCAGCTCTACATTTTCCTGTCCTCATAACCCAACCTTCAGAAATAATTGGTATCTCCTCCACAGAATGTTCCGTTCATTCACTGCGAATCTTAAATTCATCTGACTCTCAACTCCCGGCGGGTTATCGTTACACCACTTGTGAATGTCCAAGTAAGCCAATGCTGGTTTTCAGTGGCCTGTTCATACTAAGAGACGTGCTGTTCATTTGGCTATCCACTCCACCCTGTTCAGCTCTACATTTTCGTGTCCACAAAACCCAGCCTTCAGAAATCATTGGAATCACCACTAGAGAATGTTCCATTCATTCACTGCGAATCTGGAATTCATCTGAACCTCCACTCCTGGCAGGTTTTCGTTACGCCACTGGTGAATGTCCAAGTAACTCAATACTGGTTTTCAGAGGCATGTTCAACTCGCAGAAGTGCTGTTCAATGGGCTATCCACTCAATATTGGTCAGCTCTTCATTTTCCTCTCCACACAAACCAGCCTTCAGAAATCATTGGGCTCTCCACTACAGACTGTTCCATTCATTCACTGCGATTCTGCAATTCATCTGACTCTCCGCTCCAGGCAGGTTTTCATTACAGCACTGGTGAATGACCAAGTAATCCAATGCTGGTTTTCAGCCGCCTTTTCACACTCGCAGTGTGCTGTTCAATTGTCTATCCACTCAAACCTGGTCAGCCTTTCATTTTCTTTTCCACAATATCAGACTTCAGAAATCATTGGAATCGCCAGTACAGAATGTTCCATTCATTCACTGCCAATCTGGAATTCATCTGAATCTGCACTCCAGGTAGGCTTTCATTACACCACTTATGAATGTCCAAGTAACACAATGCTGGTTTTCAGCGGTCTGTTCACACTCTAAGCCCTGCTTTTTACTGGGTATCCACACAACTGTGGTCAGCTCTTCATTTTCATGTCCAAACAATCCAGACTTGAGAAATCATTGCAATCTCCAGTACAGAATGTTCCATTCATTCACTGCGAATCTGGAATTCAACTGAATCTCCACTACCTGCAGATTTATCTTACACCACTTGTGAATGTCCAAGTAAAACAATGCTGGTTTTCAGAGGCCTGTTCATGTTCGCAGTCGTGCTGTTCAATTGGCTATCCACTCAACCTGTTTTGCTCCTCATTTTCCTGTGCACACAACCCAGCCTTCAGAAATCATTGTAATCTCCACTACAGGATGTTCCATTCATTCACTGGGAATCTGGAATTCATCTGAATCTGCACTCCACGCAGGCTTTCGTTACACCACTGCTGAAAGTCGAAGTAATGCAATACTGGTTTTCAGTGGTCTGTTCACATTCGAAGCCGAGGCTTTTTACAGGTTATCCACTCAACACTGGTCAGCTCTTCATTTTCGTGTCCCCACAATCCAGATTTCAGAAATCATTGCAATCTCCACTACGGAATGTTCCATTCATTCACTGCGAGTCTGGAGTTTATCTGATTCTCCACTCCCGCCTGGTTAACATTACACCACTTGTGAATGTCCAAGTAAGCCAATGCTGGTTTTCAGAGGCCTGTTCATACTCGCAGCCGTGCTGTTTAATTGACAATTCACTCCACCCTGTTCAGCTCTTCATTGTCCCACCACACTACCAGCCTTCAGAAATCTTTGTTATCTCCACTACAGAATGTTCCATTCATTCACTGCGAATCTGGAATTCATCTGACTCTCAACTCCACGCAGGTTTTCATTACACCACTGTTGAATGTCCAAGTAACCCAATGCTGGTTTTCAGCGGCCTGTTCATATTCGCAGCCCTGCTGTTTACTTGGCTATCGATTCAAGCCTGGTCAGCTCTTCATTTTCCTGTCCACACAACACAGGCTTCAGAAATCATTGGAATCTCCTCTACAGAATGTTCCATTCATTCACTGCGAATGTGGAATTCAACTGACTCTCCACTCCATGCAGGTTTTCCTTACACCACTGATGAATGTCCAAGTAACCCAATGCTGGTTTTCAGCTGCATGTTCACACTCGCAGCCATGCTATACAATTGGCTTTCCACTAAATCCTGATTAGTTCTTGATTTTCCTTCCACACGACCCAGCCTTCAGAAATCATTGGAATCTCCACTAGAGAATGTTCCATTCATTCACTGCGAATCTGGAATTCCTCTGAACCTCCACTCCCGGCAGGTTTTCGTTACACCACTGTTGAATGTCCAAGTAACCCAATGTTTTAAGTGTTTTCTTCACAAGCGCAGTGGTGCTGTTCAATTGGCTATCCACTCAACCCTGGCCAGCTCTACATTTTCCTGTCCAAACCACAGAGACTGGAGAAATCATTGTTATCTCCACTACAGAATGTTCCATTCATTCACAGCGAATCTGGAATTCATCTGAATCTCCACTCCCGGCACGTTTTCGTGACACCACTGGTAAATATCCAAGTAAGCCAATGCTGGTTTTAAGTGGCCTGCTCCTACTCTCAGCCGTGCTGTTCAATTTGCTATCCACTCAACCCTCTTCAGCTCCATTTTCCTGTCCACATAACCCAAACTTCAGAAACAATTGGTATCTCCTCCACAGAATGTTCCATTCATTGACGGCAAATCTGAAATTCATCTAATTCTCAACTCCCGTCAGGTTTTCGTTACACCACTTGTGAATGTCCAATTAAGCCAAAGCTGGTTTTCAGTGGCCTGTTCTTACTACGAGACGTGCTGTTCATTTGGCTATCCATTCCACCCTGTTCAGCTCTACATTTTCGTGTCCACAAAACCCAGCCTTCAGAAATCATTGGAATCACCACTAGAGAATGTTCCATTCATTCACTGCGAATCTGGAATTCATCTGAATCTCCACTCCCGGCAGGTTTTCATTGCACCACTGCTGAATGTTCAAGTAACGCAATGATGGTTTTCAGCGGTCTATTCACACTCGAACCCGTGCTGTTCACGGTCTAGCGACTCAACACTGGTGAGTTCTTCTTTTTCCAGTTCAGACAATACAAACCTCAGAAACCATTGCAATCTACACTACAGAATGTTTCATTCATTCAGGCGAATCTTGAATTCATCTTGTTCTCCACTCCCAGCAGGTTTTCGTTTCACCACTGGTGAATGTCCAAGCAACCCAAGGCTGGTTTCAGCTGCGTGTTAACACTCGCAGCCGTGCTGTTCAATTGGCTATCCAGTGAACGCTGGTTAGCTCTTGATTTTCCTTCCACACACCGAGCCTTCAGAAATCATTCTTATCTCCACTTCAGAATGTTCCATTCGTTCCCTGCGAATCTGGAATTCCTCTGACTCTCCACACCAGGCAGATTTTCCTAACAACACTGGTGAATGACCAGGTAATCCAATGCTGGTTTTCAGCGGCTGTTCACACTCACAGCCTTGCTGTTCAATTGGCAATCCAGTCAAACCTAGTCAGCTCTTCATTTTCCTGTCCACACAACCCAGCGTTCAGAAATCATTGGAATCTCTACTACAGAAATTTCCATTCATTCACTGTGAATCTGGAAATACTCTGAATCTGCATTCCAGGAAGGCTTTCGTTACACCACTGATGAATGTCCAAGTAATGCAATGCTGCTTCTTAGTGGTCTGTTCACACTCGAAACCGTGCTGTTCATTGGCTCTCCACTCAATATCGGTCAGCTCTTCAATATCCTGTCCAGACTATCCAGATTCCTAAATGTTGGCAATCACCACTACAGAATGTTCCATTCAATCACGCGAATCTGGAATTCATCAGAGTCTCCACTCCTGGAAGGTTTTCGTGACACCACTGGTAAATGTCCAAGGAAGACAATGCTGGTTTTAAGCCGCCTGCTAACACACTCAGCCGTGCTGTTCAATTTGCTATCCACCCAACGGTATTCAGCTCTACATTTTCCTGTCCTCATAACCCAACCTTCAGAAATAATTGGTATCTCCTCCACAGAATGTTCCGTTCATTCACTGCGAATCTTAAATTCATCTGACTCTCAACTCCCGGCGGGTTATCGTTACACCACTTGTGAATGTCCAAGTAAGCCAATGCTGGTTTTCAGTGGCCTGTTCATACTAAGAGACGTGCTGTTCATTTGGCTATCCACTCCACCCTGTTCAGCTCTACATTTTCGTGTCCACAAAACCCAGCCTTCAGAAATCATTGGAATCACCACTAGAGAATGTTCCATTCATTCACTGCGAATCTGGAATTCATCTGAACCTCCACTCCTGGCAGGTTTTCGTTACGCCACTGGTGAATGTCCAAGTAACTCAATACTGGTTTTCAGAGGCATGTTCAACTCGCAGAAGTGCTGTTCAATGGGCTATCCACTCAATATTGGTCAGCTCTTCATTTTCCTCTCCACACAAACCAGCCTTCAGAAATCATTGGGCTCTCCACTACAGACTGTTCCATTCATTCACTGCGATTCTGCAATTCATCTGACTCTCCGCTCCAGGCAGGTTTTCATTACAGCACTGGTGAATGACCAAGTAATCCAATGCTGGTTTTCAGCCGCCTTTTCACACTCGCAGTGTGCTGTTCAATTGTCTATCCACTCAAACCTGGTCAGCCTTTCATTTTCTTTTCCACAATATCAGACTTCAGAAATCATTGGAATCGCCAGTACAGAATGTTCCATTCATTCACTGCCAATCTGGAATTCATCTGAATCTGCACTCCAGGTAGGCTTTCATTACACCACTTATGAATGTCCAAGTAACACAATGCTGGTTTTCAGCGGTCTGTTCACACTCTAAGCCCTGCTTTTTACTGGGTATCCACACAACTGTGGTCAGCTCTTCATTTTCATGTCCAAACAATCCAGACTTGAGAAATCATTGCAATCTCCAGTACAGAATGTTCCATTCATTCACTGCGAATCTGGAATTCAACTGAATCTCCACTACCTGCAGATTTATCTTACACCACTTGTGAATGTCCAAGTAAAACAATGCTGGTTTTCAGAGGCCTGTTCATGTTCGCAGTCGTGCTGTTCAATTGGCTATCCACTCAACCTGTTTTGCTCCTCATTTTCCTGTGCACACAACCCAGCCTTCAGAAATCATTGTAATCTCCACTACAGGATGTTCCATTCATTCACTGGGAATCTGGAATTCATCTGAATCTGCACTCCACGCAGGCTTTCGTTACACCACTGCTGAAAGTCGAAGTAATGCAATACTGGTTTTCAGTGGTCTGTTCACATTCGAAGCCGAGGCTTTTTACAGGTTATCCACTCAACACTGGTCAGCTCTTCATTTTCGTGTCCCCACAATCCAGATTTCAGAAATCATTGCAATCTCCACTACGGAATGTTCCATTCATTCACTGCGAGTCTGGAGTTTATCTGATTCTCCACTCCCGCCTGGTTAACATTACACCACTTGTGAATGTCCAAGTAAGCCAATGCTGGTTTTCAGAGGCCTGTTCATACTCGCAGCCGTGCTGTTTAATTGACAATTGACTCCACCCTGTTCAGCTCTTCATTGTCCCACCACACTACCAGCCTTCAGAAATCTTTGTTATCTCCACTACAGAATGTTCCATTCATTCACTGCGAATCTGGAATTCATCTGACTCTCAACTCCACGCAGGTTTTCATTACACCACTGTTGAATGTCCAAGTAACCCAATGCTGGTTTTCAGCGGCCTGTTCATATTCGCAGCCCTGCTGTTTACTTGGCTATCGATTCAAGCCTGGTCAGCTCTTCATTTTCCTGTCCACACAACACAGGCTTCAGAAATCATTGGAATCTCCTCTACAGAATGTTCCATTCATTCACTGCGAATGTGGAATTCAACTGACTCTCCACTCCATGCAGGTTTTCCTTTCACCACTGATGAATGTCCAAGTAAGCCAATGCTGGTTTTAAGTGGCCTGCTCATACTCTCAGCCGTGCTGTTCAATTTGCTATCCACTCAACCCTCTTCAGCTCCATTTTCCTGTCCACATAACCCAAACTTCAGAAACAATTGGTATCTCCTCCACAGAATGTTCCATTCATTGACGGCAAATCTGAAATTCATCTAATTCTCAACTCCCGTCAGGTTTTCGTTACACCACTTGTGAATGTCCAATTAAGCCAAAGCTGGTTTTCAGTGGCCTGTTCTTACTACGAGACGTGCTGTTCATTTGGCTATCCATTCCACCCTGTTCAGCTCTACATTTTCGTGTCCACAAAACCCAGCCTTCAGAAATCATTGGAATCACCACTAGAGAATGTTCCATTCATTCACTGCGAATCTGGAATTCATCTGAATCTCCACTCCCGGCAGGTTTTCATTGCACCACTGCTGAATGTTCAAGTAACGCAATGATGGTTTTCAGCGGTCTATTCACACTCGAACCCGTGCTGTTCACGGTCTAGCGACTCAACACTGGTGAGTTCTTCTTTTTCCAGTTCAGACAATACAAACCTCAGAAACCATTGCAATCTACACTACAGAATGTTTCATTCATTCAGGCGAATCTTGAATTCATCTTGTTCTCCACTCCCAGCAGGTTTTCGTTTCACCACTGGTGAATGTCCAAGCAACCCAAGGCTGGTTTCAGCTGCGTGTTAACACTCGCAGCCGTGCTGTTCAATTGGCTATCCAGTGAACGCTGGTTAGCTCTTGATTTTCCTTCCACACACCGAGCCTTCAGAAATCATTCTTATCTCCACTTCAGAATGTTCCATTCGTTCCCTGCGAATCTGGAATTCCTCTGACTCTCCACACCAGGCAGATTTTCCTAACAACACTGGTGAATGACCAGGTAATCCAATGCTGGTTTTCAGCGGCTGTTCACACTCACAGCCTTGCTGTTCAATTGGCAATCCAGTCAAACCTAGTCAGCTCTTCATTTTCCTGTCCACACAACCCAGCGTTCAGAAATCATTGGAATCTCTACTACAGAAATTTCCATTCATTCACTGTGAATCTGGAAATACTCTGAATCTGCATTCCAGGAAGGCTTTCGTTACACCACTGATGAATGTCCAAGTAATGCAATGCTGCTTCTTAGTGGTCTGTTCACACTCGAAACCGTGCTGTTCATTGGCTATCCACTCAATATCGGTCAGCTCTTCAATATCCTGTCCAGACTATCCAGATTCCTAAATGTTGGCAATCACCACTACAGAATGTTCCATTCAATCACGCGAATCTGGAATTCATCAGAGTCTCCACTCCTGGAAGGTTTTCGTGACACCACTGGTAAATGTCCAAGGAAGACAATGCTGGTTTTAAGCCGCCTGCTAACACACTCAGCCGTGCTGTTCAATTTGCTATCCACCCAACCCTATTCAGCTCTACATTTTCCTGTCCTCATAACCCAACCTTCAGAAATAATTGGTATCTCCTCCACAGAATGTTCCGTTCATTCACTGCGAATCTTAAATTCATCTGACTCTCAACTCCCGGCGGGTTATCGTTACACCACTTGTGAATGTCCAAGTAAGCCAATGCTGGTTTTCAGTGGCCTGTTCATACTAAGAGACGTGCTGTTCATTTGGCTATCCACTCCACCCTGTTCAGCTCTACATTTTCGTGTCCACAAAACCCAGCCTTCAGAAATCATTGGAATCACCACTAGAGAATGTTCCATTCATTCACTGCGAATCTGGAATTCCTCTGAACCTCCACTCCTGGCAGGTTTTCGTTACGCCACTGGTGAATGTCCAAGTAACTCAATACTGGTTTTCAGAGGCATGTTCAACTCGCAGAAGTGCTGTTCAATGGGCTATCCACTCAATATTGGTCAGCTCTTCATTTTCCTCTCCACACAAACCAGCCTTCAGAAATCATTGGGCTCTCCACTACAGACTGTTCCATTCATTCACTGCGATTCTGCAATTCATCTGACTCTCCGCTCCAGGCAGGTTTTCATTACAGCACTGGTGAATGACCAAGTAATCCAATGCTGGTTTTCAGCCGCCTTTTCACACTCGCTGAGTGCTGTTCAATTGTCTATCCACTCAAACCTGGTCAGCCTTTCATTTTCTTTTCCACAATATCAGACTTCAGAAATCATTGGAATCGCCAGTACAGAATGTTCCATTCATTCACTGCCAATCTGGAATTCATCTGAATCTGCACTCCAGGTAGGCTTTCATTACACCACTTATGAATGTCCAAGTAACACAATGCTGGTTTTCAGCGGTCTGTTCACACTCTAAGCCCTGCTTTTTACTGGGTATCCACACAACTGTGGTCAGCTCTTCATTTTCATGTCCAAACAATCCAGACTTGAGAAATCATTGCAATCTCCAGTACAGAATGTTCCATTCATTCACTGCGAATCTGGAATTCAACTGAATCTCCACTACCTGCAGATTTATCTTACACCACTTGTGAATGTCCAAGTAAAACAATGCTGGTTTTCAGAGGCCTGTTCATGTTCGCAGTCGTGCTGTTCAATTGGCTATCCACTCAACCTGTTTTGCTCCTCATTTTCCTGTGCACACAACCCAGCCTTCAGAAATCATTGTAATCTCCACTACAGGATGTTCCATTCATTCACTGGGAATCTGGAATTCATCTGAATCTGCACTCCACGCAGGCTTTCGTTACACCACTGCTGAAAGTCGAAGTAATGCAATACTGGTTTTCAGTGGTCTGTTCACATTCGAAGCCGAGGCTTTTTACAGGCTATCCACTCAACACTGGTCAGCTCTTCATTTTCGTGTCCCCACAATCCAGATTTCAGAAATCATTGCAATCTCCACTACAGAATGTTCCATTCATTCACTGCGAGTCTGGAGTTTATCTGATTCTCCACTCCCGCCTGGTTAACATTACACCACTTGTGAATGTCCAAGTAAGCCAATGCTGGTTTTCAGAGGCCTGTTCATACTCGCAGCCGTTCTGTTTAATTGACAATTCACTCCACCCTGTTCAGCTCTTCATTGTCCCACCACACTACCAGCCTTCAGAAATCTTTGTTATCTCCACTACAGAATGTTCCATTCATTCACTGCGAATCTGGAATTCATCTGACTCTCAACTCCACGCAGGTTTTCATTACACCACTGTTGAATGTCCAAGTAACCCAATGCTGGTTTTCAGCGGCCTGTTCATATTCGCAGCCCTGCTGTTTACTTGGCTATCGATTCAAGCCTGGTCAGCTCTTCATTTTCCTGTCCACACAACACAGGCTTCAGAAATCATTGGAATCTCCTCTACAGAATGTTCCATTCATTCACTGCGAATGTGGAATTCAACTGACTCTCCACTCCATGCAGGTTTTCCTTACACCACTGATGAATGTCCAAGTAACCCAATGCTGGTTTTCAGCTGCATGTTCACACTCGCAGCCATGCTATACAATTGGCTTTCCACTAAATCCTGATTAGTTCTTGATTTTCCTTCCACACGACCCAGCCTTCAGAAATCGTTGGAATCTCCACTAGAGAATGTTCCATTCATTCACTGCGAATCTGGAATTCCTCTGAACCTCCACTCCCGGCAGGTTTTCGTTACACCACTGTTGAATGTCCAAGTAACCCAATGTTTTAAGTGTTTTCTTCACAAGCGCAGTGGTGCTGTTCAATTGGCTATCCACTCAACCCTGGCCAGCTCTACATTTTCCTGTCCACACCACAGAGACTGGAGAAATCATTGTTATCTCCACTACAGAATGTTCCATTCATTCACAGCGAATCTGGAATTCATCTGAATCTCCACTCCCGGCAGGTTTTCGTGACACCACTGGTAAATATCCAAGTAAGCCAATGCTGGTTTTAAGTGGCCTGCTCCTACTCTCAGCCGTGCTGTTCAATTTGCTATCCACTCAACCCTCTTCAGCTCCATTTTCCTGTCCACATAACCCAAACTTCAGAAACAATTGGTATCTCCTCCACAGAATGTTCCATTCATTGACGGCAAATCTGAAATTCATCTAATTCTCAACTCCCGTCAGGTTTTCGTTACACCACTTGTGAATGTCCAATTAAGCCAAAGCTGGTTTTCAGTGGCCTGTTCTTACTACGAGACGTGCTGTTCATTTGGCTATCCATTCCACCCTGTTCAGCTCTACATTTTCGTGTCCACAAAACCCAGCCTTCAGAAATCATTGGAATCACCACTAGAGAATGTTCCATTCATTCACTGCGAATCTGGAATTCATCTGAATCTCCACTCCCGGCAGGTTTTCATTGCACCACTGCTGAATGTTCAAGTAACGCAATGATGGTTTTCAGCGGTCTATTCACACTCGAACCCGTGCTGTTCACGGTCTAGCGACTCAACACTGGTGAGTTCTTCTTTTTCCAGTTCAGACAATACAAACCTCAGAAACCATTGCAATCTACACTACAGAATGTTTCATTCATTCAGGCGAATCTTGAATTCATCTTGTTCTCCACTCCCAGCAGGTTTTCGTTTCACCACTGGTGAATGTCCAAGCAACCCAAGGCTGGTTTCAGCTGCGTGTTAACACTCGCAGCCGTGCTGTTCAATTGGCTATCCAGTGAACGCTGGTTAGCTCTTGATTTTCCTTCCACACACCGAGCCTTCAGAAATCATTCTTATCTCCACTTCAGAATGTTCCATTCGTTCCCTGCGAATCTGGAATTCCTCTGACTCTCCACACCAGGCAGATTTTCCTAACAACACTGGTGAATGACCAGGTAATCCAATGCTGGTTTTCAGCGGCTGTTCACACTCACAGCCTTGCTGTTCAATTGGCAATCCAGTCAAACCTAGTCAGCTCTTCATTTTCCTGTCCACACAACCCAGCGTTCAGAAATCATTGGAATCTCTACTACAGAAATTTCCATTCATTCACTGTGAATCTGGAAATACTCTGAATCTGCATTCCAGGAAGGCTTTCGTTACACCACTGATGAATGTCCAAGTAATGCAATGCTGCTTCTTAGTGGTCTGTTCACACTCGAAACCGTGCTGTTCATTGGCTATCCACTCAATATCGGTCAGCTCTTCAATATCCTGTCCAGACTATCCAGATTCCTAAATGTTGGCAATCACCACTACAGAATGTTCCATTCAATCACGCGAATCTGGAATTCATCAGAGTCTCCACTCCTGGAAGGTTTTCGTGACACCACTGGTAAATGTCCAAGGAAGACAATGCTGGTTTTAAGCCGCCTGCTAACACACTCAGCCGTGCTGTTCAATTTGCTATCCACCCAACCCTATTCAGCTCTACATTTTCCTGTCCTCATAACCCAACCTTCAGAAATAATTGGTATCTCCTCCACAGAATGTTCCGTTCATTCACTGCGAATCTTAAATTCATCTGACTCTCAACTCCCGGCGGGTTATCGTTACACCACTTGTGAATGTCCAAGTAAGCCAATGCTGGTTTTCAGTGGCCTGTTCATACTAAGAGACGTGCTGTTCATTTGGCTATCCACTCCACCCTGTTCAGCTCTACATTTTCGTGTCCACAAAACCCAGCCTTCAGAAATCATTGGAATCACCACTAGAGAATGTTCCATTCATTCACTGCGAATCTGGAATTCCTCTGAACCTCCACTCCTGGCAGGTTTTCGTTACGCCACTGGTGAATGTCCAAGTAACTCAATACTGGTTTTCAGAGGCATGTTCAACTCGCAGAAGTGCTGTTCAATGGGCTATCCACTCAATATTGGTCAGCTCTTCATTTTCCTCTCCACACAAACCAGCCTTCAGAAATCATTGGGCTCTCCACTACAGACTGTTCCATTCATTCACTGCGATTCTGCAATTCATCTGACTCTCCGCTCCAGGCAGGTTTTCATTACAGCACTGGTGAATGACCAAGTAATCCAATGCTGGTTTTCAGCCGCCTTTTCACACTCGCAGTGTGCTGTTCAATTGTCTATCCACTCAAACCTGGTCAGCCTTTCATTTTCTTTTCCACAATATCAGACTTCAGAAATCATTGGAATCGCCAGTACAGAATGTTCCATTCATTCACTGCCAATCTGGAATTCATCTGAATCTGCACTCCAGGTAGGCTTTCATTACACCACTTATGAATGTCCAAGTAACACAATGCTGGTTTTCAGCGGTCTGTTCACACTCTAAGCCCTGCTTTTTACTGGGTATCCACACAACTGTGGTCAGCTCTTCATTTTCATGTCCAAACAATCCAGACTTGAGAAATCATTGCAATCTCCAGTACAGAATGTTCCATTCATTCACTGCGAATCTGGAATTCAACTGAATCTCCACTACCTGCAGATTTATCTTACACCACTTGTGAATGTCCAAGTAAAACAATGCTGGTTTTCAGAGGCCTGTTCATGTTCGCAGTCGTGCTGTTCAATTGGCTATCCACTCAACCTGTTTTGCTCCTCATTTTCCTGTGCACACAACCCAGCCTTCAGAAATCATTGTAATCTCCACTACAGGATGTTCCATTCATTCACTGGGAATCTGGAATTCATCTGAATCTGCACTCCACGCAGGCTTTCGTTACACCACTGCTGAAAGTCGAAGTAATGCAATACTGGTTTTCAGTGGTCTGTTCACATTCGAAGCCGAGGCTTTTTACAGGCTATCCACTCAACACTGGTCAGCTCTTCATTTTCGTGTCCCCACAATCCAGATTTCAGAAATCATTGCAATCTCCACTACGGAATGTTCCATTCATTCACTGCGAGTCTGGAGTTTATCTGATTCTCCACTCCCGCCTGGTTAACATTACACCACTTGTGAATGTCCAAGTAAGCCAATGCTGGTTTTCAGAGGCCTGTTCATACTCGCAGCCGTGCTGTTTAATTGACAATTCACTCCACCCTGTTCAGCTCTTCATTGTCCCACCACACTACCAGCCTTCAGAAATCTTTGTTATCTCCACTACAGAATGTTCCATTCATTCACTGCGAATCTGGAATTCATCTGACTCTCAACTCCACGCAGGTTTTCATTACACCACTGTTGAATGTCCAAGTAACCCAATGCTGGTTTTCAGCGGCCTGTTCATATTCGCAGCCCTGCTGTTTACTTGGCTATCGATTCAAGCCTGGTCAGCTCTTCATTTTCCTGTCCACACAACACAGGCTTCAGAAATCATTGGAATCTCCTCTACAGAATGTTCCATTCATTCACTGCGAATGTGGAATTCAACTGACTCTCCACTCCATGCAGGTTTTCCTTACACCACTGATGAATGTCCAAGTAACCCAATGCTGGTTTTCAGCTGCATGTTCACACTCGCAGCCATGCTATACAATTGGCTTTCCACTAAATCCTGATTAGTTCTTGATTTTCCTTCCACACGACCCAGCCTTCAGAAATCGTTGGAATCTCCACTAGAGAATGTTCCATTCATTCACTGCGAATCTGGAATTCCTCTGAACCTCCACTCCCGGCAGGTTTTCGTTACACCACTGTTGAATGTCCAAGTAACCCAATGTTTTAAGTGTTTTCTTCACAAGCGCAGTGGTGCTGTTCAATTGGCTATCCACTCAACCCTGGCCAGCTCTACATTTTCCTGTCCACACCACAGAGACTGGAGAAATCATTGTTATCTCCACTACAGAATGTTCCATTCATTCACAGCGAATCTGGAATTCATCTGAATCTCCACTCCCGGCAGGTTTTCGTGACACCACTGGTAAATATCCAAGTAAGCCAATGCTGGTTTTAAGTGGCCTGCTCCTACTCTCAGCCGTGCTGTTCAATTTGCTATCCACTCAACCCTCTTCAGCTCCATTTTCCTGTCCACATAACCCAAACTTCAGAAACAATTGGTATCTCCTCCACAGAATGTTCCATTCATTGACGGCAAATCTGAAATTCATCTAATTCTCAACTCCCGTCAGGTTTTCGTTACACCACTTGTGAATGTCCAATTAAGCCAAAGCTGGTTTTCAGTGGCCTGTTCTTACTACGAGACGTGCTGTTCATTTGGCTATCCATTCCACCCTGTTCAGCTCTACATTTTCGTGTCCACAAAACCCAGCCTTCAGAAATCATTGGAATCACCACTAGAGAATGTTCCATTCATTCACTGCGAATCTGGAATTCATCTGAATCTCCACTCCCGGCAGGTTTTCATTGCACCACTGCTGAATGTTCAAGTAACGCAATGATGGTTTTCAGCGGTCTATTCACACTCGAACCCGTGCTGTTCACGGTCTAGCGACTCAACACTGGTGAGTTCTTCTTTTTCCAGTTCAGACAATACAAACCTCAGAAACCATTGCAATCTACACTACAGAATGTTTCATTCATTCAGGCGAATCTTGAATTCATCTTGTTCTCCACTCCCAGCAGGTTTTCGTTTCACCACTGGTGAATGTCCAAGCAACCCAAGGCTGGTTTCAGCTGCGTGTTAACACTCGCAGCCGTGCTGTTCAATTGGCTATCCAGTGAACGCTGGTTAGCTCTTGATTTTCCTTCCACACACCGAGCCTTCAGAAATCATTCTTATCTCCACTTCAGAATGTTCCATTCGTTCCCTGCGAATCTGGAATTCCTCTGACTCTCCACACCAGGCAGATTTTCCTAACAACACTGGTGAATGACCAGGTAATCCAATGCTGGTTTTCAGCGGCTGTTCACACTCACAGCCTTGCTGTTCAATTGGCAATCCAGTCAAACCTAGTCAGCTCTTCATTTTCCTGTCCACACAACCCAGCGTTCAGAAATCATTGGAATCTCTACTACAGAAATTTCCATTCATTCACTGTGAATCTGGAAATACTCTGAATCTGCATTCCAGGAAGGCTTTCGTTACACCACTGATGAATGTCCAAGTAATGCAATGCTGCTTCTTAGTGGTCTGTTCACACTCGAAACCGTGCTGTTCATTGGCTATCCACTCAATATCGGTCAGCTCTTCAATATCCTGTCCAGACTATCCAGATTCCTAAATGTTGGCAATCACCACTACAGAATGTTCCATTCAATCACGCGAATCTGGAATTCATCAGAGTCTCCACTCCTGGAAGGTTTTCGTGACACCACTGGTAAATGTCCAAGGAAGACAATGCTGGTTTTAAGCCGCCTGCTAACACACTCAGCCGTGCTGTTCAATTTGCTATCCACCCAACGGTATTCAGCTCTACATTTTCCTGTCCTCATAACCCAACCTTCAGAAATAATTGGTATCTCCTCCACAGAATGTTCCGTTCATTCACTGCGAATCTTAAATTCATCTGACTCTCAACTCCCGGCGGGTTATCGTTACACCACTTGTGAATGTCCAAGTAAGCCAATGCTGGTTTTCAGTGGCCTGTTCATACTAAGAGACGTGCTGTTCATTTGGCTATCCACTCCACCCTGTTCAGCTCTACATTTTCGTGTCCACAAAACCCAGCCTTCAGAAATCATTGGAATCACCACTAGAGAATGTTCCATTCATTCACTGCGAATCTGGAATTCCTCTGAACCTCCACTCCTGGCAGGTTTTCGTTACGCCACTGGTGAATGTCCAAGTAACTCAATCCTGGTTTTCAGAGGCATGTTCAACTCGCAGAAGTGCTGTTCAATGGGCTATCCACTCAATATTGGTCAGCTCTTCATTTTCCTCTCCACACAAACCAGCCTTCAGAAATCATTGGGCTCTCCACTACAGACTGTTCCATTCATTCACTGCGATTCTGCAATTCATCTGACTCTCCGCTCCAGGCAGGTTTTCATTACAGCACTGGTGAATGACCAAGTAATCCAATGCTGGTTTTCAGCCGCCTTTTCACACTCGCAGTGTGCTGTTCAATTGTCTATCCACTCAAACCTGGTCAGCCTTTCATTTTCTTTTCCACAATATCAGACTTCAGAAATCATTGGAATCGCCAGTACAGAATGTTCCATTCATTCACTGCCAATCTGGAATTCATCTGAATCTGCACTCCAGGTAGGCTTTCATTACACCACTTATGAATGTCCAAGTAACACAATGCTGGTTTTCAGCGGTCTGTTCACACTCTAAGCCCTGCTTTTTACTGGGTATCCACACAACTGTGGTCAGCTCTTCATTTTCATGTCCAAACAATCCAGACTTGAGAAATCATTGCAATCTCCAGTACAGAATGTTCCATTCATTCACTGCGAATCTGGAATTCAACTGAATCTCCACTACCTGCAGATTTATCTTACACCACTTGTGAATGTCCAAGTAAAACAATGCTGGTTTTCAGAGGCCTGTTCATGTTCGCAGTCGTGCTGTTCAATTGGCTATCCACTCAACCTGTTTTGCTCCTCATTTTCCTGTGCACACAACCCAGCCTTCAGAAATCATTGTAATCTCCACTACAGGATGTTCCATTCATTCACTGGGAATCTGGAATTCATCTGAATCTGCACTCCACGCAGGCTTTCGTTACACCACTGCTGAAAGTCGAAGTAATGCAATACTGGTTTTCAGTGGTCTGTTCACATTCGAAGCCGAGGCTTTTTACAGGCTATCCACTCAACACTGGTCAGCTCTTCGTTTTCGTGTCCCCACAATCCAGATTTCAGAAATCATTGCAATCTCCACTACGGAATGTTCCATTCATTCACTGCGAGTCTGGAGTTTATCTGATTCTCCACTCCCGCCTGGTTAACATTACACCACTTGTGAATGTCCAAGTAAGCCAATGCTGGTTTTCAGAGGCCTGTTCATACTCGCAGCCGTTCTGTTTAATTGACAATTCACTCCACCCTGTTCAGCTCTTCATTGTCCCACCACACTACCAGCCTTCAGAAATCTTTGTTATCTCCACTACAGAATGTTCCATTCATTCACTGCGAATCTGGAATTCATCTGACTCTCAACTCCACGCAGGTTTTCATTACACCACTGTTGAATGTCCAAGTAACCCAATGCTGGTTTTCAGCGGCCTGTTCATATTCGCAGCCCTGCTGTTTACTTGGCTATCGATTCAAGCCTGGTCAGCTCTTCATTTTCCTGTCCACACAACACAGGCTTCAGAAATCATTGGAATCTCCTCTACAGAATGTTCCATTCATTCACTGCGAATGTGGAATTCAACTGACTCTCCACTCCATGCAGGTTTTCCTTACACCACTGATGAATGTCCAAGTAACCCAATGCTGGTTTTCAGCTGCATGTTCACACTCGCAGCCATGCTATACAATTGGCTTTCCACTAAATCCTGATTAGTTCTTGATTTTCCTTCCACACGACCCAGCCTTCAGAAATCGTTGGAATCTCCACTAGAGAATGTTCCATTCATTCACTGCGAATCTGGAATTCCTCTGAACCTCCACTCCCGGCAGGTTTTCGTTACACCACTGTTGAATGTCCAAGTAACCCAATGTTTTAAGTGTTTTCTTCACAAGCGCAGTGGTGCTGTTCAATTGGCTATCCACTCAACCCTGGCCAGCTCTACATTTTCCTGTCCACACCACAGAGACTGGAGAAATCATTGTTATCTCCACTACAGAATGTTCCATTCATTCACAGCGAATCTGGAATTCATCTGAATCTCCACTCCCGGCAGGTTTTCGTGACACCACTGGTAAATATCCAAGTAAGCCAATGCTGGTTTTAAGTGGCCTGCTCCTACTCTCAGCCGTGCTGTTCAATTTGCTATCCACTCAACCCTCTTCAGCTCCATTTTCCTGTCCACATAACCCAAACTTCAGAAACAATTGGTATCTCCTCCACAGAATGTTCCATTCATTGACGGCAAATCTGAAATTCATCTAATTCTCAACTCCCGTCAGGTTTTCGTTACACCACTTGTGAATGTCCAATTAAGCCAAAGCTGGTTTTCAGTGGCCTGTTCTTACTACGAGACGTGCTGTTCATTTGGCTATCCATTCCACCCTGTTCAGCTCTACATTTTCGTGTCCACAAAACCCAGCCTTCAGAAATCATTGGAATCACCACTAGAGAATGTTCCATTCATTCACTGCGAATCTGGAATTCATCTGAATCTCCACTCCCGGCAGGTTTTCATTGCACCACTGCTGAATGTTCAAGTAACGCAATGATGGTTTTCAGCGGTCTATTCACACTCGAACCCGTGCTGTTCACGGTCTAGCGACTCAACACTGGTGAGTTCTTCTTTTTCCAGTTCAGACAATACAAACCTCAGAAACCATTGCAATCTACACTACAGAATGTTTCATTCATTCAGGCGAATCTTGAATTCATCTTGTTCTCCACTCCCAGCAGGTTTTCGTTTCACCACTGGTGAATGTCCAAGCAACCCAAGGCTGGTTTCAGCTGCGTGTTAACACTCGCAGCCGTGCTGTTCAATTGGCTATCCAGTGAACGCTGGTTAGCTCTTGATTTTCCTTCCACACACCGAGCCTTCAGAAATCATTCTTATCTCCACTTCAGAATGTTCCATTCGTTCCCTGCGAATCTGGAATTCCTCTGACTCTCCACACCAGGCAGATTTTCCTAACAACACTGGTGAATGACCAGGTAATCCAATGCTGGTTTTCAGCGGCTGTTCACACTCACAGCCTTGCTGTTCAATTGGCAATCCAGTCAAACCTAGTCAGCTCTTCATTTTCCTGTCCACACAACCCAGCGTTCAGAAATCATTGGAATCTCTACTACAGAAATTTCCATTCATTCACTGTGAATCTGGAAATACTCTGAATCTGCATTCCAGGAAGGCTTTCGTTACACCACTGATGAATGTCCAAGTAATGCAATGCTGCTTCTTAGTGGTCTGTTCACACTCGAAACCGTGCTGTTCATTGGCTATCCACTCAATATCGGTCAGCTCTTCAATATCCTGTCCAGACTATCCAGATTCCTAAATGTTGGCAATCACCACTACAGAATGTTCCATTCAATCACGCGAATCTGGAATTCATCAGAGTCTCCACTCCTGGAAGGTTTTCGTGACACCACTGGTAAATGTCCAAGGAAGACAATGCTGGTTTTAAGCCGCCTGCTAACACACTCAGCCGTGCTGTTCAATTTGCTATCCACCCAACCCTATTCAGCTCTACATTTTCCTGTCCTCATAACCCAACCTTCAGAAATAATTGGTATCTCCTCCACAGAATGTTCCGTTCATTCACTGCGAATCTTAAATTCATCTGACTCTCAACTCCCGGCGGGTTATCGTTACACCACTTGTGAATGTCCAAGTAAGCCAATGCTGGTTTTCAGTGGCCTGTTCATACTAAGAGACGTGCTGTTCATTTGGCTATCCACTCCACCCTGTTCAGCTCTACATTTTCGTGTCCACAAAACCCAGCCTTCAGAAATCATTGGAATCACCACTAGAGAATGTTCCATTCATTCACTGCGAATCTGGAATTCATCTGAACCTCCACTCCTGGCAGGTTTTCGTTACGCCACTGGTGAATGTCCAAGTAACTCAATACTGGTTTTCAGAGGCATGTTCAACTCGCAGAAGTGCTGTTCAATGGGCTATCCACTCAATATTGGTCAGCTCTTCATTTTCCTCTCCACACAAACCAGCCTTCAGAAATCATTGGGCTCTCCACTACAGACTGTTCCATTCATTCACTGCGATTCTGCAATTCATCTGACTCTCCGCTCCAGGCAGGTTTTCATTACAGCACTGGTGAATGACCAAGTAATCCAATGCTGGTTTTCAGCCGCCTTTTCACACTCGCAGTGTGCTGTTCAATTGTCTATCCACTCAAACCTGGTCAGCCTTTCATTTTCTTTTCCACAATATCAGACTTCAGAAATCATTGGAATCGCCAGTACAGAATGTTCCATTCATTCACTGCCAATCTGGAATTCATCTGAATCTGCACTCCAGGTAGGCTTTCATTACACCACTTATGAATGTCCAAGTAACACAATGCTGGTTTTCAGCGGTCTGTTCACACTCTAAGCCCTGCTTTTTACTGGGTATCCACACAACTGTGGTCAGCTCTTCATTTTCATGTCCAAACAATCCAGACTTGAGAAATCATTGCAATCTCCAGTACAGAATGTTCCATTCATTCACTGCGAATCTGGAATTCAACTGAATCTCCACTACCTGCAGATTTATCTTACACCACTTGTGAATGTCCAAGTAAAACAATGCTGGTTTTCAGAGGCCTGTTCATGTTCGCAGTCGTGCTGTTCAATTGGCTATCCACTCAACCTGTTTTGCTCCTCATTTTCCTGTGCACACAACCCAGCCTTCAGAAATCATTGTAATCTCCACTACAGGATGTTCCATTCATTCACTGGGAATCTGGAATTCATCTGAATCTGCACTCCACGCAGGCTTTCGTTACACCACTGCTGAAAGTCGAAGTAATGCAATACTGGTTTTCAGTGGTCTGTTCACATTCGAAGCCGAGGCTTTTTACAGGCTATCCACTCAACACTGGTCAGCTCTTCATTTTCGTGTCCCCACAATCCAGATTTCAGAAATCATTGCAATCTCCACTACGGAATGTTCCATTCATTCACTGCGAGTCTGGAGTTTATCTGATTCTCCACTCCCGCCTGGTTAACATTACACCACTTGTGAATGTCCAAGTAAGCCAATGCTGGTTTTCAGAGGCCTGTTCATACTCGCAGCCGTGCTGTTTAATTGACAATTCACTCCACCCTGTTCAGCTCTTCATTGTCCCACCACACTACCAGCCTTCAGAAATCTTTGTTATCTCCACTACAGAATGTTCCATTCATTCACTGCGAATCTGGAATTCATCTGACTCTCAACTCCACGCAGGTTTTCATTACACCACTGTTGAATGTCCAAGTAACCCAATGCTGGTTTTCAGCGGCCTGTTCATATTCGCAGCCCTGCTGTTTACTTGGCTATCGATTCAAGCCTGGTCAGCTCTTCATTTTCCTGTCCACACAACACAGGCTTCAGAAATCATTGGAATCTCCTCTACAGAATGTTCCATTCATTCACTGCGAATGTGGAATTCAACTGACTCTCCACTCCATGCAGGTTTTCCTTACACCACTGATGAATGTCCAAGTAACCCAATGCTGGTTTTCAGCTGCATGTTCACACTCGCAGCCATGCTATACAATTGGCTTCCCACTAAATCCTGATTAGTTCTTGATTTTCCTTCCACACGACCCAGCCTTCAGAAATCATTGGAATCTCCACTAGAGAATGTTCCATTCATTCACTGCGAATCTGGAATTCCTCTGAACCTCCACTCCCGGCAGGTTTTCGTTACACCACTGTTGAATGTCCAAGTAACCCAATGTTTTAAGTGTTTTCTTCACAAGCGCAGTGGTGCTGTTCAATTGGCTATCCACTCAACCCTGGCCAGCTCTACATTTTCCTGTCCACACCACAGAGACTGGAGAAATCATTGTTATCTCCACTACAGAATGTTCCATTCATTCACAGCGAATCTGGAATTCATCTGAATCTCCACTCCCGGCAGGTTTTCGTGACACCACTGGTAAATATCCAAGTAAGCCAATGCTGGTTTTAAGTGGCCTGCTCATACTCTCAGCCGTGCTGTTCAATTTGCTATCCACTCAACCCTCTTCAGCTCCATTTTCCTGTCCACATAACCCAAACTTCAGAAACAATTGGTATCTCCTCCACAGAATGTTCCATTCATTGACGGCAAATCTGAAATTCATCTAATTCTCAACTCCCGTCAGGTTTTCGTTACACCACTTGTGAATGTCCAATTAAGCCAAAGCTGGTTTTCAGTGGCCTGTTCTTACTACGAGACGTGCTGTTCATTTGGCTATCCATTCCACCCTGTTCAGCTCTACATTTTCGTGTCCACAAAACCCAGCCTTCAGAAATCATTGGAATCACCACTAGAGAATGTTCCATTCATTCACTGCGAATCTGGAATTCATCTGAATCTCCACTCCCGGCAGGTTTTCATTGCACCACTGCTGAATGTTCAAGTAACGCAATGATGGTTTTCAGCGGTCTATTCACACTCGAACCCGTGCTGTTCACGGTCTAGCGACTCAACACTGGTGAGTTCTTCTTTTTCCAGTTCAGACAATACAAACCTCAGAAACCATTGCAATCTACACTACAGAATGTTTCATTCATTCAGGCGAATCTTGAATTCATCTTGTTCTCCACTCCCAGCAGGTTTTCGTTTCACCACTGGTGAATGTCCAAGCAACCCAAGGCTGGTTTCAGCTGCGTGTTAACACTCGCAGCCGTCCGTGCTGTTCAATTGGCTATCCAGTGAACGCTGGTTAGCTCTTGATTTTCCTTCCACACACCGAGCCTTCAGAAATCATTCTTATCTCCACTTCAGAATGTTCCATTCGTTCCCTGCGAATCTGGAATTCCTCTGACTCTCCACACCAGGCAGATTTTCCTAACAACACTGGTGAATGACCAGGTAATCCAATGCTGGTTTTCAGCGGCTGTTCACACTCACAGCCTTGCTGTTCAATTGGCAATCCAGTCAAACCTAGTCAGCTCTTCATTTTCCTGTCCACACAACCCAGCGTTCAGAAATCATTGGAATCTCTACTACAGAAATTTCCATTCATTCACTGTGAATCTGGAAATACTCTGAATCTGCATTCCAGGAAGGCTTTCGTTACACCACTGATGAATGTCCAAGTAATGCAATGCTGCTTCTTAGTGGTCTGTTCACACTCGAAACCGTGCTGTTCATTGGCTATCCACTCAATATCGGTCAGCTCTTCAATATCCTGTCCAGACTATCCAGATTCCTAAATGTTGGCAATCACCACTACAGAATGTTCCATTCAATCACGCGAATCTGGAATTCATCAGAGTCTCCACTCCTGGAAGGTTTTCGTGACACCACTGGTAAATGTCCAAGGAAGACAATGCTGGTTTTAAGCCGCCTGCTAACACACTCAGCCGTGCTGTTCAATTTGCTATCCACCCAACCCTATTCAGCTCTACATTTTCCTGTCCTCATAACCCAACCTTCAGAAATAATTGGTATCTCCTCCACAGAATGTTCCGTTCATTCACTGCGAATCTTAAATTCATCTGACTCTCAACTCCCGGCGGGTTATCGTTACACCACTTGTGAATGTCCAAGTAAGCCAATGCTGGTTTTCAGTGGCCTGTTCATACTAAGAGACGTGCTGTTCATTTGGCTATCCACTCCACCCTGTTCAGCTCTACATTTTCGTGTCCACAAAACCCAGCCTTCAGAAATCATTGGAATCACCACTAGAGAATGTTCCATTCATTCACTGCGAATCTGGAATTCCTCTGAACCTCCACTCCTGGCAGGTTTTCGTTACGCCACTGGTGAATGTCCAAGTAACTCAATACTGGTTTTCAGAGGCATGTTCAACTCGCAGAAGTGCTGTTCAATGGGCTATCCACTCAATATTGGTCAGCTCTTCATTTTCCTCTCCACACAAACCAGCCTTCAGAAATCATTGGGCTCTCCACTACAGACTGTTCCATTCATTCACTGCGATTCTGCAATTCATCTGACTCTCCGCTCCAGGCAGGTTTTCATTACAGCACTGGTGAATGACCAAGTAATCCAATGCTGGTTTTCAGCCGCCTTTTCACACTCGCAGTGTGCTGTTCAATTGTCTATCCACTCAAACCTGGTCAGCCTTTCATTTTCTTTTCCACAATATCAGACTTCAGAAATCATTGGAATCGCCAGTACAGAATGTTCCATTCATTCACTGCCAATCTGGAATTCATCTGAATCTGCACTCCAGGTAGGCTTTCATTACACCACTTATGAATGTCCAAGTAACACAATGCTGGTTTTCAGCGGTCTGTTCACACTCTAAGCCCTGCTTTTTACTGGGTATCCACACAACTGTGGTCAGCTCTTCATTTTCATGTCCAAACAATCCAGACTTGAGAAATCATTGCAATCTCCAGTACAGAATGTTCCATTCATTCACTGCGAATCTGGAATTCAACTGAATCTCCACTACCTGCAGATTTATCTTACACCACTTGTGAATGTCCAAGTAAAACAATGCTGGTTTTCAGAGGCCTGTTCATGTTCGCAGTCGTGCTGTTCAATTGGCTATCCACTCAACCTGTTTTGCTCCTCATTTTCCTGTGCACACAACCCAGCCTTCAGAAATCATTGTAATTTCCACTACAGGATGTTCCATTCATTCACTGGGAATCTGGAATTCATCTGAATCTGCACTCCACGCAGGCTTTCGTTACACCACTGCTGAAAGTCGAAGTAATGCAATACTGGTTTTCAGTGGTCTGTTCACATTCGAAGCCGAGGCTTTTTACAGGTTATCCACTCAACACTGGTCAGCTCTTCATTTTCGTGTCCCCACAATCCAGATTTCAGAAATCATTGCAATCTCCACTACGGAATGTTCCATTCATTCACTGCGAGTCTGGAGTTTATCTGATTCTCCACTCCCGCCTGGTTAACATTACACCACTTGTGAATGTCCAAGTAAGCCAATGCTGGTTTTCAGAGGCCTGTTCATACTCGCAGCCGTGCTGTTTAATTGACAATTCACTCCACCCTGTTCAGCTCTTCATTGTCCCACCACACTACCAGCCTTCAGAAATCTTTGTTATCTCCACTACAGAATGTTCCATTCATTCACTGCGAATCTGGAATTCATCTGACTCTCAACTCCACGCAGGTTTTCATTACACCACTGTTGAATGTCCAAGTAACCCAATGCTGGTTTTCAGCGGCCTGTTCATATTCGCAGCCCTGCTGTTTACTTGGCTATCGATTCAAGCCTGGTCAGCTCTTCATTTTCCTGTCCACACAACACAGGCTTCAGAAATCATTGGAATCTCCTCTACAGAATGTTCCATTCATTCACTGCGAATGTGGAATTCAACTGACTCTCCACTCCATGCAGGTTTTCCTTACACCACTGATGAATGTCCAAGTAACCCAATGCTGGTTTTCAGCTGCATGTTCACACTCGCAGCCATGCTATACAATTGGCTTTCCACTAAATCCTGATTAGTTCTTGATTTTCCTTCCACACGACCCAGCCTTCAGAAATCGTTGGAATCTCCACTAGAGAATGTTCCATTCATTCACTGCGAATCTGGAATTCCTCTGAACCTCCACTCCCGGCAGGTTTTCGTTACACCACTGTTGAATGTCCAAGTAACCCAATGTTTTAAGTGTTTTCTTCACAAGCGCAGTGGTGCTGTTCAATTGGCTATCCACTCAACCCTGGCCAGCTCTACATTTTCCTGTCCACACCACAGAGACTGGAGAAATCATTGTTATCTCCACTACAGAATGTTCCATTCATTCACAGCGAATCTGGAATTCATCTGAATCTCCACTCCCGGCAGGTTTTCGTGACACCACTGGTAAATATCCAAGTAAGCCAATGCTGGTTTTAAGTGGCCTGCTCCTACTCTCAGCCGTGCTGTTCAATTTGCTATCCACTCAACCCTCTTCAGCTCCATTTTCCTGTCCACATAACCCAAACTTCAGAAACAATTGGTATCTCCTCCACAGAATGTTCCATTCATTGACGGCAAATCTGAAATTCATCTAATTCTCAACTCCCGTCAGGTTTTCGTTACACCACTTGTGAATGTCCAATTAAGCCAAAGCTGGTTTTCAGTGGCCTGTTCTTACTACGAGACGTGCTGTTCATTTGGCTATCCATTCCACCCTGTTCAGCTCTACATTTTCGTGTCCACAAAACCCAGCCTTCAGAAATCATTGGAATCACCACTAGAGAATGTTCCATTCATTCACTGCGAATCTGGAATTCATCTGAATCTCCACTCCCGGCAGGTTTTCATTGCACCACTGCTGAATGTTCAAGTAACGCAATGATGGTTTTCAGCGGTCTATTCACACTCGAACCCGTGCTGTTCACGGTCTAGCGACTCAACACTGGTGAGTTCTTCTTTTTCCAGTTCAGACAATACAAACCTCAGAAACCATTGCAATCTACACTACAGAATGTTTCATTCATTCAGGCGAATCTTGAATTCATCTTGTTCTCCACTCCCAGCAGGTTTTCGTTTCACCACTGGTGAATGTCCAAGCAACCCAAGGCTGGTTTCAGCTGCGTGTTAACACTCGCAGCCGTGCTGTTCAATTGGCTATCCAGTGAACGCTGGTTAGCTCTTGATTTTCCTTCCACACACCGAGCCTTCAGAAATCATTCTTATCTCCACTTCAGAATGTTCCATTCGTTCCCTGCGAATCTGGAATTCCTCTGACTCTCCACACCAGGCAGATTTTCCTAACAACACTGGTGAATGACCAGGTAATCCAATGCTGGTTTTCAGCGGCTGTTCACACTCACAGCCTTGCTGTTCAATTGGCAATCCAGTCAAACCTAGTCAGCTCTTCATTTTCCTGTCCACACAACCCAGCGTTCAGAAATCATTGGAATCTCTACTACAGAAATTTCCATTCATTCACTGTGAATCTGGAAATACTCTGAATCTGCATTCCAGGAAGGCTTTCGTTACACCACTGATGAATGTCCAAGTAATGCAATGCTGCTTCTTAGTGGTCTGTTCACACTCAAAACCGTGCTGTTCATTGGCTATCCACTCAATATCGGTCAGCTCTTCAATATCCTGTCCAGACTATCCAGATTCCTAAATGTTGGCAATCACCACTACAGAATGTTCCATTCAATCACGCGAATCTGGAATTCATCAGAGTCTCCACTCCTGGAAGGTTTTCGTGACACCACTGGTAAATGTCCAAGGAAGACAATGCTGGTTTTAAGCCGCCTGCTAACACACTCAGCCGTGCTGTTCAATTTGCTATCCACCCAACCCTATTCAGCTCTACATTTTCCTGTCCTCATAACCCAACCTTCAGAAATAATTGGTATCTCCTCCACAGAATGTTCCGTTCATTCACTGCGAATCTTAAATTCATCTGACTCTCAACTCCCGGCGGGTTATCGTTACACCACTTGTGAATGTCCAAGTAAGCCAATGCTGGTTTTCAGTGGCCTGTTCATACTAAGAGACGTGCTGTTCATTTGGCTATCCACTCCACCCTGTTCAGCTCTACATTTTCGTGTCCACAAAACCCAGCCTTCAGAAATCATTGGAATCACCACTAGAGAATGTTCCATTCATTCACTGCGAATCTGGAATTCATCTGAACCTCCACTCCTGGCAGGTTTTCGTTACGCCACTGGTGAATGTCCAAGTAACTCAATACTGGTTTTCAGAGGCATGTTCAACTCGCAGAAGTGCTGTTCAATGGGCTATCCACTCAATATTGGTCAGCTCTTCATTTTCCTCTCCACACAAACCAGCCTTCAGAAATCATTGGGCTCTCCACTACAGACTGTTCCATTCATTCACTGCGATTCTGCAATTCATCTGACTCTCCGCTCCAGGCAGGTTTTCATTACAGCACTGGTGAATGACCAAGTAATCCAATGCTGGTTTTCAGCCGCCTTTTCACACTCGCAGTGTGCTGTTCAATTGTCTATCCACTCAAACCTGGTCAGCCTTTCATTTTCTTTTCCACAATATCAGACTTCAGAAATCATTGGAATCGCCAGTACAGAATGTTCCATTCATTCACTGCCAATCTGGAATTCATCTGAATCTGCACTCCAGGTAGGCTTTCATTACACCACTTATGAATGTCCAAGTAACACAATGCTGGTTTTCAGCGGTCTGTTCACACTCTAAGCCCTGCTTTTTACTGGGTATCCACACAACTGTGGTCAGCTCTTCATTTTCATGTCCAAACAATCCAGACTTGAGAAATCATTGCAATCTCCAGTACAGAATGTTCCATTCATTCACTGCGAATCTGGAATTCAACTGAATCTCCACTACCTGCAGATTTATCTTACACCACTTGTGAATGTCCAAGTAAAACAATGCTGGTTTTCAGAGGCCTGTTCATGTTCGCAGTCGTGCTGTTCAATTGGCTATCCACTCAACCTGTTTTGCTCCTCATTTTCCTGTGCACACAACCCAGCCTTCAGAAATCATTGTAATCTCCACTACAGGATGTTCCATTCATTCACTGGGAATCTGGAATTCATCTGAATCTGCACTCCACGCAGGCTTTCGTTACACCACTGCTGAAAGTCGAAGTAATGCAATACTGGTTTTCAGTGGTCTGTTCACATTCGAAGCCGAGGCTTTTTACAGGCTATCCACTCAACACTGGTCAGCTCTTCATTTTCGTGTCCCCACAATCCAGATTTCAGAAATCATTGCAATCTCCACTACGGAATGTTCCATTCATTCACTGCGAGTCTGGAGTTTATCTGATTCTCCACTCCCGCCTGGTTAACATTACACCACTTGTGAATGTCCAAGTAAGCCAATGCTGGTTTTCAGAGGCCTGTTCATACTCGCAGCCGTGCTGTTTAATTGACAATTCACTCCACCCTGTTCAGCTCTTCATTGTCCCACCACACTACCAGCCTTCAGAAATCTTTGTTATCTCCACTACAGAATGTTCCATTCATTCACTGCGAATCTGGAATTCATCTGACTCTCAACTCCACGCAGGTTTTCATTACACCACTGTTGAATGTCCAAGTAACCCAATGCTGGTTTTCAGCGGCCTGTTCATATTCGCAGCCCTGCTGTTTACTTGGCTATCGATTCAAGCCTGGTCAGCTCTTCATTTTCCTGTCCACACAACACAGGCTTCAGAAATCATTGGAATCTCCTCTACAGAATGTTCCATTCATTCACTGCGAATGTGGAATTCAACTGACTCTCCACTCCATGCAGGTTTTCCTTACACCACTGATGAATGTCCAAGTAACCCAATGCTGGTTTTCAGCTGCATGTTCACACTCGCAGCCATGCTATACAATTGGCTTTCCACTAAATCCTGATTAGTTCTTGATTTTCCTTCCACACGACCCAGCCTTCAGAAATCATTGGAATCTCCACTAGAGAATGTTCCATTCATTCACTGCGAATCTGGAATTCCTCTGAACCTCCACTCCCGGCAGGTTTTCGTTACACCACTGTTGAATGTCCAAGTAACCCAATGTTTTAAGTGTTTTCTTCACAAGCGCAGTGGTGCTGTTCAATTGGCTATCCACTCAACCCTGGCCAGCTCTACATTTTCCTGTCCACACCACAGAGACTGGAGAAATCATTGTTATCTCCACTACAGAATGTTCCATTCATTCACAGCGAATCTGGAATTCATCTGAATCTCCACTCCCGGCAGGTTTTCGTGACACCACTGGTAAATATCCAAGTAAGCCAATGCTGGTTTTAAGTGGCCTGCTCATACTCTCAGCCGTGCTGTTCAATTTGCTATCCACTCAACCCTCTTCAGCTCCATTTTCCTGTCCACATAACCCAAACTTCAGAAACAATTGGTATCTCCTCCACAGAATGTTCCATTCATTGACGGCAAATCTGAAATTCATCTAATTCTCAACTCCCGTCAGGTTTTCGTTACACCACTTGTGAATGTCCAATTAAGCCAAAGCTGGTTTTCAGTGGCCTGTTCTTACTACGAGACGTGCTGTTCATTTGGCTATCCATTCCACCCTGTTCAGCTCTACATTTTCGTGTCCACAAAACCCAGCCTTCAGAAATCATTGGAATCACCACTAGAGAATGTTCCATTCATTCACTGCGAATCTGGAATTCATCTGAATCTCCACTCCCGGCAGGTTTTCATTGCACCACTGCTGAATGTTCAAGTAACGCAATGATGGTTTTCAGCGGTCTATTCACACTCGAACCCGTGCTGTTCACGGTCTAGCGACTCAACACTGGTGAGTTCTTCTTTTTCCAGTTCAGACAATACAAACCTCAGAAACCATTGCAATCTACACTACAGAATGTTTCATTCATTCAGGCGAATCTTGAATTCATCTTGTTCTCCACTCCCAGCAGGTTTTCGTTTCACCACTGGTGAATGTCCAAGCAACCCAAGGCTGGTTTCAGCTGCGTGTTAACACTCGCAGCCGTCCGTGCTGTTCAATTGGCTATCCAGTGAACGCTGGTTAGCTCTTGATTTTCCTTCCACACACCGAGCCTTCAGAAATCATTCTTATCTCCACTTCAGAATGTTCCATTCGTTCCCTGCGAATCTGGAATTCCTCTGACTCTCCACACCAGGCAGATTTTCCTAACAACACTGGTGAATGACCAGGTAATCCAATGCTGGTTTTCAGCGGCTGTTCACACTCACAGCCTTGCTGTTCAATTGGCAATCCAGTCAAACCTAGTCAGCTCTTCATTTTCCTGTCCACACAACCCAGCGTTCAGAAATCATTGGAATCTCTACTACAGAAATTTCCATTCATTCACTGTGAATCTGGAAATACTCTGAATCTGCATTCCAGGAAGGCTTTCGTTACACCACTGATGAATGTCCAAGTAATGCAATGCTGCTTCTTAGTGGTCTGTTCACACTCGAAACCGTGCTGTTCATTGGCTATCCACTCAATATCGGTCAGCTCTTCAATATCCTGTCCAGACTATCCAGATTCCTAAATGTTGGCAATCACCACTACAGAATGTTCCATTCAATCACGCGAATCTGGAATTCATCAGAGTCTCCACTCCTGGAAGGTTTTCGTGACACCACTGGTAAATGTCCAAGGAAGACAATGCTGGTTTTAAGCCGCCTGCTAACACACTCAGCCGTGCTGTTCAATTTGCTATCCACCCAACCCTATTCAGCTCTACATTTTCCTGTCCTCATAACCCAACCTTCAGAAATAATTGGTATCTCCTCCACAGAATGTTCCGTTCATTCACTGCGAATCTTAAATTCATCTGACTCTCAACTCCCGGCGGGTTATCGTTACACCACTTGTGAATGTCCAAGTAAGCCAATGCTGGTTTTCAGTGGCCTGTTCATACTAAGAGACGTGCTGTTCATTTGGCTATCCACTCCACCCTGTTCAGCTCTACATTTTCGTGTCCACAAAACCCAGCCTTCAGAAATCATTGGAATCACCACTAGAGAATGTTCCATTCATTCACTGCGAATCTGGAATTCCTCTGAACCTCCACTCCTGGCAGGTTTTCGTTACGCCACTGGTGAATGTCCAAGTAACTCAATACTGGTTTTCAGAGGCATGTTCAACATGCAGAAGTGCTGTTCAATGGAATATCCACTCAATATTGGTCAGCTCTTCATTTTCCTCTCCACACAAACCAGCCTTCAGAAATCATTGGGCTCTCCACTACAGACTGTTCCATTCATTCACTGCGATTCTGCAATTCATCTGACTCTCCGCTCCAGGCAGGTTTTCATTACAGCACTGGTGAATGACCAAGTAATCCAATGCTGGTTTTCAGCCGCCTTTTCACACTCGCAGTGTGCTGTTCAATTGTCTATCCACTCAAACCTGGTCAGCCTTTCATTTTCTTTTCCACAATATCAGACTTCAGAAATCATTGGAATCGCCAGTACAGAATGTTCCATTCATTCACTGCCAATCTGGAATTCATCTGAATCTGCACTCCAGGTAGGCTTTCATTACACCACTTATGAATGTCCAAGTAACACAATGCTGGTTTTCAGCGGTCTGTTCACACTCTAAGCCCTGCTTTTTACTGGGTATCCACACAACTGTGGTCAGCTCTTCATTTTCATGTCCAAACAATCCAGACTTGAGAAATCATTGCAATCTCCAGTACAGAATGTTCCATTCATTCACTGCGAATCTGGAATTCAACTGAATCTCCACTACCTGCAGATTTATCTTACACCACTTGTGAATGTCCAAGTAAAACAATGCTGGTTTTCAGAGGCCTGTTCATGTTCGCAGTCGTGCTGTTCAATTGGCTATCCACTCAACCTGTTTTGCTCCTCATTTTCCTGTGCACACAACCCAGCCTTCAGAAATCATTGTAATCTCCACTACAGGATGTTCCATTCATTCACTGGGAATCTGGAATTCATCTGAATCTGCACTCCACGCAGGCTTTCGTTACACCACTGCTGAAAGTCGAAGTAATGCAATACTGGTTTTCAGTGGTCTGTTCACATTCGAAGCCGAGGCTTTTTACAGGCTATCCACTCAACACTGGTCAGCTCTTCATTTTCGTGTCCCCACAATCCAGATTTCAGAAATCATTGCAATCTCCACTACAGAATGTTCCATTCATTCACTGCGAGTCTGGAGTTTATCTGATTCTCCACTCCCGCCTGGTTAACATTACACCACTTGTGAATGTCCAAGTAAGCCAATGCTGGTTTTCAGAGGCCTGTTCATACTCGCAGCCGTGCTGTTTAATTGACAATTCACTCCACCCTGTTCAGCTCTTCATTGTCCCACCACACTACCAGCCTTCAGAAATCTTTGTTATCTCCACTACAGAATGTTCCATTCATTCACTGCGAATCTGGAATTCATCTGACTCTCAACTCCACGCAGGTTTTCATTACACCACTGTTGAATGTCCAAGTAACCCAATGCTGGTTTTCAGCGGCCTGTTCATATTCGCAGCCCTGCTGTTTACTTGGCTATCGATTCAAGCCTGGTCAGCTCTTCATTTTCCTGTCCACACAACACAGGCTTCAGAAATCATTGGAATCTCCTCTACAGAATGTTCCATTCATTCACTGCGAATGTGGAATTCAACTGACTCTCCACTCCATGCAGGTTTTCCTTACACCACTGATGAATGTCCAAGTAACCCAATGCTGGTTTTCAGCTGCATGTTCACACTCGCAGCCATGCTATACAATTGGCTTTCCACTAAATCCTGATTAGTTCTTGATTTTCCTTCCACACGACCCAGCCTTCAGAAATCGTTGGAATCTCCACTAGAGAATGTTCCATTCATTCACTGCGAATCTGGAATTCCTCTGAACCTCCACTCCCGGCAGGTTTTCGTTACACCACTGTTGAATGTCCAAGTAACCCAATGTTTTAAGTGTTTTCTTCACAAGCGCAGTGGTGCTGTTCAATTGGCTATCCACTCAACCCTGGCCAGCTCTACATTTTCCTGTCCACACCACAGAGACTGGAGAAATCATTGTTATCTCCACTACAGAATGTTCCATTCATTCACAGCGAATCTGGAATTCATCTGAATCTCCACTCCCGGCAGGTTTTCGTGACACCACTGGTAAATATCCAAGTAAGCCAATGCTGGTTTTAAGTGGCCTGCTCATACTCTCAGCCGTGCTGTTCAATTTGCTATCCACTCAACCCTCTTCAGCTCCATTTTCCTGTCCACATAACCCAAACTTCAGAAACAATTGGTATCTCCTCCACAGAATGTTCCATTCATTGACGGCAAATCTGAAATTCATCTAATTCTCAACTCCCGTCAGGTTTTCGTTACACCACTTGTGAATGTCCAATTAAGCCAAAGCTGGTTTTCAGTGGCCTGTTCTTACTACGAGACGTGCTGTTCATTTGGCTATCCATTCCACCCTGTTCAGCTCTACATTTTCGTGTCCACAAAACCCAGCCTTCAGAAATCATTGGAATCACCACTAGAGAATGTTCCATTCATTCACTGCGAATCTGGAATTCATCTGAATCTCCACTCCCGGCAGGTTTTCATTGCACCACTGCTGAATGTTCAAGTAACGCAATGATGGTTTTCAGCGGTCTATTCACACTCGAACCCGTGCTGTTCACGGTCTAGCGACTCAACACTGGTGAGTTCTTCTTTTTCCAGTTCAGACAATACAAACCTCAGAAACCATTGCAATCTACACTACAGAATGTTTCATTCATTCAGGCGAATCTTGAATTCATCTTGTTCTCCACTCCCAGCAGGTTTTCGTTTCACCACTGGTGAATGTCCAAGCAACCCAAGGCTGGTTTCAGCTGCGTGTTAACACTCGCAGCCGTCCGTGCTGTTCAATTGGCTATCCAGTGAACGCTGGTTAGCTCTTGATTTTCCTTCCACACACCGAGCCTTCAGAAATCATTCTTATCTCCACTTCAGAATGTTCCATTCGTTCCCTGCGAATCTGGAATTCCTCTGACTCTCCACACCAGGCAGATTTTCCTAACAACACTGGTGAATGACCAGGTAATCCAATGCTGGTTTTCAGCGGCTGTTCACACTCACAGCCTTGCTGTTCAATTGGCAATCCAGTCAAACCTAGTCAGCTCTTCATTTTCCTGTCCACACAACCCAGCGTTCAGAAATCATTGGAATCTCTACTACAGAAATTTCCATTCATTCACTGTGAATCTGGAAATACTCTGAATCTGCATTCCAGGAAGGCTTTCGTTACACCACTGATGAATGTCCAAGTAATGCAATGCTGCTTCTTAGTGGTCTGTTCACACTCGAAACCGTGCTGTTCATTGGCTATCCACTCAATATCGGTCAGCTCTTCAATATCCTGTCCAGACTATCCAGATTCCTAAATGTTGGCAATCACCACTACAGAATGTTCCATTCAATCACGCGAATCTGGAATTCATCAGAGTCTCCACTCCTGGAAGGTTTTCGTGACACCACTGGTAAATGTCCAAGGAAGACAATGCTGGTTTTAAGCCGCCTGCTAACACACTCAGCCGTGCTGTTCAATTTGCTATCCACCCAACCCTATTCAGCTCTACATTTTCCTGTCCTCATAACCCAACCTTCAGAAATAATTGGTATCTCCTCCACAGAATGTTCCGTTCATTCACTGCGAATCTTAAATTCATCTGACTCTCAACTCCCGGCGGGTTATCGTTACACCACTTGTGAATGTCCAAGTAAGCCAATGCTGGTTTTCAGTGGCCTGTTCATACTAAGAGACGTGCTGTTCATTTGGCTATCCACTCCACCCTGTTCAGCTCTACATTTTCGTGTCCACAAAACCCAGCCTTCAGAAATCATTGGAATCACCACTAGAGAATGTTCCATTCATTCACTGCGAATCTGGAATTCCTCTGAACCTCCACTCCTGGCAGGTTTTCGTTACGCCACTGGTGAATGTCCAAGTAACTCAATCCTGGTTTTCAGAGGCATGTTCAACTCGCAGAAGTGCTGTTCAATGGGCTATCCACTCAATATTGGTCAGCTCTTCATTTTCCTCTCCACACAAACCAGCCTTCAGAAATCATTGGGCTCTCCACTACAGACTGTTCCATTCATTCACTGCGATTCTGCAATTCATCTGACTCTCCGCTCCAGGCAGGTTTTCATTACAGCACTGGTGAATGACCAAGTAATCCAATGCTGGTTTTCAGCCGCCTTTTCACACTCGCAGTGTGCTGTTCAATTGTCTATCCACTCAAACCTGGTCAGCCTTTCATTTTCTTTTCCACAATATCAGACTTCAGAAATCATTGGAATCGCCAGTACAGAATGTTCCATTCATTCACTGCCAATCTGGAATTCATCTGAATCTGCACTCCAGGTAGGCTTTCATTACACCACTTATGAATGTCCAAGTAACACAATGCTGGTTTTCAGCGGTCTGTTCACACTCTAAGCCCTGCTTTTTACTGGGTATCCACACAACTGTGGTCAGCTCTTCATTTTCATGTCCAAACAATCCAGACTTGAGAAATCATTGCAATCTCCAGTACAGAATGTTCCATTCATTCACTGCGAATCTGGAATTCAACTGAATCTCCACTACCTGCAGATTTATCTTACACCACTTGTGAATGTCCAAGTAAAACAATGCTGGTTTTCAGAGGCCTGTTCATGTTCGCAGTCGTGCTGTTCAATTGGCTATCCACTCAACCTGTTTTGCTCCTCATTTTCCTGTGCACACAACCCAGCCTTCAGAAATCATTGTAATCTCCACTACAGGATGTTCCATTCATTCACTGGGAATCTGGAATTCATCTGAATCTGCACTCCACGCAGGCTTTCGTTACACCACTGCTGAAAGTCGAAGTAATGCAATACTGGTTTTCAGTGGTCTGTTCACATTCGAAGCCGAGGCTTTTTACAGGCTATCCACTCAACACTGGTCAGCTCTTCATTTTCGTGTCCCCACAATCCAGATTTCAGAAATCATTGCAATCTCCACTACAGAATGTTCCATTCATTCACTGCGAGTCTGGAGTTTATCTGATTCTCCACTCCCGCCTGGTTAACATTACACCACTTGTGAATGTCCAAGTAAGCCAATGCTGGTTTTCAGAGGCCTGTTCATACTCGCAGCCGTGCTGTTTAATTGACAATTCACTCCACCCTGTTCAGCTCTTCATTGTCCCACCACACTACCAGCCTTCAGAAATCTTTGTTATCTCCACTACAGAATGTTCCATTCATTCACTGCGAATCTGGAATTCATCTGACTCTCAACTCCACGCAGGTTTTCATTACACCACTGTTGAATGTCCAAGTAACCCAATGCTGGTTTTCAGCGGCCTGTTCATATTCGCAGCCCTGCTGTTTACTTGGCTATCGATTCAAGCCTGGTCAGCTCTTCATTTTCCTGTCCACACAACACAGGCTTCAGAAATCATTGGAATCTCCTCTACAGAATGTTCCATTCATTCACTGCGAATGTGGAATTCAACTGACTCTCCACTCCATGCAGGTTTTCCTTACACCACTGATGAATGTCCAAGTAACCCAATGCTGGTTTTCAGCTGCATGTTCACACTCGCAGCCATGCTATACAATTGGCTTTCCACTAAATCCTGATTAGTTCTTGATTTTCCTTCCACACGACCCAGCCTTCAGAAATCATTGGAATCTCCACTAGAGAATGTTCCATTCATTCACTGCGAGTCTGGAATTCCTCTGAACCTCCACTCCCGGCAGGTTTTCGTTACACCACTGTTGAATGTCCAAGTAACCCAATGTTTTAAGTGTTTTCTTCACAAGCGCAGTGGTGCTGTTCAATTGGCTATCCACTCAACCCTGGCCAGCTCTACATTTTCCTGTCCACACCACAGAGACTGGAGAAATCATTGTTATCTCCACTACAGAATGTTCCATTCATTCACAGCGAATCTGGAATTCATCTGAATCTCCACTCCCGGCAGGTTTTCGTGACACCACTGGTAAATATCCAAGTAAGCCAATGCTGGTTTTAAGTGGCCTGCTCATACTCTCAGCCGTGCTGTTCAATTTGCTATCCACTCAACCCTCTTCAGCTCCATTTTCCTGTCCACATAACCCAAACTTCAGAAACAATTGGTATCTCCTCCACAGAATGTTCCATTCATTGACGGCAAATCTGAAATTCATCTAATTCTCAACTCCCGTCAGGTTTTCGTTACACCACTTGTGAATGTCCAATTAAGCCAAAGCTGGTTTTCAGTGGCCTGTTCTTACTACGAGACGTGCTGTTCATTTGGCTATCCATTCCACCCTGTTCAGCTCTACATTTTCGTGTCCACAAAACCCAGCCTTCAGAAATCATTGGAATCACCACTAGAGAATGTTCCATTCATTCACTGCGAATCTGGAATTCATCTGAATCTCCACTCCCGGCAGGTTTTCATTGCACCACTGCTGAATGTTCAAGTAACGCAATGATGGTTTTCAGCGGTCTATTCACACTCGAACCCGTGCTGTTCACGGTCTAGCGACTCAACACTGGTGAGTTCTTCTTTTTCCAGTTCAGACAATACAAACCTCAGAAACCATTGCAATCTACACTACAGAATGTTTCATTCATTCAGGCGAATCTTGAATTCATCTTGTTCTCCACTCCCAGCAGGTTTTCGTTTCACCACTGGTGAATGTCCAAGCAACCCAAGGCTGGTTTCAGCTGCGTGTTAACACTCGCAGCCGTGCTGTTCAATTGGCTATCCAGTGAACGCTGGTTAGCTCTTGATTTTCCTTCCACACACCGAGCCTTCAGAAATCATTCTTATCTCCACTTCAGAATGTTCCATTCGTTCCCTGCGAATCTGGAATTCCTCTGACTCTCCACACCAGGCAGATTTTCCTAACAACACTGGTGAATGACCAGGTAATCCAATGCTGGTTTTCAGCGGCTGTTCACACTCACAGCCTTGCTGTTCAATTGGCAATCCAGTCAAACCTAGTCAGCTCTTCATTTTCCTGTCCACACAACCCAGCGTTCAGAAATCATTGGAATCTCTACTACAGAAATTTCCATTCATTCACTGTGAATCTGGAAATACTCTGAATCTGCATTCCAGGAAGGCTTTCGTTACACCACTGATGAATGTCCAAGTAATGCAATGCTGCTTCTTAGTGGTCTGTTCACACTCGAAACCGTGCTGTTCATTGGCTATCCACTCAATATCGGTCAGCTCTTCAATATCCTGTCCAGACTATCCAGATTCCTAAATGTTGGCAATCACCACTACAGAATGTTCCATTCAATCACGCGAATCTGGAATTCATCAGAGTCTCCACTCCTGGAAGGTTTTCGTGACACCACTGGTAAATGTCCAAGGAAGACAATGCTGGTTTTAAGCCGCCTGCTAACACACTCAGCCGTGCTGTTCAATTTGCTATCCACCCAACCCTATTCAGCTCTACATTTTCCTGTCCTCATAACCCAACCTTCAGAAATAATTGGTATCTCCTCCACAGAATGTTCCGTTCATTCACTGCGAATCTTAAATTCATCTGACTCTCAACTCCCGGCGGGTTATCGTTACACCACTTGTGAATGTCCAAGTAAGCCAATGCTGGTTTTCAGTGGCCTGTTCATACTAAGAGACGTGCTGTTCATTTGGCTATCCACTCCACCCTGTTCAGCTCTACATTTTCGTGTCCACAAAACCCAGCCTTCAGAAATCATTGGAATCACCACTAGAGAATGTTCCATTCATTCACTGCGAATCTGGAATTCCTCTGAACCTCCACTCCTGGCAGGTTTTCGTTACGCCACTGGTGAATGTCCAAGTAACTCAATCCTGGTTTTCAGAGGCATGTTCAACTCGCAGAAGTGCTGTTCAATGGGCTATCCACTCAATATTGGTCAGCTCTTCATTTTCCTCTCCACACAAACCAGCCTTCAGAAATCATTGGGCTCTCCACTACAGACTGTTCCATTCATTCACTGCGATTCTGCAATTCATCTGACTCTCCGCTCCAGGCAGGTTTTCATTACAGCACTGGTGAATGACCAAGTAATCCAATGCTGGTTTTCAGCCGCCTTTTCACACTCGCAGTGTGCTGTTCAATTGTCTATCCACTCAAACCTGGTCAGCCTTTCATTTTCTTTTCCACAATATCAGACTTCAGAAATCATTGGAATCGCCAGTACAGAATGTTCCATTCATTCACTGCCAATCTGGAATTCATCTGAATCTGCACTCCAGGTAGGCTTTCATTACACCACTTATGAATGTCCAAGTAACACAATGCTGGTTTTCAGCGGTCTGTTCACACTCTAAGCCCTGCTTTTTACTGGGTATCCACACAACTGTGGTCAGCTCTTCATTTTCATGTCCAAACAATCCAGACTTGAGAAATCATTGCAATCTCCAGTACAGAATGTTCCATTCATTCACTGCGAATCTGGAATTCAACTGAATCTCCACTACCTGCAGATTTATCTTACACCACTTGTGAATGTCCAAGTAAAACAATGCTGGTTTTCAGAGGCCTGTTCATGTTCGCAGTCGTGCTGTTCAATTGGCTATCCACTCAACCTGTTTTGCTCCTCATTTTCCTGTGCACACAACCCAGCCTTCAGAAATCATTGTAATCTCCACTACAGGATGTTCCATTCATTCACTGGGAATCTGGAATTCATCTGAATCTGCACTCCACGCAGGCTTTCGTTACACCACTGCTGAAAGTCGAAGTAATGCAATACTGGTTTTCAGTGGTCTGTTCACATTCGAAGCCGAGGCTTTTTACAGGCTATCCACTCAACACTGGTCAGCTCTTCATTTTCGTGTCCCCACAATCCAGATTTCAGAAATCATTGCAATCTCCACTACAGAATGTTCCATTCATTCACTGCGAGTCTGGAGTTTATCTGATTCTCCACTCCCGCCTGGTTAACATTACACCACTTGTGAATGTCCAAGTAAGCCAATGCTGGTTTTCAGAGGCCTGTTCATACTCGCAGCCGTGCTGTTTAATTGACAATTCACTCCACCCTGTTCAGCTCTTCATTGTCCCACCACACTACCAGCCTTCAGAAATCTTTGTTATCTCCACTACAGAATGTTCCATTCATTCACTGCGAATCTGGAATTCATCTGACTCTCAACTCCACGCAGGTTTTCATTACACCACTGTTGAATGTCCAAGTAACCCAATGCTGGTTTTCAGCGGCCTGTTCATATTCGCAGCCCTGCTGTTTACTTGGCTATCGATTCAAGCCTGGTCAGCTCTTCATTTTCCTGTCCACACAACACAGGCTTCAGAAATCATTGGAATCTCCTCTACAGAATGTTCCATTCATTCACTGCGAATCTGGAATTCATCTGACTCTCAACTCCACGCAGGTTTTCATTACACCACTGTTGAATGTCCAAGTAACCCAATGCTGGTTTTCAGCGGCCTGTTCATATTCGCAGCCCTGCTGTTTACTTGGCTATCGATTCAAGCCTGGTCAGCTCTTCATTTTCCTGTCCACACAACACAGGCTTCAGAAATCATTGGAATCTCCTCTACAGAATGTTCCATTCATTCACTGCGAATGTGGAATTCAACTGACTCTCCACTCCATGCAGGTTTTCCTTACACCACTGATGAATGTCCAAGTAACCCAATGCTGGTTTTCAGCTGCATGTTCACACTCGCAGCCATGCTATACAATTGGCTTTCCACTAAATCCTGATTAGTTCTTGATTTTCCTTCCACAGGACCCAGCCTTCAGAAATCATTGGAATCTCCACTAGAGAATGTTCCATTCATTCACTGCGAATCTGGAATTCCTCTGAACCTCCACTCCCGGCAGGTTTTCGTTACACCACTGTTGAATGTCCAAGTAACCCAATGTTTTAAGTGTTTTCTTCACAAGCGCAGCGGTGCTGTTCAATTGGCTATCCACTCAACCCTGGCCAGCTCTACATTTTCCTGTCCACACCACAGAGACTGGAGAAATCATTGTTATCTCCACTACAGAATGTTCCATTCATTCACAGCGAATCTGGAATTCATCTGAATCTCCACTCCCGGCAGGTTTTCGTGACACCACTGGTAAATATCCAAGTAAGCCAACGCTGGTTTTAAGTGGCCTGCTCATACTCTCAGCCGTGCTGTTCAATTTGCTATCCACTCAACCCTCTTCAGCTCCATTTTCCTGTCCACATAACCCAAACTTCAGAAACAATTGGTATCTCCTCCACAGAATGTTCCATTCATTGACGGCAAATCTGAAATTCATCTAATTCTCAACTCCCGTCAGGTTTTCGTTACACCACTTGTGAATGTCCAATTAAGCCAAAGCTGGTTTTCAGTGGCCTGTTCTTACTACGAGACGTGCTGTTCATTTGGCTATCCATTCCACCCTGTTCAGCTCTACATTTTCGTGTCCACAAAACCCAGCCTTCAGAAATCATTGGAATCACCACTAGAGAATGTTCCATTCATTCACTGCGAATCTGGAATTCATCTGAATCTCCACTCCCGGCAGGTTTTCATTGCACCACTGCTGAATGTTCAAGTAACGCAATGATGGTTTTCAGCGGTCTATTCACACTCGAACCCGTGCTGTTCACGGTCTAGCGACTCAACACTGGTGAGTTCTTCTTTTTCCAGTTCAGACAATACAAACCTCAGAAACCATTGCAATCTACACTACAGAATGTTTCATTCATTCAGGCGAATCTTGAATTCATCTTGTTCTCCACTCCCAGCAGGTTTTCGTTTCACCACTGGTGAATGTCCAAGCAACCCAAGGCTGGTTTCAGCTGCGTGTTAACACTCGCAGCCGTGCTGTTCAATTGGCTATCCAGTGAACGCTGGTTAGCTCTTGATTTTCCTTCCACACACCGAGCCTTCAGAAATCATTCTTATCTCCACTTCAGAATGTTCCATTCGTTCCCTGCGAATCTGGAATTCCTCTGACTCTCCACACCAGGCAGATTTTCCTAACAACACTGGTGAATGACCAGGTAATCCAATGCTGGTTTTCAGCGGCTGTTCACACTCACAGCCTTGCTGTTCAATTGGCAATCCAGTCAAACCTAGTCAGCTCTTCATTTTCCTGTCCACACAACCCAGCGTTCAGAAATCATTGGAATCTCTACTACAGAAATTTCCATTCATTCACTGTGAATCTGGAAATACTCTGAATCTGCATTCCAGGAAGGCTTTCGTTACACCACTGATGAATGTCCAAGTAATGCAATGCTGCTTCTTAGTGGTCTGTTCACACTCGAAACCGTGCTGTTCATTGGCTATCCACTCAATATCGGTCAGCTCTTCAATATCCTGTCCAGACTATCCAGATTCCTAAATGTTGGCAATCACCACTACAGAATGTTCCATTCAATCACGCGAATCTGGAATTCATCAGAGTCTCCACTCCTGGAAGGTTTTCGTGACACCACTGGTAAATGTCCAAGGAAGACAATGCTGGTTTTAAGCCGCCTGCTAACACACTCAGCCGTGCTGTTCAATTTGCTATCCACCCAACCCTATTCAGCTCTACATTTTCCTGTCCTCATAACCCAACCTTCAGAAATAATTGGTATCTCCTCCACAGAATGTTCCGTTCATTCACTGCGAATCTTAAATTCATCTGACTCTCAACTCCCGGCGGGTTATCGTTACACCACTTGTGAATGTCCAAGTAAGCCAATGCTGGTTTTCAGTGGCCTGTTCATACTAAGAGACGTGCTGTTCATTTGGCTATCCACTCCACCCTGTTCAGCTCTACATTTTCGTGTCCACAAAACCCAGCCTTCAGAAATCATTGGAATCACCACTAGAGAATGTTCCATTCATTCACTGCGAATCTGGAATTCATCTGAACCTCCACTCCTGGCAGGTTTTCGTTACGCCACTGGTGAATGTCCAAGTAACTCAATACTGGTTTTCAGAGGCATGTTCAACTCGCAGAAGTGCTGTTCAATGGGCTATCCACTCAATATTGGTCAGCTCTTCATTTTCCTCTCCACACAAACCAGCCTTCAGAAATCATTGGGCCCTCCACTACAGACTGTTCCATTCATTCACTGCGATTCTGCAATTCATCTGACTCTCCGCTCCAGGCAGGTTTTCATTACAGCACTGGTGAATGACCAAGTAATCCAATGCTGGTTTTCAGCCGCCTTTTCACACTCGCAGTGTGCTGTTCAATTGTCTATCCACTCAAACCTGGTCAGCCTTTCATTTTCTTTTCCACAATATCAGACTTCAGAAATCATTGGAATCGCCAGTACAGAATGTTCCATTCATTCACTGCCAATCTGGAATTCATCTGAATCTGCACTCCAGGTAGGCTTTCATTACACCACTTATGAATGTCCAAGTAACACAATGCTGGTTTTCAGCGGTCTGTTCACACTCTAAGCCCTGCTTTTTACTGGGTATCCACACAACTGTGGTCAGCTCTTCATTTTCATGTCCAAACAATCCAGACTTGAGAAATCATTGCAATCTCCAGTACAGAATGTTCCATTCATTCACTGCGAATCTGGAATTCAACTGAATCTCCACTACCTGCAGATTTATCTTACACCACTTGTGAATGTCCAAGTAAAACAATGCTGGTTTTCAGAGGCCTGTTCATGTTCGCAGTCGTGCTGTTCAATTGGCTATCCACTCAACCTGTTTTGCTCCTCATTTTCCTGTGCACACAACCCAGCCTTCAGAAATCATTGTAATCTCCACTACAGGATGTTCCATTCATTCACTGGGAATCTGGAATTCATCTGAATCTGCACTCCACGCAGGCTTTCGTTACACCACTGCTGAAAGTCGAAGTAATGCAATACTGGTTTTCAGTGGTCTGTTCACATTCGAAGCCGAGGCTTTTTACAGGCTATCCGCTCAACACTGGTCAGCTCTTCATTTTCGTGTCCCCACAATCCAGATTTCAGAAATCATTGCAATCTCCACTACAGAATGTTCCATTCATTCACTGCGAGTCTGGAGTTTATCTGATTCTCCACTCCCGCCTGGTTAACATTACACCACTTGTGAATGTCCAAGTAAGCCAATGCTGGTTTTCAGAGGCCTGTTCATACTCGCAGCCGTGCTGTTTAATTGACAATTCACTCCACCCTGTTCAGCTCTTCATTGTCCCACCACACTACCAGCCTTCAGAAATCTTTGTTATCTCCACTACAGAATGTTCCATTCATTCACTGCGAATCTGGAATTCATCTGACTCTCAACTCCACGCAGGTTTTCATTACACCACTGTTGAATGTCCAAGTAACCCAATGCTGGTTTTCAGCGGCCTGTTCATATTCGCAGCCCTGCTGTTTACTTGGCTATCGATTCAAGCCTGGTCAGCTCTTCATTTTCCTGTCCACACAACACAGGCTTCAGAAATCATTGGAATCTCCTCTACAGAATGTTCCATTCATTCACTGCGAATCTGGAATTCATCTGACTCTCAACTCCACGCAGGTTTTCATTACACCACTGTTGAATGTCCAAGTAACCCAATGCTGGTTTTCAGCGGCCTGTTCATATTCGCAGCCCTGCTGTTTACTTGGCTATCGATTCAAGCCTGGTCAGCTCTTCATTTTCCTGTCCACACAACACAGGCTTCAGAAATCATTGGAATCTCCTCTACAGAATGTTCCATTCATTCACTGCGAATGTGGAATTCAACTGACTCTCCACTCCATGCAGGTTTTCCTTACACCACTGATGAATGTCCAAGTAACCCAATGCTGGTTTTCAGCTGCATGTTCACACTCGCAGCCATGCTATACAATTGGCTTTCCACTAAATCCTGATTAGTTCTTGATTTTCCTTCCACACGACCCAGCCTTCAGAAATCATTGGAATCTCCACTAGAGAATGTTCCATTCATTCACTGCGAATCTGGAATTCTTCTGAACCTCCACTCCCGGCAGGTTTTCGTTACACCACTGTTGAATGTCCAAGTAACCCAATGTTTTAAGTGTTTTCTTCACAAGCGCAGCGGTGCTGTTCATTTGGCTATCCACTCAACCCTGGCCAGCTCTACATTTTCCTGTCCACACCACAGAGACTGGAGAAATCATTGTTATCTCCACTACAGAATGTTCCATTCCTTCACAGCGAATCTGGAATTCATCTGAATCTCCACTCCCGGCAGGTTTTCGTGACACCACTGGTAAATATCCAAGTAAGCCAATGCTGGTTTTAAGTGGCCTGCTCATACTCTCAGCCGTGCTGTTCAATTTGCTATCCACTCAACCCTCTTCAGCTCCATTTTCCTGTCCACATAACCCAAACTTCAGAAACAATTGGTATCTCCTCCACAGAATGTTCCATTCATTGACGGCAAATCTGAAATTCATCTAATTCTCAACTCCCGTCAGGTTTTCGTTACACCACTTGTGAATGTCCAATTAAGCCAAAGCTGGTTTTCAGTGGCCTGTTCTTACTACGAGACGTGCTGTTCATTTGGCTATCCATTCCACCCTGTTCAGCTCTACATTTTCGTGTCCACAAAACCCAGCCTTCAGAAATCATTGGAATCACCACTAGAGAATGTTCCATTCATTCACTGCGAATCTGGAATTCATCTGAATCTCCACTCCCGGCAGGTTTTCATTGCACCACTGCTGAATGTTCAAGTAACGCAATGATGGTTTTCAGCGGTCTATTCACACTCGAACCCGTGCTGTTCACGGTCTAGCGACTCAACACTGGTGAGTTCTTCTTTTTCCAGTTCAGACAATACAAACCTCAGAAACCATTGCAATCTACACTACAGAATGTTTCATTCATTCAGGCGAATCTTGAATTCATCTTGTTCTCCACTCCCAGCAGGTTTTCGTTTCACCACTGGTGAATGTCCAAGCAACCCAAGGCTGGTTTCAGCTGCGTGTTAACACTCGCAGCCGTGCTGTTCAATTGGCTATCCAGTGAACGCTGGTTAGCTCTTGATTTTCCTTCCACACACCGAGCCTTCAGAAATCATTCTTATCTCCACTTCAGAATGTTCCATTCGTTCCCTGCGAATCTGGAATTCCTCTGACTCTCCACACCAGGCAGATTTTCCTAACAACACTGGTGAATGACCAGGTAATCCAATGCTGGTTTTCAGCGGCTGTTCACACTCACAGCCTTGCTGTTCAATTGGCAATCCAGTCAAACCTAGTCAGCTCTTCATTTTCCTGTCCACACAACCCAGCGTTCAGAAATCATTGTAATCTCTACTACAGAAATTTCCATTCATTCACTGTGAATCTGGAAATAATCTGAATCTGCATTCCAGGAAGGCTTTCGTTACACCACTGATGAATGTCCAAGTAATGCAATGCTGCTTCTTAGTGGTCTGTTCACACTCGAAACCGTGCTGTTCATTGGCTATCCACTCAATATCGGTCAGCTCTTCAATATCCTGTCCAGACTATCCAGATTCCTAAATGTTGGCAATCACCACTACAGAATGTTCCATTCAATCACGCGAATCTGGAATTCATCAGAGTCTCCACTCCTGGAAGGTTTTCGTGACACCACTGGTAAATGTCCAAGGAAGACAATGCTGGTTTTAAGCCGCCTGCTAACACACTCAGCCGTGCTGTTCAATTTGCTATCCACCCAACCCTATTCAGCTCTACATTTTCCTGTCCTCATAACCCAACCTTCAGAAATAATTGGTATCTCCTCCACAGAATGTTCCGTTCATTCACTGCGAATCTTAAATTCATCTGACTCTCAACTCCCGGCGGGTTATCGTTACACCACTTGTGAATGTCCAAGTAAGCCAATGCTGGTTTTCAGTGGCCTGTTCATACTAAGAGACGTGCTGTTCATTTGGCTATCCACTCCACCCTGTTCAGCTCTACATTTTCGTGTCCACAAAACCCAGCCTTCAGAAATCATTGGAATCACCACTAGAGAATGTTCCATTCATTCACTGCGAATCTGGAATTCCTCTGAACCTCCACTCCTGGCAGGTTTTCGTTACGCCACTGGTGAATGTCCAAGTAACTCAATACTGGTTTTCAGAGGCATGTTCAACTCGCAGAAGTGCTGTTCAATGGGCTATCCACTCAATATTGGTCAGCTCTTCATTTTCCTCTCCACACAAACCAGCCTTCAGAAATCATTGGGCTCTCCACTACAGACTGTTCCATTCATTCACTGCGATTCTGCAATTCATCTGACTCTCCGCTCCAGGCAGGTTTTCATTACAGCACTGGTGAATGACCAAGTAATCCAATGCTGGTTTTCAGCCGCCTTTTCACACTCGCAGTGTGCTGTTCAATTGTCTATCCACTCAAACCTGGTCAGCCTTTCATTTTCTTTTCCACAATATCAGACTTCAGAAATCATTGGAATCGCCAGTACAGAATGTTCCATTCATTCACTGCCAATCTGGAATTCATCTGAATCTGCACTCCAGGTAGGCTTTCATTACACCACTTATGAATGTCCAAGTAACACAATGCTGGTTTTCAGCGGTCTGTTCACACTCTAAGCCCTGCTTTTTACTGGGTATCCACACAACTGTGGTCAGCTCTTCATTTTCATGTCCAAACAATCCAGACTTGAGAAATCATTGCAATCTCCAGTACAGAATGTTCCATTCATTCACTGCGAATCTGGAATTCAACTGAATCTCCACTACCTGCAGATTTATCTTACACCACTTGTGAATGTCCAAGTAAAACAATGCTGGTTTTCAGAGGCCTGTTCATGTTCGCAGTCGTGCTGTTCAATTGGCTATCCACTCAACCTGTTTTGCTCCTCATTTTCCTGTGCACACAACCCAGCCTTCAGAAATCATTGTAATCTCCACTACAGGATATTCCATTCATTCACTGGGAATCTGGAATTCATCTGAATCTGCACTCCACGCAGGCTTTCGTTACACCACTGCTGAAAGTCGAAGTAATGCAATACTGGTTTTCAGTGGTCTGTTCACATTCGAAGCCGAGGCTTTTTACAGGCTATCCACTCAACACTGGTCAGCTCTTCATTTTCGTGTCCCCACAATCCAGATTTCAGAAATCATTGCAATCTCCACTACAGAATGTTCCATTCATTCACTGCGAGTCTGGAGTTTATCTGATTCTCCACTCCCGCCTGGTTAACATTACACCACTTGTGAATGTCCAAGTAAGCCAATGCTGGTTTTCAGAGGCCTGTTCATACTCGCAGCCGTGCTGTTTAATTGACAATTCACTCCACCCTGTTCAGCTCTTCATTGTCCCACCACACTACCAGCCTTCAGAAATCTTTGTTATCTCCACTACAGAATGTTCCATTCATTCACTGCGAATCTGGAATTCATCTGACTCTCAACTCCACGCAGGTTTTCATTACACCACTGTTGAATGTCCAAGTAACCCAATGCTGGTTTTCAGCGGCCTGTTCATATTCGCAGCCCTGCTGTTTACTTGGCTATCGATTCAAGCCTGGTCAGCTCTTCATTTTCCTGTCCACACAACACAGGCTTCAGAAATCATTGGAATCTCCTCTACAGAATGTTCCATTCATTCACTGCGAATCTGGAATTCATCTGACTCTCAACTCCACGCAGGTTTTCATTACACCACTGTTGAATGTCCAAGTAACCCAATGCTGGTTTTCAGCGGCCTGTTCATATTCGCAGCCCTGCTGTTTACTTGGCTATCGATTCAAGCCTGGTCAGCTCTTCATTTTCCTGTCCACACAACACAGGCTTCAGAAATCATTGGAATCTCCTCTACAGAATGTTCCATTCATTCACTGCGAATGTGGAATTCAACTGACTCTCCACTCCATGCAGGTTTTCCTTACACCACTGATGAATGTCCAAGTAACCCAATGCTGGTTTTCAGCTGCATGTTCACACTCGCAGCCATGCTATACAATTGGCTTTCCACTAAATCCTGATTAGTTCTTGATTTTCCTTCCACACGACCCAGCCTTCAGAAATCATTGGAATCTCCACTAGAGAATGTTCCATTCATTCACTGCGAATCTGGAATTCCTCTGAACCTCCACTCCCGGCAGGTTTTCGTTACACCACTGTTGAATGTCCAAGTAACCCAATGTTTTAAGTGTTTTCTTCACAAGCGCAGCGGTGCTGTTCAATTGGCTATCCACTCAACCCTGGCCAGCTCTACATTTTCCTGTCCACACCACAGAGACTGGAGAAATCATTGTTATCTCCACTACAGAATGTTCCATTCATTCACAGCGAATCTGGAATTCATCTGAATCTCCACTCCCGGCAGGTTTTCGTGACACCACTGGTAAATATCCAAGTAAGCCAATGCTGGTTTTAAGTGGCCTGCTCATACTCTCAGCCGTGCTGTTCAATTTGCTATCCACTCAACCCTCTTCAGCTCCATTTTCCTGTCCACATAACCCAAACTTCAGAAACAATTGGTATCTCCTCCACAGAATGTTCCATTCATTGACGGCAAATCTGAAATTCATCTAATTCTCAACTCCCGTCAGGTTTTCGTTACACCACTTGTGAATGTCCAATTAAGCCAAAGCTGGTTTTCAGTGGCCTGTTCTTACTACGAGACGTGCTGTTCATTTGGCTATCCATTCCACCCTGTTCAGCTCTACATTTTCGTGTCCACAAAACCCAGCCTTCAGAAATCATTGGAATCACCACTAGAGAATGTTCCATTCATTCACTGCGAATCTGGAATTCATCTGAATCTCCACTCCCGGCAGGTTTTCATTGCACCACTGCTGAATGTTCAAGTAACGCAATGATGGTTTTCAGCGGTCTATTCACACTCGAACCCGTGCTGTTCACGGTCTAGCGACTCAACACTGGTGAGTTCTTCTTTTTCCAGTTCAGACAATACAAACCTCAGAAACCATTGCAATCTACACTACAGAATGTTTCATTCATTCAGGCGAATCTTGAATTCATCTTGTTCTCCACTCCCAGCAGGTTTTCGTTTCACCACTGGTGAATGTCCAAGCAACCCAAGGCTGGTTTCAGCTGCGTGTTAACACTCGCAGCCGTGCTGTTCAATTGGCTATCCAGTGAACGCTGGTTAGCTCTTGATTTTCCTTCCACACACCGAGCCTTCAGAAATCATTCTTATCTCCACTTCAGAATGTTCCATTCGTTCCCTGCGAATCTGGAATTCCTCTGACTCTCCACACCAGGCAGATTTTCCTAACAACACTGGTGAATGACCAGGTAATCCAATGCTGGTTTTCAGCGGCTGTTCACACTCACAGCCTTGCTGTTCAATTGGCAATCCAGTCAAACCTAGTCAGCTCTTCATTTTCCTGTCCACACAACCCAGCGTTCAGAAATCATTGGAATCTCTACTACAGAAATTTCCATTCATTCACTGTGAATCTGGAAATACTCTGAATCTGCATTCCAGGAAGGCTTTCGTTACACCACTGATGAATGTCCAAGTAATGCAATGCTGCTTCTTAGTGGTCTGTTCACACTCGAAACCGTGCTGTTCATTGGCTATCCACTCAATATCGGTCAGCTCTTCAATATCCTGTCCAGACTATCCAGATTCCTAAATGTTGGCAATCACCACTACAGAATGTTCCATTCAATCACGCGAATCTGGAATTCATCAGAGTCTCCACTCCTGGAAGGTTTTCGTGACACCACTGGTAAATGTCCAAGGAAGACAATGCTGGTTTTAAGCCGCCTGCTAACACACTCAGCCGTGCTGTTCAATTTGCTATCCACCCAACCCTATTCAGCTCTACATTTTCCTGTCCTCATAACCCAACCTTCAGAAATAATTGGTATCTCCTCCACAGAATGTTCCGTTCATTCACTGCGAATCTTAAATTCATCTGACTCTCAACTCCCGGCGGGTTATCGTTACACCACTTGTGAATGTCCAAGTAAGCCAATGCTGGTTTTCAGTGGCCTGTTCATACTAAGAGACGTGCTGTTCATTTGGCTATCCACTCCACCCTGTTCAGCTCTACATTTTCGTGTCCACAAAACCCAGCCTTCAGAAATCATTGGAATCACCACTAGAGAATGTTCCATTCATTCACTGCGAATCTGGAATTCATCTGAACCTCCACTCCTGGCAGGTTTTCGTTACGCCACTGGTGAATGTCCAAGTAACTCAATACTGCTTTTCAGAGGCATGTTCAACTCGCAGAAGTGCTGTTCAATGGGCTATCCACTCAATATTGGTCAGCTCTTCATTTTCCTCTCCACACAAACCAGCCTTCAGAAATCATTGGGCTCTCCACTACAGACTGTTCCATTCATTCACTGCGATTCTGCAATTCATCTGACTCTCCGCTCCAGGCAGGTTTTCATTACAGCACTGGTGAATGACCAAGTAATCCAATGCTGGTTTTCAGCCGCCTTTTCACACTCGCAGTGTGCTGTTCAATTGTCTATCCACTCAAACCTGGTCAGCCTTTCATTTTCTTTTCCACAATATCAGACTTCAGAAATCATTGGAATCGCCAGTACAGAATGTTCCATTCATTCACTGCCAATCTGGAATTCATCTGAATCTGCACTCCAGGTAGGCTTTCATTACACCACTTATGAATGTCCAAGTAACACAATGCTGGTTTTCAGCGGTCTGTTCACACTCTAAGCCCTGCTTTTTACTGGGTATCCACACAACTGTGGTCAGCTCTTCATTTTCATGTCCAAACAATCCAGACTTGAGAAATCATTGCAATCTCCAGTACAGAATGTTCCATTCATTCACTGCGAATCTGGAATTCAACTGAATCTCCACTACCTGCAGATTTATCTTACACCACTTGTGAATGTCCAAGTAAAACAATGCTGGTTTTCAGAGGCCTGTTCATGTTCGCAGTCGTGCTGTTCAATTGGCTATCCACTCAACCTGTTTTGCTCCTCATTTTCCTGTGCACACAACCCAGCCTTCAGAAATCATTGTAATCTCCACTACAGGATGTTCCATTCATTCACTGGGAATCTGGAATTCATCTGAATCTGCACTCCACGCAGGCTTTCGTTACACCACTGCTGAAAGTCGAAGTAATGCAATACTGGTTTTCAGTGGTCTGTTCACATTCGAAGCCGAGGCTTTTTACAGGCTATCCACTCAACACTGGTCAGCTCTTCATTTTCGTGTCCCCACAATCCAGATTTCAGAAATCATTGCAATCTCCACTACAGAATGTTCCATTCATTCACTGCGAGTCTGGAGTTTATCTGATTCTCCACTCCCGCCTGGTTAACATTACACCACTTGTGAATGTCCAAGTAAGCCAATGCTGGTTTTCAGAGGCCTGTTCATACTCGCAGCCGTGCTGTTTAATTGACAATTCACTCCACCCTGTTCAGCTCTTCATTGTCCCACCACACTACCAGCCTTCAGAAATCTTTGTTATCTCCACTACAGAATGTTCCATTCATTCACTGCGAATCTGGAATTCATCTGACTCTCAACTCCACGCAGGTTTTCATTACACCACTGTTGAATGTCCAAGTAACCCAATGCTGGTTTTCAGCGGCCTGTTCATATTCGCAGCCCTGCTGTTTACTTGGCTATCGATTCAAGCCTGGTCAGCTCTTCATTTATCTGTCCACACAACACAGGCTTCAGAAATCATTGGAATCTCCTCTACAGAATGTTCCATTCATTCATTGCGAATGTGGAATTCAACTGACTCTCCACTCCATGCAGGTTTTCCTTACACCACTGATGAATGTCCAAGTAACCCAATGCTGGTTTTCAGCTGCATGTTCACACTCGCAGCCATGCTATACAATTGGCTTTCCACTAAATCCTGATTAGTTCTTGATTTTCCTTCCACACGACCCAGCCTTCAGAAATCGTTGGAATCTCCACTACAGAATGTTCCATTCATTCACTGCGAATCTGGAATTCCTCTGAACCTCCACTCCCGGCAGGTTTTCGTTACACCACTGTTGAATGTCCAAGTAACCCAATGTTTTAAGTGTTTTCTTCACAAGCGCAGTGGTGCTGTTCAATTGGCTATCCACTCAACCCTGGCCAGCTCTACATTTTCCTGTCCACACCACAGAGACTGGAGAAATCATTGTTATCTCCACTACAGAATGTTCCATTCATTCACAGCGAATCTGGAATTCATCTGAATCTCCACTCCCGGCAGGTTTTCGTGACACCACTGGTAAATATCCAAGTAAGCCAATGCTGGTTTTAAGTGGCCTGCTCATACTCTCAGCCGTGCTGTTCAATTTGCTATCCACTCAACCCTCTTCAGCTCCATTTTCCTGTCCACATAACCCAAACTTCAGAAACAATTGGTATCTCCTCCACAGAATGTTCCATTCATTGACGGCAAATCTGAAATTCATCTAATTCTCAACTCCCGTCAGGTTTTCGTTACACCACTTGTGAATGTCCAATTAAGCCAAAGCTGGTTTTCAGTGGCCTGTTCTTACTACGAGACGTGCTGTTCATTTGGCTCTCCATTCCACCCTGTTCAGCTCTACATTTTCGTGTCCACAAAACCCAGCCTTCAGAAATCATTGGAATCACCACTAGAGAATGTTCCATTCATTCACTGCGAATCTGGAATTCATCTGAATCTCCACTCCCGGCAGGTTTTCATTGCACCACTGCTGAATGTTCAAGTAACGCAATGATGGTTTTCAGCGGTCTATTCACACTCGAACCCGTGCTGTTCAGGGTCTAGCGACTCAACACTGGTGAGTTCTTCTTTTTCCAGTTCAGACAATACAAACCTCAGAAACCATTGCAATCTACACTACAGAATGTTTCATTCATTCAGGCGAATCTTGAATTCATCTTGTTCTCCACTCCCAGCAGGTTTTCGTTTCACCACTGGTGAATGTCCAAGCAACCCAAGGCTGGTTTCAGCTGCGTGTTAACACTCGCAGCCGTGCTGTTCAATTGGCTATCCAGTGAACGCTGGTTAGCTCTTGATTTTCCTTCCACACACCGAGCCTTCAGAAATCATTCTTATCTCCACTTCAGAATGTTCCATTCGTTCCCTGCGAATCTGGAATTCCTCTGACTCTCCACACCAGGCAGATTTTCCTAACAACACTGGTGAATGACCAGGTAATCCAATGCTGGTTTTCAGCGGCTGTTCACACTCACAGCCTTGCTGTTCAATTGGCAATCCAGTCAAACCTAGTCAGCTCTTCATTTTCCTGTCCACACAACCCAGCGTTCAGAAATCATTGGAATCTCTACTACAGAAATTTCCATTCATTCACTGTGAATCTGGAAATACTCTGAATCTGCATTCCAGGAAGGCTTTCGTTACACCACTGATGAATGTCCAAGTAATGCAATGCTGCTTCTTAGTGGTCTGTTCACACTCGAAACCGTGCTGTTCATTGGCTATCCACTCAATATCGGTCAGCTCTTCAATATCCTGTCCAGACTATCCAGATTCCTAAATGTTGGCAATCACCACTACAGAATGTTCCATTCAATCACGCGAATCTGGAATTCATCAGAGTCTCCACTCCTGGAAGGTTTTCGTGACACCACTGGTAAATGTCCAAGGAAGACAATGCTGGTTTTAAGCCGCCTGCTAACACACTCAGCCGTGCTGTTCAATTTGCTATCCACCCAACCCTATTCAGCTCTACATTTTCCTGTCCTCATAACCCAACCTTCAGAAATAATTGGTATCTCCTCCACAGAATGTTCCGTTCATTCACTGCGAATCTTAAATTCATCTGACTCTCAACTCCCGGCGGGTTATCGTTACACCACTTGTGAATGTCCAAGTAAGCCAATGCTGGTTTTCAGTGGCCTGTTCATACTAAGAGACGTGCTGTTCATTTGGCTATCCACTCCACCCTGTTCAGCTCTACATTCTCGTGTCCACAAAACCCAGCCTTCAGAAATCATTGGAATCACCACTAGAGAATGTTCCATTCATTCACTGCGAATCTGGAATTCATCTGAACCTCCACTCCTGGCAGGTTTTCGTTACGCCACTGGTGAATGTCCAAGTAACTCAATACTGGTTTTCAGAGGCATGTTCAACTCGCAGAAGTGCTGTTCAATGGGCTATCCACTCAATATTGGTCAGCTCTTCATTTTCCTCTCCACACAAACCAGCCTTCAGAAATCATTGGGCTCTCCACTACCGACTGTTCCATTCATTCACTGCGATTCTGCAATTCATCTGACTCTCCGCTCCAGGCAGGTTTTCATTACAGCACTGGTGAATGACCAAGTAATCCAATGCTGGTTTTCAGCCGCCTTTTCACACTCGCAGTGTGCTGTTCAATTGTCTATCCACTCAAACCTGGTCAGCCTTTCATTTTCTTTTCCACAATATCAGACTTCAGAAATCATTGGAATCGCCAGTACAGAATGTTCCATTCATTCACTGCCAATCTGGAATTCATCTGAATCTGCACTCCAGGTAGGCTTTCATTACACCACTTATGAATGTCCAAGTAACACAATGCTGGTTTTCAGCGGTCTGTTCACACTCTAAGCCCTGCTTTTTACTGGGTATCCACACAACTGTGGTCAGCTCTTCATTTTCATGTCCAAACAATCCAGACTTGAGAAATCATTGCAATCTCCAGTACAGAATGTTCCATTCATTCACTGCGAATCTGGAATTCAACTGAATCTCCACTACCTGCAGATTTATCTTACACCACTTGTGAATGTCCAAGTAAAACAATGCTGGTTTTCAGAGGCCTGTTCATGTTCGCAGTCGTGCTGTTCAATTGGCTATCCACTCAACCTGTTTTGCTCCTCATTTTCCTGTGCACACAACCCAGCCTTCAGAAATCATTGTAATCTCCACTACAGGATGTTCCATTCATTCACTGGGAATCTGGAATTCATCTGAATCTGCACTCCACGCAGGCTTTCGTTACACCACTGCTGAAAGTCGAAGTAATGCAATACTGGTTTTCAGTGGTCTGTTCACATTCGAAGCCGAGGCTTTTTACAGGCTATCCACTCAACACTGGTCAGCTCTTCATTTTCGTGTCCCCACAATCCAGATTTCAGAAATCATTGCAATCTCCACTACAGAATGTTCCATTCATTCACTGCGAGTCTGGAGTTTATCTGATTCTCCACTCCCGCCTGGTTAACATTACACCACTTGTGAATGTCCAAGTAAGCCAATGCTGGTTTTCAGAGGCCTGTTCATACTCGCAGCCGTGCTGTTTAATTGACAATTCACTCCACCCTGTTCAGCTCTTCATTGTCCCACCACACTACCAGCCTTCAGAAATCTTTGTTATCTCCACTACAGAATGTTCCATTCATTCACTGCGAATCTGGAATTCATCTGACTCTCAACTCCACGCAGGTTTTCATTACACCACTGTTGAATGTCCAAGTAACCCAATGCTGGTTTTCAGCGGCCTGTTCATATTCGCAGCCCTGCTGTTTACTTGGCTATCGATTCAAGCCTGGTCAGCTCTTCATTTTCCTGTCCACACAACACAGGCTTCAGGAATCATTGGAATCTCCTCTACAGAATGTTCCATTCATTCACTGCGAATGTGGAATTCAACTGACTCTCCACTCCATGCAGGTTTTCCTTACACCACTGATGAATGTCCAAGTAACCCAATGCTGGTTTTCAGCTGCATGTTCACACTCGCAGCCATGCTATACAATTGGCTTTCCACTAAATCCTGATTAGTTCTTGATTTTCCTTCCACACGACCCAGCCTTCAGAAATCGTTGGAATCTCCACTAGAGAATGTTCCATTCATTCACTGCGAATCTGGAATTCCTCTGAACCTCCACTCCCGGCAGGTTTTCGTTACACCACTGTTGAATGTCCAAGTAACCCAATGTTTTAAGTGTTTTCTTCACAAGCGCAGTGGTGCTGTTCAATTGGCTATCCACTCAACCCTGGCCAGCTCTACATTTTCCTGTCCACACCACAGAGACTGGAGAAATCATTGTTATCTCCACTACAGAATGTTCCATTCATTCACAGCGAATCTGGAATTCATCTGAATCTCCACTCCCGGCAGGTTTTCGTGACACCACTGGTAAATATCCAAGTAAGCCAATGCTGGTTTTAAGTGGCCTGCTCATACTCTCAGCCGTGCTGTTCAATTTGCTATCCACTCAACCCTCTTCAGCTCCATTTTCCTGTCCACATAACCCAAACTTCAGAAACAATTGGTATCTCCTCCACAGAATGTTCCATTCATTGACGGCAAATCTGAAATTCATCTAATTCTCAACTCCCGTCAGGTTTTCGTTACACCACTTGTGAATGTCCAATTAAGCCAAAGCTGGTTTTCAGTGGCCTGTTCTTACTACGAGACGTGCTGTTCATTTGGCTATCCATTCCACCCTGTTCAGCTCTACATTTTCGTGTCCACAAAACCCAGCCTTCAGAAATCATTGGAATCACCACTAGAGAATGTTCCATTCATTCACTGCGAATCTGGAATTCATCTGAATCTCCACTCCCGGCAGGTTTTCATTGCACCACTGCTGAATGTTCAAGTAACGCAATGATGGTTTTCAGCGGTCTATTCACACTCGAACCCGTGCTGTTCACGGTCTAGCGACTCAACACTGGTGAGTTCTTCTTTTTCCAGTTCAGACAATACAAACCTCAGAAACCATTGCAATCTACACTACAGAATGTTTCATTCATTCAGGCGAATCTTGAATTCATCTTGTTCTCCACTCCCAGCAGGTTTTCGTTTCACCACTGGTGAATGTCCAAGCAACCCAAGGCTGGTTTCAGCTGCGTGTTAACACTCGCAGCCGTGCTGTTCAATTGGCTATCCAGTGAACGCTGGTTAGCTCTTGATTTTCCTTCCACACACCGAGCCTTCAGAAATCATTCTTATCTCCACTTCAGAATGTTCCATTCGTTCCCTGCGAATCTGGAATTCCTCTGACTCTCCACACCAGGCAGATTTTCCTAACAACACTGGTGAATGACCAGGTAATCCAATGCTGGTTTTCAGCGGCTGTTCACACTCACAGCCTTGCTGTTCAATTGGCAATCCAGTCAAACCTAGTCAGCTCTTCATTTTCCTGTCCACACAACCCAGCGTTCAGAAATCATTGGAATCTCTACTACAGAAATTTCCATTCATTCACTGTGAATCTGGAAATACTCTGAATCTGCATTCCAGGAAGGCTTTCGTTACACCACTGATGAATGTCCAAGTAATGCAATGCTGCTTCTTAGTGGTCTGTTCACACTCGAAACCGTGCTGTTCATTGGCTATCCACTCAATATCGGTCAGCTCTTCAATATCCTGTCCAGACTATCCAGATTCCTAAATGTTGGCAATCACCACTACAGAATGTTCCATTCAATCACGCGAATCTGGAATTCATCAGAGTCTCCACTCCTGGAAGGTTTTCGTGACACCACTGGTAAATGTCCAAGGAAGACAATGCTGGTTTTAAGCCGCCTGCTAACACACTCAGCCGTGCTGTTCAATTTGCTATCCACCCAACCCTATTCAGCTCTACATTTTCCTGTCCTCATAACCCAACCTTCAGAAATAATTGGTATCTCCTCCACAGAATGTTCCGTTCATTCACTGCGAATCTTAAATTCATCTGACTCTCAACTCCCGGCGGGTTATCGTTACACCACTTGTGAATGTCCAAGTAAGCCAATGCTGGTTTTCAGTGGCCTGTTCATACTAAGAGACGTGCTGTTCATTTGGCTATCCACTCCACCCTGTTCAGCTCTACATTCTCGTGTCCACAAAACCCAGCCTTCAGAAATCATTGGAATCACCACTAGAGAATGTTCCATTCATTCACTGCGAATCTGGAATTCCTCTGAACCTCCACTCCTGGCAGGTTTTCGTTACGCCACTGGTGAATGTCCAAGTAACTCAATACTGGTTTTCAGAGGCATGTTCAACTCGCAGAAGTGCTGTTCAATGGGCTATCCACTCAATATTGGTCAGCTCTTCATTTTCCTCTCCACACAAACCAGCCTTCAGAAATCATTGGGCTCTCCACTACAGACTGTTCCATTCATTCACTGCGATTCTGCAATTCATCTGACTCTCCGCTCCAGGCAGGTTTTCATTACAGCACTGGTGAATGACCAAGTAATCCAATGCTGGTTTTCAGCCGCCTTTTCACACTCGCAGTGTGCTGTTCAATTGTCTATCCACTCAAACCTGGTCAGCCTTTCATTTTCTTTTCCACAATATCAGACTTCAGAAATCATTGGAATCGCCAGTACAGAATGTTCCATTCATTCACTGCCAATCTGGAATTCATCTGAATCTGCACTCCAGGTAGGCTTTCATTACACCACTTATGAATGTCCAAGTAACACAATGCTGGTTTTCAGCGGTCTGTTCACACTCTAAGCCCTGCTTTTTACTGGGTATCCACACAACTGTGGTCAGCTCTTCATTTTCATGTCCAAACAATCCAGACTTGAGAAATCATTGCAATCTCCAGTACAGAATGTTCCATTCATTCACTGCGAATCTGGAATTCAACTGAATCTCCACTACCTGCAGATTTATCTTACACCACTTGTGAATGTCCAAGTAAAACAATGCTGGTTTTCAGAGGCCTGTTCATGTTCGCAGTCGTGCTGTTCAATTGGCTATCCACTCAACCTGTTTTGCTCCGCATTTTCCTGTGCACACAACCCAGCCTTCAGAAATCATTGTAATCTCCACTACAGGATGTTCCATTCATTCACTGGGAATCTGGAATTCATCTGAATCTGCACTCCACGCAGGCTTTCGTTACACCACTGCTGAAAGTCGAAGTAATGCAATACTGGTTTTCAGTGGTCTGTTCACATTCGAAGCCGAGGCTTTTTACAGGCTATCCACTCAACACTGGTCAGCTCTTCATTTTCGTGTCCCCACAATCCAGATTTCAGAAATCATTGCAATCTCCACTACAGAATGTTCCATTCATTCACTGCGAGTCTGGAGTTTATCTGATTCTCCACTCCCGCCTGGTTAACATTACACCACTTGTGAATGTCCAAGTAAGCCAATGCTGGTTTTCAGAGGCCTGTTCATACTCGCAGCCGTGCTGTTTAATTGACAATTCACTCCACCCTGTTCAGCTCTTCATTGTCCCACCACACTACCAGCCTTCAGAAATCTTTGTTATCTCCACTACAGAATGTTCCATTCATTCACTGCGAATCTGGAATTCATCTGACTCTCAACTCCACGCAGGTTTTCATTACACCACTGTTGAATGTCCAAGTAACCCAATGCTGGTTTTCAGCGGCCTGTTCATATTTGCAGCCCTGCTGTTTACTTGGCTATCGATTCAAGCCTGGTCAGCTCTTCATTTTCCTGTCCACACAACACAGGCTTCAGAAATCATTGGAATCTCCTCTACAGAATGTTCCATTCATTCACTGCGAATGTGGAATTCAACTGACTCTCCACTCCATGCAGGTTTTCCTTACACCACTGATGAATGTCCAAGTAACCCAATGCTGGTTTTCAGCTGCATGTTCACACTCGCAGCCATGCTATACAATTGGCTTTCCACTAAATCCTGATTAGTTCTTGATTTTCCTTCCACACGACCCAGCCTTCAGAAATCGTTGGAATCTCCACTAGAGAATGTTCCATTCATTCACTGCGAATCTGGAATTCCTCTGAACCTCCACTCCCGGCAGGTTTTCGTTACACCACTGTTGAATGTCCAAGTAACCCAATGTTTTAAGTGTTTTCTTCACAAGCGCAGTGGTGCTGTTCAATTGGCTATCCACTCAACCCTGGCCAGCTCTACATTTTCCTGTCCACACCACAGAGACTGGAGAAATCATTGTTATCTCCACTACAGAATGTTCCATTCATTCACAGCGAATCTGGAATTCATCTGAATCTCCACTCCCGGCAGGTTTTCGTGACACCACTGGTAAATATCCAAGTAAGCCAATGCTGGTTTTAAGTGGCCTGCTCATACTCTCAGCCGTGCTGTTCAATTTGCTATCCACTCAACCCTCTTCAGCTCCATTTTCCTGTCCACATAACCCAAACTTCAGAAACAATTGGTATCTCCTCCACAGAATGTTCCATTCATTGACGGCAAATCTGAAATTCATCTAATTCTCAACTCCCGTCAGGTTTTCGTTACACCACTTGTGAATGTCCAATTAAGCCAAAGCTGGTTTTCAGTGGCCTGTTCTTACTACGAGACGTGCTGTTCATTTGGCTATCCATTCCACCCTGTTCAGCTCTACATTTTCGTGTCCACAAAACCCAGCCTTCAGAAATCATTGGAATCACCACTAGAGAATGTTCCATTCATTCACTGCGAATCTGGAATTCATCTGAATCTCCACTCCCGGCAGGTTTTCATTGCACCACTGCTGAATGTTCAAGTAACGCAATGATGGTTTTCAGCGGTCTATTCACACTCGAACCCGTGCTGTTCACGGTCTAGCGACTCAACACTGGTGAGTTCTTCTTTTTCCAGTTCAGACAATACAAACCTCAGAAACCATTGCAATCTACACTACAGAATGTTTCATTCATTCACGCGAATCTTGAATTCATCTTGTTCTCCACACCCAGCAGGTTTTCGTTTCACCACTGGTGAATGTCCAAGCAACCCAAGGCTGGGTTCAGCTGCGTGTGAACACTCGCAGCCGTGCTGTTCAATTGGCTATCCAGTGAACGCTGGTTAGCTCTTGATTTTCCTTCCACACACCGAGCCTTCAGAAATCATTCTTATCTCCACTTCAGAATGTTCCATTCGTTCCCTGCGAATCTGGAATTCCTCTGACTCTCCACACCAGGCAGATTTTCCTAACAACACTGGTGAATGACCAGGTAATCCAATGCTGGTTTTCAGCGGCTGTTCACACTCACAGCCTTGCTGTTCAATTGGCAATCCAGTCAAACCTAGTCAGCTCTTCATTTTCCTGTCCACACAACCCAGCGTTCAGAAATCATTGGAATCTCTACTACAGAAATTTCCATTCATTCACTGTGAATCTGGAAATACTCTGAATCTGCATTCCAGGAAGGCTTTCGTTACACCACTGATGAATGTCCAAGTAATGCAATGCTGCTTCTTAGTGGTCTGTTCACACTCGAAACCGTGCTGTTCATTGGCTATCCACTCAATATCGGTCAGCTCTTCAATATCCTGTCCAGACTATCCAGATTCCTAAATGTTGGCAATCACCACTACAGAATGTTCCATTCAATCACGCGAATCTGGAATTCATCAGAGTCTCCACTCCTGGAAGGTTTTCGTGACACCACTGGTAAATGTCCAAAGAAGACAATGCTGGTTTTAAGCCGCCTGCTAACACACTCAGCCGTGCTGTTCAATTTGCTATCCACCCAACCCTATTCAGCTCTACATTTTCCTGTCCTCATAACCCAACCTTCAGAAATAATTGGTATCTCCTCCACAGAATGTTCCGTTCATTCACTGCGAATCTTAAATTCATCTGACTCTCAACTCCCGGCGGGTTATCGTTACACCACTTGTGAATGTCCAAGTAAGCCAATGCTGGTTTTCAGTGGCCTGTTCATACTAAGAGACGTGCTGTTCATTTGGCTATCCACTCCACCCTGTTCAGCTCTACATTTTCGTGTCCACAAAACCCAGCCTTCAGAAATCATTGGAATCACCACTAGAGAAAGTTCCATTCATTCACTGCGAATCTGGAATTCATCTGAACCTCCACTCCTGGCAGGTTTTCGTTACGCCACTGGTGAATGTCCAAGTAACTCAATACTGGTTTTCAGAGGCATGTTCAACTCGCAGAAGTGCTGTTCAATGGGCTATCCACTCAATATTGGTCAGCTCTTCATTTTCCTCTCCACACAAACCAGCCTTCAGAAATCATTGGGCTCTCCACTACAGACTGTTCCATTCATTCACTGCGATTCTGCAATTCATCTGACTCTCCGCTCCAGGCAGGTTTTCATTACAGCACTGGTGAATGACCAAGTAATCCAATGCTGGTTTTCAGCCGCCTTTTCACACTCGCAGTGTGCTGTTCAATTGTCTATCCACTCAAACCTGGTCAGCCTTTCATTTTCTTTTCCACAATATCAGACTTCAGAAATCATTGGAATCGCCAGTACAGAATGTTCCATTCATTCACTGCCAATCTGGAATTCATCTGAATCTGCACTCCAGGTAGGCTTTCATTACACCACTTATGAATGTCCAAGTAACACAATGCTGGTTTTCAGCGGTCTGTTCACACTCTAAGCCCTGCTTTTTACTGGGTATCCACACAACTGTGGTCAGCTCTTCATTTTCATGTCCAAACAATCCAGACTTGAGAAATCATTGCAATCTCCAGTACAGAATGTTCCATTCATTCACTGCGAATCTGGAATTCAACTGAATCTCCACTACCTGCAGATTTATCTTACACCACTTGTGAATGTCCAAGTAAAACAATGCTGGTTTTCAGAGGCCTGTTCATGTTCGCAGTCGTGCTGTTCAATTGGCTATCCACTCAACCTGTTTTGCTCCTCATTTTCCTGTGCACACAACCCAGCCTTCAGAAATCATTGTAATCTCCACTACAGGATGTTCCATTCATTCACTGGGAATCTGGAATTCATCTGAATCTGCACTCCACGCAGGCTTTCGTTACACCACTGCTGAAAGTCGAAGTAATGCAATACTGGTTTTCAGTGGTCTGTTCACATTCGAAGCCGAGGCTTTTTACAGGCTATCCACTCAACACTGGTCAGCTCTTCATTTTCGTGTCCCCACAATCCAGATTTCAGAAATCATTGCAATCTCCACTACAGAATGTTCCATTCATTCACTGCGAGTCTGGAGTTTATCTGATTCTCCACTCCCGCCTGGTTAACATTACACCACTTGTGAATGTCCAAGTAAGCCAATGCTGGTTTTCAGAGGCCTGTTCATACTCGCAGCCGTGCTGTTTAATTGACAATTCACTCCACCCTGTTCAGCTCTTCATTGTCCCACCACACTACCAGCCTTCAGAAATCTTTGTTATCTCCACTACAGAATGTTCCATTCATTCACTGCGAATCTGGAATTCATCTGACTCTCAACTCCACGCAGGTTTTCATTACACCACTGTTGAATGTCCAAGTAACCCAATGCTGGTTTTCAGCGGCCTGTTCATATTCGCAGCCCTGCTGTTTACTTGGCTATCGATTCAAGCCTGGTCAGCTCTTCATTTTCCTGTCCACACAACACAGGCTTCAGAAATCATTGGAATCTCCTCTACAGAATGTTCCATTCATTCACTGCGAATGTGGAATTCAACTGACTCTCCACTCCATGCAGGTTTTCCTTACACCACTGATGAATGTCCAAGTAACCCAATGCTGGTTTTCAGCTGCATGTTCACACTCGCAGCCATGCTATACAATTGGCTTTCCACTAAATCCTGATTAGTTCTTGATTTTCCTTCCACACGACCCAGCCTTCAGAAATCGTTGGAATCTCCACTAGAGAATGTTCCATTCATTCACTGCGAATCTGGAATTCCTCTGAACCTCCACTCCCGGCAGGTTTTCGTTACACCACTGCTGAATGTCCAAGTAACCCAATGTTTTAAGTGTTTTCTTCACAAGCGCAGTGGTGCTGTTCAATTGGCTATCCACTCAACCCTGGCCAGCTCTACATTTTCCTGTCCACACCACAGAGACTGGAGAAATCATTGTTATCTCCACTACAGAATGTTCCATTCATTCACAGCGAATCTGGAATTCATCTGAATCTCCACTCCCGGCAGGTTTTCGTGACACCACTGGTAAATATCCAAGTAAGCCAATGCTGGTTTTAAGTGGCCTGCTCATACTCTCAGCCGTGCTGTTCAATTTGCTATCCACTCAACCCTCTTCAGCTCCATTTTCCTGTCCACATAACCCAAACTTCAGAAACAATTGGTATCTCCTCCACAGAATGTTCCATTCATTGACGGCAAATCTGAAATTCATCTAATTCTCAACTCCCGTCAGGTTTTCGTTACACCACTTGTGAATGTCCAATTAAGCCAAAGCTGGTTTTCAGTGGCCTGTTCTTACTACGAGACGTGCTGTTCATTTGGCTATCCATTCCACCCTGTTCAGCTCTACATTTTCGTGTCCACAAAACCCAGCCTTCAGAAATCATTGGAATCACCACTAGAGAATGTTCCATTCATTCACTGCGAATCTGGAATTCATCTGAATCTCCACTCCCGGCAGGTTTTCATTGCACCACTGCTGAATGTTCAAGTAACGCAATGATGGTTTTCAGCGGTCTATTCACACTCGAACCCGTGCTGTTCACGGTCTAGCGACTCAACACTGGTGAGTTCTTCTTTTTCCAGTTCAGACAATACAAACCTCAGAAACCATTGCAATCTACACTACAGAATGTTTCATTCATTCAGGCGAATCTTGAATTCATCTTGTTCTCCACTCCCAGCAGGTTTTCGTTTCACCACTGGTGAATGTCCAAGCAACCCAAGGCTGGTTTCAGCTGCGTGTTAACACTCGCAGCCGTGCTGTTCAATTGGCTATCCAGTGAACGCTGGTTAGCTCTTGATTTTCCTTCCACACACCGAGCCTTCAGAAATCATTCTTATCTCCACTTCAGAATGTTCCATTCGTTCCCTGCGAATCTGGAATTCCTCTGACTCTCCACACCAGGCAGATTTTCCTAACAACACTGGTGAATGACCAGGTAATCCAATGCTGGTTTTCAGCGGCTGTTCACACTCACAGCCTTGCTGTTCAATTGGCAATCCAGTCAAACCTAGTCAGCTCTTCATTTTCCTGTCCACACAACCCAGCGTTCAGAAATCATTGGAATCTCTACTACAGAAATTTCCATTCATTCACTGTGAATCTGGAAATACTCTGAATCTGCATTCCAGGAAGGCTTTCGTTACACCACTGATGAATGTCCAAGTAATGCAATGCTGCTTCTTAGTGGTCTGTTCACACTCGAAACCGTGCTGTTCATTGGCTATCCACTCAATATCGGTCAGCTCTTCAATATCCTGTCCAGACTATCCAGATTCCTAAATGTTGGCAATCACCACTACAGAATGTTCCATTCAATCACGCGAATCTGGAATTCATCAGAGTCTCCACTCCTGGAAGGTTTTCGTGACACCACTGGTAAATGTCCAAGGAAGACAATGCTGGTTTTAAGCCGCCTGCTAACACACTCAGCCGTGCTGTTCAATTTGCTATCCACCCAACCCTATTCAGCTCTACATTTTCCTGTCCTCATAACCCAACCTTCAGAAATAATTGGTATCTCCTCCACAGAATGTTCCGTTCATTCACTGCGAATCTTAAATTCATCTGACTCTCAACTCCCGGCGGGTTATCGTTACACCACTTGTGAATGTCCAAGTAAGCCAATGCTGGTTTTCAGTGGCCTGTTCATACTAAGAGACGTGCTGTTCATTTGGCTATCCACTCCACCCTGTTCAGCTCTACATTCTCGTGTCCACAAAACCCAGCCTTCAGAAATCATTGGAATCACCACTAGAGAATGTTCCATTCATTCACTGCGAATCTGGAATTCCTCTGAACCTCCACTCCTGGCAGGTTTTCGTTACGCCACTGGTGAATGTCCAAGTAACTCAATCCTGGTTTTCAGAGGCATGTTCAACTCGCAGAAGTGCTGTTCAATGGGCTATCCACTCAATATTGGTCAGCTCTTCATTTTCCTCTCCACACAAACCAGCCTTCAGAAATCATTGGGCTCTCCACTACAGACTGTTCCATTCATTCACTGCGATTCTGCAATTCATCTGACTCTCCGCTCCAGGCAGGTTTTCATTACAGCACTGGTGAATGACCAAGTAATCCAATGCTGGTTTTCAGCCGCCTTTTCACACTCGCAGTGTGCTGTTCAATTGTCTATCCACTCAAACCTGGTCAGCCTTTCATTTTCTTTTCCACAATATCAGACTTCAGAAATCATTGGAATCGCCAGTACAGAATGTTCCATTCATTCACTGCCAATCTGGAATTCATCTGAATCTGCACTCCAGGTAGGCTTTCATTACACCACTTATGAATGTCCAAGTAACACAATGCTGGTTTTCAGCGGTCTGTTCACACTCTAAGCCCTGCTTTTTACTGGGTATCCACACAACTGTGGTCAGCTCTTCATTTTCATGTCCAAACAATCCAGACTTGAGAAATCATTGCAATCTCCAGTACAGAATGTTCCATTCATTCACTGCGAATCTGGAATTCAACTGAATCTCCACTACCTGCAGATTTATCTTACACCACTTGTGAATGTCCAAGTAAAACAATGCTGGTTTTCAGAGGCCTGTTCATGTTCGCAGTCGTGCTGTTCAATTGGCTATCCACTCAACCTGTTTTGCTCCTCATTTTCCTGTGCACACAACCCAGCCTTCAGAAATCATTGTAATCTCCACTACAGGATGTTCCATTCATTCACTGGGAATCTGGAATTCATCTGAATCTGCACTCCACGCAGGCTTTCGTTACACCACTGCTGAAAGTCGAAGTAATGCAATACTGGTTTTCAGTGGTCTGTTCACATTCGAAGCCGAGGCTTTTTACAGGCTATCCACTCAACACTGGTCAGCTCTTCATTTTCGTGTCCCCACAATCCAGATTTCAGAAATCATTGCAATCTCCACTACAGAATGTTCCATTCATTCACTGCGAGTCTGGAGTTTATCTGATTCTCCACTCCCGCCTGGTTAACATTACACCACTTGTGAATGTCCAAGTAAGCCAATGCTGGTTTTCAGAGGCCTGTTCATACTCGCAGCCGTGCTGTTTAATTGACAATTCACTCCACCCTGTTCAGCTCTTCATTGTCCCACCACACTACCAGCCTTCAGAAATCTTTGTTATCTCCACTACAGAATGTTCCATTCATTCACGGCGAATCTGGAATTCATCTGACTCTCAACTCCACGCAGGTTTTCATTACACCACTGTTGAATGTCCAAGTAACCCAATGCTGGTTTTCAGCGGCCTGTTCATATTCGCAGCCCTGCTGTTTACTTGGCTATCGATTCAAGCCTGGTCAGCTCTTCATTTTCCTGTCCACACAACACAGGCTTCAGAAATCATTGGAATCTCCTCTACAGAATGTTCCATTCATTCACTGCGAATGTGGAATTCAACTGACTCTCCACTCCATGCAGGTTTTCCTTACACCACTGATGAATGTCCAAGTAACCCAATGCTGGTTTTCAGCTGCATGTTCACACTCGCAGCCATGCTATACAATTGGCTTTCCACTAAATCCTGATTAGTTCTTGATTTTCCTTCCACACGACCCAGCCTTCAGAAATCGTTGGAATCTCCACTAGAGAATGTTCCATTCATTCACTGAGAATCTGGAATTCCTCTGAACCTCCACTCCCGGCAGGTTTTCGTTACACCACTGTTGAATGTCCAAGTAACCCAATGTTTTAAGTGTTTTCTTCACAAGCGCAGTGGTGCTGTTCAATTGGCTATCCACTCAACCCTGGCCAGCTCTACATTTTCCTGTCCACACCACAGAGACTGGAGAAATCATTGTTATCTCCACTACAGAATGTTCCATTCATTCACAGCGAATCTGGAATTCATCTGAATCTCCACTCCCGGCAGGTTTTCGTGACACCACTGGTAAATATCCAAGTAAGCCAATGCTGGTTTTAAGTGGCCTGCTCATACTCTCAGCCGTGCTGTTCAATTTGCTATCCACTCAACCCTCTTCAGCTCCATTTTCCTGTCCACATAACCCAAACTTCAGAAACAATTGGTATCTCCTCCACAGAATGTTCCATTCATTGACGGCAAATCTGAAATTCATCTAATTCTCAACTCCCGTCAGGTTTTCGTTACACCACTTGTGAATGTCCAATTAAGCCAAAGCTGGTTTTCAGTGGCCTGTTCTTACTACGAGACGTGCTGTTCATTTGGCTATCCATTCCACCCTGTTCAGCTCTACATTTTCGTGTCCACAAAACCCAGCCTTCAGAAATCATTGGAATCACCACTAGAGAATGTTCCATTCATTCACTGCGAATCTGGAATTCATCTGAATCTCCACTCCCGGCAGGTTTTCATTGCACCACTGCTGAATGTTCAAGTAACGCAATGATGGTTTTCAGCGGTCTATTCACACTCGAACCCGTGCTGTTCACGGTCTAGCGACTCAACACTGGTGAGTTCTTCTTTTTCCAGTTCAGACAATACAAACCTCAGAAACCATTGCAATCTACACTACAGAATGTTTCATTCATTCACGCGAATCTTGAATTCATCTTGTTCTCCACACCCAGCAGGTTTTCGTTTCACCACTGGTGAATGTCCAAGCAACCCAAGGCTGGGTTCAGCTGCGTGTGAACACTCGCAGCCGTGCTGTTCAATTGGCTATCCAGTGAACGCTGGTTAGCTCTTGATTTTCCTTCCACACACCGAGCCTTCAGAAATCATTCTTATCTCCACTTCAGAATGTTCCATTCGTTCCCTGCGAATCTGGAATTCCTCTGACTCTCCACACCAGGCAGATTTTCCTAACAACACTGGTGAATGACCAGGTAATCCAATGCTGGTTTTCAGCGGCTGTTCACACTCACAGCCTTGCTGTTCAATTGGCAATCCAGTCAAACCTAGTCAGCTCTTCATTTTCCTGTCCACACAACCCAGCGTTCAGAAATCATTGGAATCTCTACTACAGAAATTTCCATTCATTCACTGTGAATCTGGAAATACTCTGAATCTGCATTCCAGGAAGGCTTTCGTTACACCACTGATGAATGTCCAAGTAATGCAATGCTGCTTCTTAGTGGTCTGTTCACACTCGAAACCGTGCTGTTCATTGGCTATCCACTCAATATCGGTCAGCTCTTCAATATCCTGTCCAGACTATCCAGATTCCTAAATGTTGGCAATCACCACTACAGAATGTTCCATTCAATCACGCGAATCTGGAATTCATCAGAGTCTCCACTCCTGGAAGGTTTTCGTGACACCACTGGTAAATGTCCAAAGAAGACAATGCTGGTTTTAAGCCGCCTGCTAACACACTCAGCCGTGCTGTTCAATTTGCTATCCACCCAACCCTATTCAGCTCTACATTTTCCTGTCCTCATAACCCAACCTTCAGAAATAATTGGTATCTCCTCCACAGAATGTTCCGTTCATTCACTGCGAATCTTAAATTCATCTGACTCTCAACTCCCGGCGGGTTATCGTTACACCACTTGTGAATGTCCAAGTAAGCCAATGCTGGTTTTCAGTGGCCTGTTCATACTAAGAGACGTGCTGTTCATTTGGCTATCCACTCCACCCTGTTCAGCTCTACATTTTCGTGTCCACAAAACCCAGCCTTCAGAAATCATTGGAATCACCACTAGAGAATGTTCCATTCATTCACTGCGAATCTGGAATTCATCTGAACCTCCACTCCTGGCAGGTTTTCGTTACGCCACTGGTGAATGTCCAAGTAACTCAATACTGGTTTTCAGAGGCATGTTCAACTCGCAGAAGTGCTGTTCAATGGGCTATCCACTCAATATTGGTCAGCTCTTCATTTTCCTCTCCACACAAACCAGCCTTCAGAAATCATTGGGCTCTCCACTACAGACTGTTCCATTCATTCACTGCGATTCTGCAATTCATCTGACTCTCCGCTCCAGGCAGGTTTTCATTACAGCACTGGTGAATGACCAAGTAATCCAATGCTGGTTTTCAGCCGCCTTTTCACACTCGCAGTGTGCTGTTCAATTGTCTATCCACTCAAACCTGGTCAGCCTTTCATTTTCTTTTCCACAATATCAGACTTCAGAAATCATTGGAATCGCCAGTACAGAATGTTCCATTCATTCACTGCCAATCTGGAATTCATCTGAATCTGCACTCCAGGTAGGCTTTCATTACACCACTTATGAATGTCCAAGTAACACAATGCTGGTTTTCAGCGGTCTGTTCACACTCTAAGCCCTGCTTTTTACTGGGTATCCACACAACTGTGGTCAGCTCTTCATTTTCATGTCCAAACAATCCAGACTTGAGAAATCATTGCAATCTCCAGTACAGAATGTTCCATTCATTCACTGCGAATCTGGAATTCAACTGAATCTCCACTACCTGCAGATTTATCTTACACCACTTGTGAATGTCCAAGTAAAACAATGCTGGTTTTCAGAGGCCTGTTCATGTTCGCAGTCGTGCTGTTCAATTGGCTATCCACTCAACCTGTTTTGCTCCTCATTTTCCTGTGCACACAACCCAGCCTTCAGAAATCATTGTAATCTCCACTACAGGATGTTCCATTCATTCACTGGGAATCTGGAATTCATCTGAATCTGCACTCCACGCAGGCTTTCGTTACACCACTGCTGAAAGTCGAAGTAATGCAATACTGGTTTTCAGTGGTCTGTTCACATTCGAAGCCGAGGCTTTTTACAGGCTATCCACTCAACACTGGTCAGCTCTTCATTTTCGTGTCCCCACAATCCAGATTTCAGAAATCATTGCAATCTCCACTACAGAATGTTCCATTCATTCACTGCGAGTCTGGAGTTTATCTGATTCTCCACTCCCGCCTGGTTAACATTACACCACTTGTGAATGTCCAAGTAAGCCAATGCTGGTTTTCAGAGGCCTGTTCATACTCGCAGCCGTGCTGTTTAATTGACAATTCACTCCACCCTGTTCAGCTCTTCATTGTCCCACCACACTACCAGCCTTCAGAAATCTTTGTTATCTCCACTACAGAATGTTCCATTCATTCACTGCGAATCTGGAATTCATCTGACTCTCAACTCCACGCAGGTTTTCATTACACCACTGTTGAATGTCCAAGTAACCCAATGCTGGTTTTCAGCGGCCTGTTCATATTCGCAGCCCTGCTGTTTACTTGGCTATCGATTCAAGCCTGGTCAGCTCTTCATTTTCCTGTCCACACAACACAGGCTTCAGAAATCATTGGAATCTCCTCTACAGAATGTTCCATTCATTCACTGCGAATGTGGAATTCAACTGACTCTCCACTCCATGCAGGTTTTCCTTACACCACTGATGAATGTCCAAGTAACCCAATGCTGGTTTTCAGCTGCATGTTCACACTCGCAGCCATGCTATACAATTGGCTTTCCACTAAATCCTGATTAGTTCTTGATTTTCCTTCCACACGACCCAGCCTTCAGAAATCGTTGGAATCTCCACTAGAGAATGTTCCATTCATTCACTGCGAATCTGGAATTCCTCTGAACCTCCACTCCCGGCAGGTTTTCGTTACACCACTGTTGAATGTCCAAGTAACCCAATGTTTTAAGTGTTTTCTTCACAAGCGCAGTGGTGCTGTTCAATTGGCTATCCACTCAACCCTGGCCAGCTCTACATTTTCCTGTCCACACCACAGAGACTGGAGAAATCATTGTTATCTCCACTACAGAATGTTCCATTCATTCACAGCGAATCTGGAATTCATCTGAATCTCCACTCCCGGCAGGTTTTCGTGACACCACTGGTAAATATCCAAGTAAGCCAATGCTGGTTTTAAGTGGCCTGCTCATACTCTCAGCCGTGCTGTTCAATTTGCTATCCACTCAACCCTCTTCAGCTCCATTTTCCTGTCCACATAACCCAAACTTCAGAAACAATTGGTATCTCCTCCACAGAATGTTCCATTCATTGACGGCAAATCTGAAATTCATCTAATTCTCAACTCCCGTCAGGTTTTCGTTACACCACTTGTGAATGTCCAATTAAGCCAAAGCTGGTTTTCAGTGGCCTGTTCTTACTACGAGACGTGCTGTTCATTTGGCTATCCATTCCACCCTGTTCAGCTCTACATTTTCGTGTCCACAAAACCCAGCCTTCAGAAATCATTGGAATCACCACTAGAGAATGTTCCATTCATTCACTGCGAATCTGGAATTCATCTGAATCTCCACTCCCGGCAGGTTTTCATTGCACCACTGCTGAATGTTCAAGTAACGCAATGATGGTTTTCAGCGGTCTATTCACACTCGAACCCGTGCTGTTCACGGTCTAGCGACTCAACACTGGTGAGTTCTTCTTTTTCCAGTTCAGACAATACAAACCTCAGAAACCATTGCAATCTACACTACAGAATGTTTCATTCATTCAGGCGAATCTTGAATTCATCTTGTTCTCCACTCCCAGCAGGTTTTCGTTTCACCACTGGTGAATGTCCAAGCAACCCAAGGCTGGTTTCAGCTGCGTGTTAACACTCGCAGCCGTGCTGTTCAATTGGCTATCCAGTGAACGCTGGTTAGCTCTTGATTTTCCTTCCACACACCGAGCCTTCAGAAATCATTCTTATCTCCACTTCAGAATGTTCCATTCGTTCCCTGCGAATCTGGAATTCCTCTGACTCTCCACACCAGGCAGATTTTCCTAACAACACTGGTGAATGACCAGGTAATCCAATGCTGGTTTTCAGCGGCTGTTCACACTCACAGCCTTGCTGTTCAATTGGCAATCCAGTCAAACCTAGTCAGCTCTTCATTTTCCTGTCCACACAACCCAGCGTTCAGAAATCATTGGAATCTCTACTACAGAAATTTCCATTCATTCACTGTGAATCTGGAAATACTCTGAATCTGCATTCCAGGAAGGCTTTCGTTACACCACTGATGAATGTCCAAGTAATGCAATGCTGCTTCTTAGTGGTCTGTTCACACTCGAAACCGTGCTGTTCATTGGCTATCCACTCAATATCGGTCAGCTCTTCAATATCCTGTCCAGACTATCCAGATTCCTAAATGTTGGCAATCACCACTACAGAATGTTCCATTCAATCACGCGAATCTGGAATTCATCAGAGTCTCCACTCCTGGAAGGTTTTCGTGACACCACTGGTAAATGTCCAAGGAAGACAATGCTGGTTTTAAGCCGCCTGCTAACACACTCAGCCGTGCTGTTCAATTTGCTATCCACCCAACCCTATTCAGCTCTACATTTTCCTGTCCTCATAACCCAACCTTCAGAAATAATTGGTATCTCCTCCACAGAATGTTCCGTTCATTCACTGCGAATCTTAAATTCATCTGACTCTCAACTCCCGGCGGGTTATCGTTACACCACTTGTGAATGTCCAAGTAAGCCAATGCTGGTTTTCAGTGGCCTGTTCATACTAAGAGACGTGCTGTTCATTTGGCTATCCACTCCACCCTGTTCAGCTCTACATTTTCGTGTCCACAAAACCCAGCCTTCAGAAATCATTGGAATCACCACTAGAGAATGTTCCATTCATTCACTGCGAATCTGGAATTCATCTGAACCTCCACTCCTGGCAGGTTTTCGTTACGCCACTGGTGAATGTCCAAGTAACTCAATACTGGTTTTCAGAGGCATGTTCAACTCGCAGAAGTGCTGTTCAATGGGCTATCCACTCAATATTGGTCAGCTCTTCATTTTCCTCTCCACACAAACCAGCCTTCAGAAATCATTGGGCTCTCCACTACAGACTGTTCCATTCATTCACTGCGATTCTGCAATTCATCTGACTCTCCGCTCCAGGCAGGTTTTCATTACAGCACTGGTGAATGACCAAGTAATCCAATGCTGGTTTTCAGCCGCCTTTTCACACTCGCAGTGTGCTGTTCAATTGTCTATCCACTCAAACCTGGTCAGCCTTTCATTTTCTTTTCCACAATATCAGACTTCAGAAATCATTGGAATCGCCAGTACAGAATGTTCCATTCATTCACTGCCAATCTGGAATTCATCTGAATCTGCACTCCAGGTAGGCTTTCATTACACCACTTATGAATGTCCAAGTAACACAATGCTGGTTTTCAGCGGTCTGTTCACACTCTAAGCCCTGCTTTTTACTGGGTATCCACACAACTGTGGTCAGCTCTTCATTTTCATGTCCAAACAATCCAGACTTGAGAAATCATTGCAATCTCCAGTACAGAATGTTCCATTCATTCACTGCGAATCTGGAATTCAACTGAATCTCCACTACCTGCAGATTTATCTTACACCACTTGTGAATGTCCAAGTAAAACAATGCTGGTTTTCAGAGGCCTGTTCATGTTCGCAGTCGTGCTGTTCAATTGGCTATCCACTCAACCTGTTTTGCTCCTCATTTTCCTGTGCACACAACCCAGCCTTCAGAAATCATTGTAATCTCCACTACAGGATGTTCCATTCATTCACTGGGAATCTGGAATTCATCTGAATCTGCACTCCACGCAGGCTTTCGTTACACCACTGCTGAAAGTCGAAGTAATGCAATACTGGTTTTCAGTGGTCTGTTCACATTCGAAGCCGAGGCTTTTTACAGGCTATCCACTCAACACTGGTCAGCTCTTCATTTTCGTGTCCCCACAATCCAGATTTCAGAAATCATTGCAATCTCCACTACAGAATGTTCCATTCATTCACTGCGAGTCTGGAGTTTATCTGATTCTCCACTCCCGCCTGGTTAACATTACACCACTTGTGAATGTCCAAGTAAGCCAATGCTGGTTTTCAGAGGCCTGTTCATACTCGCAGCCGTGCTGTTTAATTGACAATTCACTCCACCCTGTTCAGCTCTTCATTGTCCCACCACACTACCAGCCTTCAGAAATCTTTGTTATCTCCACTACAGAATGTTCCATTCATTCACTGCGAATCTGGAATTCATCTGACTCTCAACTCCACGCAGGTTTTCATTACACCACTGTTGAATGTCCAAGTAACCCAATGCTGGTTTTCAGCGGCCTGTTCATATTCGCAGCCCTGCTGTTTACTTGGCTATCGATTCAAGCCTGGTCAGCTCTTCATTTTCCTGTCCACACAACACAGGCTTCAGAAATCATTGGAATCTCCTCTACAGAATGTTCCATTCATTCACTGCGAATGTGGAATTCAACTGACTCTCCACTCCATGCAGGTTTTCCTTACACCACTGATGAATGTCCAAGTAACCCAATGCTGGTTTTCAGCTGCATGTTCACACTCGCAGCCATGCTATACAATTGGCTTTCCACTAAATCCTGATTAGTTCTTGATTTTCCTTCCACACGACCCAGCCTTCAGAAATCGTTGGAATCTCCACTAGAGAATGTTCCATTCATTCACTGCGAATCTGGAATTCCTCTGAACCTCCACTCCCGGCAGGTTTTCGTTACACCACTGTTGAATGTCCAAGTAACCCAATGTTTTAAGTGTTTTCTTCACAAGCGCAGTGGTGCTGTTCAATTGGCTATCCACTCAACCCTGGCCAGCTCTACATTTTCCTGTCCACACCACAGAGACTGGAGAAATCATTGTTATCTCCACTACAGAATGTTCCATTCATTCACAGCGAATCTGGAATTCATCTGAATCTCCACTCCCGGCAGGTTTTCGTGACACCACTGGTAAATATCCAAGTAAGCCAATGCTGGTTTTAAGTGGCCTGCTCCTACTCTCAGCCGTGCTGTTCAATTTGCTATCCACTCAACCCTCTTCAGCTCCATTTTCCTGTCCACATAACCCAAACTTCAGAAACAATTGGTATCTCCTCCACAGAATGTTCCATTCATTGACGGCAAATCTGAAATTCATCTAATTCTCAACTCCCGTCAGGTTTTCGTTACACCACTTGTGAATGTCCAATTAAGCCAAAGCTGGTTTTCAGTGGCCTGTTCTTACTACGAGACGTGCTGTTCATTTGGCTATCCATTCCACCCTGTTCAGCTCTACATTTTCGTGTCCACAAAACCCAGCCTTCAGAAATCATTGGAATCACCACTAGAGAATGTTCCATTCATTCACTGCGAATCTGGAATTCATCTGAATCTCCACTCCCGGCAGGTTTTCATTGCACCACTGCTGAATGTTCAAGTAACGCAATGATGGTTTTCAGCGGTCTATTCACACTCGAACCCGTGCTGTTCACGGTCTAGCGACTCAACACTGGTGAGTTCTTCTTTTTCCAGTTCAGACAATACAAACCTCAGAAACCATTGCAATCTACACTACAGAATGTTTCATTCATTCAGGCGAATCTTGAATTCATCTTGTTCTCCACTCCCAGCAGGTTTTCGTTTCACCACTGGTGAATGTCCAAGCAACCCAAGGCTGGTTTCAGCTGCGTGTTAACACTCGCAGCCGTGCTGTTCAATTGGCTATCCAGTGAACGCTGGTTAGCTCTTGATTTTCCTTCCACACACCGAGCCTTCAGAAATCATTCTTATCTCCACTTCAGAATGTTCCATTCGTTCCCTGCGAATCTGGAATTCCTCTGACTCTCCACACCAGGCAGATTTTCCTAACAACACTGGTGAATGACCAGGTAATCCAATGCTGGTTTTCAGCGGCTGTTCACACTCACAGCCTTGCTGTTCAATTGGCAATCCAGTCAAACCTAGTCAGCTCTTCATTTTCCTGTCCACACAACCCAGCGTTCAGAAATCATTGGAATCTCTACTACAGAAATTTCCATTCATTCACTGTGAATCTGGAAATACTCTGAATCTGCATTCCAGGAAGGCTTTCGTTACACCACTGATGAATGTCCAAGTAATGCAATGCTGCTTCTTAGTGGTCTGTTCACACTCGAAACCGTGCTGTTCATTGGCTATCCACTCAATATCGGTCAGCTCTTCAATATCCTGTCCAGACTATCCAGATTCCTAAATGTTGGCAATCACCACTACAGAATGTTCCATTCAATCACGCGAATCTGGAATTCATCAGAGTCTCCACTCCTGGAAGGTTTTCGTGACACCACTGGTAAATGTCCAAGGAAGACAATGCTGGTTTTAAGCCGCCTGCTAACACACTCAGCCGTGCTGTTCAATTTGCTATCCACCCAACCCTATTCAGCTCTACATTTTCCTGTCCTCATAACCCAACCTTCAGAAATAATTGGTATCTCCTCCACAGAATGTTCCGTTCATTCACTGCGAATCTTAAATTCATCTGACTCTCAACTCCCGGCGGGTTATCGTTACACCACTTGTGAATGTCCAAGTAAGCCAATGCTGGTTTTCAGTGGCCTGTTCATACTAAGAGACGTGCTGTTCATTTGGCTATCCACTCCACCCTGTTCAGCTCTACATTCTCGTGTCCACAAAACCCAGCCTTCAGAAATCATTGGAATCACCACTAGAGAATGTTCCATTCATTCACTGCGAATCTGGAATTCATCTGAACCTCCACTCCTGGCAGGTTTTCGTTACGCCACTGGTGAATGTCCAAGTAACTCAATACTGGTTTTCAGAGGCATGTTCAACTCGCAGAAGTGCTGTTCAATGGGCTATCCACTCAATATTGGTCAGCTCTTCATTTTCCTCTCCACACAAACCAGCCTTCAGAAATCATTGGGCTCTCCACTACAGACTGTTCCATTCATTCACTGCGATTCTGCAATTCATCTGACTCTCCGCTCCAGGCAGGTTTTCATTACAGCACTGGTGAATGACCAAGTAATCCAATGCTGGTTTTCAGCCGCCTTTTCACACTCGCAGTGTGCTGTTCAATTGTCTATCCACTCAAACCTGGTCAGCCTTTCATTTTCTTTTCCACAATATCAGACTTCAGAAATCATTGGAATCGCCAGTACAGAATGTTCCATTCATTCACTGCCAATCTGGAATTCATCTGAATCTGCACTCCAGGTAGGCTTTCATTACACCACTTATGAATGTCCAAGTAACACAATGCTGGTTTTCAGCGGTCTGTTCACACTCTAAGCCCTGCTTTTTACTGGGTATCCACACAACTGTGGTCAGCTCTTCATTTTCATGTCCAAACAATCCAGACTTGAGAAATCATTGCAATCTCCAGTACAGAATGTTCCATTCATTCACTGCGAATCTGGAATTCAACTGAATCTCCACTACCTGCAGATTTATCTTACACCACTTGTGAATGTCCAAGTAAAACAATGCTGGTTTTCAGAGGCCTGTTCATGTTCGCAGTCGTGCTGTTCAATTGGCTATCCACTCAACCTGTTTTGCTCCTCATTTTCCTGTGCACACAACCCAGCCTTCAGAAATCATTGTAATCTCCACTACAGGATGTTCCATTCATTCACTGGGAATCTGGAATTCATCTGAATCTGCACTCCACGCAGGCTTTCGTTACACCACTGCTGAAAGTCGAAGTAATGCAATACTGGTTTTCAGTGGTCTGTTCACATTCGAAGCCGAGGCTTTTTACAGGCTATCCACTCAACACTGGTCAGCTCTTCATTTTCGTGTCCCCACAATCCAGATTTCAGAAATCATTGCAATCTCCACTACAGAATGTTCCATTCATTCACTGCGAGTCTGGAGTTTATCTGATTCTCCACTCCCGCCTGGTTAACATTACACCACTTGTGAATGTCCAAGTAAGTCAATGCTGGTTTTCAGAGGCCTGTTCATACTCGCAGCCGTGCTGTTTAATTGACAATTCACTCCACCCTGTTCAGCTCTTCATTGTCCCACCACACTACCAGCCTTCAGAAATCTTTGTTATCTCCACTACAGAATGTTCCATTCATTCACTGCGAATCTGGAATTCATCTGACTCTCAACTCCACGCAGGTTTTCATTACACCACTGTTGAATGTCCAAGTAACCCAATGCTGGTTTTCAGCGGCCTGTTCATATTCGCAGCCCTGCTGTTTACTTGGCTATCGATTCAAGCCTGGTCAGCTCTTCATTTTCCTGTCCACACAACACAGGCTTCAGAAATCATTGGAATCTCCTCTACAGAATGTTCCATTCATTCACTGCGAATGTGGAATTCAACTGACTCTCCACTCCATGCAGGTTTTCCTTACACCACTGATGAATGTCCAAGTAACCCAATGCTGGTTTTCAGCTGCATGTTCACACTCGCAGCCATGCTATACAATTGGCTTTCCACTAAATCCTGATTAGTTCTTGATTTTCCTTCCACACGACCCAGCCTTCAGAAATCGTTGGAATCTCCACTAGAGAATGTTCCATTCATTCACTGCGAATCTGGAATTCCTCTGAACCTCCACTCCCGGCAGGTTTTCGTTACACCACTGTTGAATGTCCAAGTAACCCAATGTTTTAAGTGTTTTCTTCACAAGCGCAGTGGTGCTGTTCAATTGGCTATCCACTCAACCCTGGCCAGCTCTACATTTTCCTGTCCACACCACAGAGACTGGAGAAATCATTGTTATCTCCACTACAGAATGTTCCATTCATTCACAGCGAATCTGGAATTCATCTGAATCTCCACTCCCGGCAGGTTTTCGTGACACCACTGGTAAATATCCAAGTAAGCCAATGCTGGTTTTAAGTGGCCTGCTCATACTCTCAGCCGTGCTGTTCAATTTGCTATCCACTCAACCCTCTTCAGCTCCATTTTCCTGTCCACATAACCCAAACTTCAGAAACAATTGGTATCTCCTCCACAGAATGTTCCATTCATTGACGGCAAATCTGAAATTCATCTAATTCTCAACTCCCGTCAGGTTTTCGTTACACCACTTGTGAATGTCCAATTAAGCCAAAGCTGGTTTTCAGTGGCCTGTTCTTACTACGAGACGTGCTGTTCATTTGGCTATCCATTCCACCCTGTTCAGCTCTACATTTTCGTGTCCACAAAACCCAGCCTTCAGAAATCATTGGAATCACCACTAGAGAATGTTCCATTCATTCACTGCGAATCTGGAATTCATCTGAATCTCCACTCCCGGCAGGTTTTCATTGCACCACTGCTGAATGTTCAAGTAACGCAATGATGGTTTTCAGCGGTCTATTCACACTCGAACCCGTGCTGTTCACGGTCTAGCGACTCAACACTGGTGAGTTCTTCTTTTTCCAGTTCAGACAATACAAACCTCAGAAACCATTGCAATCTACACTACAGAATGTTTCATTCATTCAGGCGAATCTTGAATTCATCTTGTTCTCCACTCCCAGCAGGTTTTCGTTTCACCACTGGTGAATGTCCAAGCAACCCAAGGCTGGTTTCAGCTGCGTGTTAACACTCGCAGCCGTGCTGTTCAATTGGCTATCCAGTGAACGCTGGTTAGCTCTTGATTTTCCTTCCACACACCGAGCCTTCAGAAATCATTCTTATCTCCACTTCAGAATGTTCCATTCGTTCCCTGCGAATCTGGAATTCCTCTGACTCTCCACACCAGGCAGATTTTCCTAACAACACTGGTGAATGACCAGGTAATCCAATGCTGGTTTTCAGCGGCTGTTCACACTCACAGCCTTGCTGTTCAATTGGCAATCCAGTCAAACCTAGTCAGCTCTTCATTTTCCTGTCCACACAACCCAGCGTTCAGAAATCATTGGAATCTCTACTACAGAAATTTCCATTCATTCACTGTGAATCTGGAAATACTCTGAATCTGCATTCCAGGAAGGCTTTCGTTACACCACTGATGAATGTCCAAGTAATGCAATGCTGCTTCTTAGTGGTCTGTTCACACTCGAAACCGTGCTGTTCATTGGCTATCCACTCAATATCGGTCAGCTCTTCAATATCCTGTCCAGACTATCCAGATTCCTAAATGTTGGCAATCACCACTACAGAATGTTCCATTCAATCACGCGAATCTGGAATTCATCAGAGTCTCCACTCCTGGAAGGTTTTCGTGACACCACTGGTAAATGTCCAAGGAAGACAATGCTGGTTTTAAGCCGCCTGCTAACACACTCAGCCGTGCTGTTCAATTTGCTATCCACCCAACCCTATTCAGCTCTACATTTTCCTGTCTTCATAACCCAACCTTCAGAAATAATTGGTATCTCCTCCACAGAATGTTCCGTTCATTCACTGCGAATCTTAAATTCATCTGACTCTCAACTCCCGGCGGGTTATCGTAACACCACTTGTGAATGTCCAAGTAAGCCAATGCTGGTTTTCAGTGGCCTGTTCATACTAAGCGACGTGCTGTTCATTTGGCTATCCACTCCACCCTGTTCAGCTCTACATTTTCGTGTCCACAAAACCCAGCCTTCAGAAATCATTGGAATCACCACTAGAGAATGTTCCATTCATTCACTGCGAATCTGGAATTCATCTGAACCTCCACTCCTGGCAGGTTTTCGTTACGCCACTGGTGAATGTCCAAGTAACTCAATACTGGTTTTCAGAGGCATGTTCAACTCGCAGAAGTGCTGTTCAATGGGCTATCCACTCAATATTGGTCAGCTCTTCATTTTCCTCTCCACACAAACCAGCCTTCAGAAATCATTGGGCTCTCCACTACAGACTGTTCCATTCATTCACTGTGATTCTGCAATTCATCTGACTCTCCGCTCCAGGCAGGTTTTCATTACAGCACTGGTGAATGACCAAGTAATCCAATGCTGGTTTTCAGCCGCCTTTTCACACTCGCAGTGTGCTGTTCAATTGTCTATCCACTCAAACCTGGTCAGCCTTTCATTTTCTTTTCCACAATATCAGACTTCAGAAATCATTGGAATCGCCAGTACAGAATGTTCCATTCATTCACTGCCAATCTGGAATTCATCTGAATCTGCACTCCAGGTAGGCTTTCATTACACCACTTATGAATGTCCAAGTAACACAATGCTGGTTTTCAGCGGTCTGTTCACACTCTAAGCCCTGCTTTTTACTGGGTATCCACACAACTGTGGTCAGCTCTTCATTTTCATGTCCAAACAATCCAGACTTGAGAAATCATTGCAATCTCCAGTACAGAATGTTCCATTCATTCACTGCGAATCTGGAATTCAACTGAATCTCCACTACCTGCAGATTTATCTTACACCACTTGTGAATGTCCAAGTAAAACAATGCTGGTTTTCAGAGGCCTGTTCATGTTCGCAGTCGTGCTGTTCAATTGGCTATCCACTCAACCTGTTTTGCTCCTCATTTTCCTGTGCACACAACCCAGCCTTCAGAAATCATTGTAATCTCCACTACAGGATGTTCCATTCATTCACTGGGAATCTGGAATTCATCTGAATCTGCACTCCACGCAGGCTTTCGTTACACCACTGCTGAAAGTCGAAGTAATGCAATACTGGTTTTCAGTGGTCTGTTCACATTCGAAGCCGAGGCTTTTTACAGGCTATCCACTCAACACTGGTCAGCTCTTCATTTTCGTGTCCCCACAATCCAGATTTCAGAAATCATTGCAATCTCCACTACAGAATGTTCCATTCATTCACTGCGAGTCTGGAGTTTATCTGATTCTCCACTCCCGCCTGGTTAACATTACACCACTTGTGAATGTCCAAGTAAGCCAATGCTGGTTTTCAGAGGCCTGTTCATACTCGCAGCCGTGCTGTTTAATTGACAATTCACTCCACCCTGTTCAGCTCTTCATTGTCCCACCACACTACCAGCCTTCAGAAATCTTTGTTATCTCCACTACAGAATGTTCCATTCATTCACTGCGAATCTGGAATTCATCTGACTCTCAACTCCACGCAGGTTTTCATTACACCACTGTTGAATGTCCAAGTAACCCAATGCCGGTTTTCAGCGGCCTGTTCATATTCGCAGCCCTGCTGTTTACTTGGCTATCGATTCAAGCCTGGTCAGCTCTTCATTTTCCTGTCCACACAACACAGGCTTCAGAAATCATTGGAATCTCCTCTACAGAATGTTCCATTCATTCACTGCGAATGTGGAATTCAACTGACTCTCCACTCCATGCAGGTTTTCCTTACACCACTGATGAATGTCCAAGTAACCCAATGCTGGTTTTCAGCTGCATGTTCACACTCGCAGCCATGCTATACAATTGGCTTTCCACTAAATCCTGATTAGTTCTTGATTTTCCTTCCACACGACCCAGCCTTCAGAAATCGTTGGAATCTCCACTAGAGAATGTTCCATTCATTCACTGCGAATCTGGAATTCCTCTGAACCTCCACTCCCGGCAGGTTTTCGTTACACCACTGTTGAATGTCCAAGTAACCCAATGTTTTAAGTGTTTTCTTCACAAGCGCAGTGGTGCTGTTCAATTGGCTATCCACTCAACCCTGGCCAGCTCTACATTTTCCTGTCCACACCACAGAGACTGGAGAAATCATTGTTATCTCCACTACAGAATGTTCCATTCATTCACAGCGAATCTGGAATTCATCTGAATCTCCACTCCCGGCAGGTTTTCGTGACACCACTGGTAAATATCCAAGTAAGCCAATGCTGGTTTTAAGTGGCCTGCTCATACTCTCAGCCGTGCTGTTCAATTTGCTATCCACTCAACCCTCTTCAGCTCCATTTTCCTGTCCACATAACCCAAACTTCAGAAACAATTGGTATCTCCTCCACAGAATGTTCCATTCATTGACGGCAAATCTGAAATTCATCTAATTCTCAACTCCCGTCAGGTTTTCGTTACACCACTTGTGAATGTCCAATTAAGCCAAAGCTGGTTTTCAGTGGCCTGTTCTTACTACGAGACGTGCTGTTCATTTGGCTATCCATTCCACCCTGTTCAGCTCTACATTTTCGTGTCCACAAAACCCAGCCTTCAGAAATCATTGGAATCACCACTAGAGAATGTTCCATTCATTCACTGCGAATCTGGAATTCATCTGAATCTCCACTCCCGGCAGGTTTTCATTGCACCACTGCTGAATGTTCAAGTAACGCAATGATGGTTTTCAGCGGTCTATTCACACTCGAACCCGTGCTGTTCACGGTCTAGCGACTCAACACTGGTGAGTTCTTCTTTTTCCAGTTCAGACAATACAAACCTCAGAAACCATTGCAATCTACACTACAGAATGTTTCATTCATTCAGGCGAATCTTGAATTCATCTTGTTCTCCACTCCCAGCAGGTTTTCGTTTCACCACTGGTGAATGTCCAAGCAACCCAAGGCTGGTTTCAGCTGCGTGTTAACACTCGCAGCCGTGCTGTTCAATTGGCTATCCAGTGAACGCTGGTTAGCTCTTGATTTTCCTTCCACACACCGAGCCTTCAGAAATCATTCTTATCTCCACTTCAGAGTGTTCCATTCGTTCCCTGCGAATCTGGAATTCCTCTGACTCTCCACACCAGGCAGATTTTCCTAACAACACTGGTGAATGACCAGGTAATCCAATGCTGGTTTTCAGCGGCTGTTCACACTCACAGCCTTGCTGTTCAATTGGCAATCCAGTCAAACCTAGTCAGCTCTTCATTTTCCTGTCCACACAACCCAGCGTTCAGAAATCATTGGAATCTCTACTACAGAAATTTCCATTCATTCACTGTGAATCTGGAAATACTCTGAATCTGCATTCCAGGAAGGCTTTCGTTACACCACTGATGAATGTCCAAGTAATGCAATGCTGCTTCTTAGTGGTCTGTTCACACTCGAAACCGTGCTGTTCATTGGCTATCCACTCAATATCGGTCAGCTCTTCAATATCCTGTCCAGACTATCCAGATTCCTAAATGTTGGCAATCACCACTACAGAATGTTCCATTCAATCACGCGAATCTGGAATTCATCAGAGTCTCCACTCCTGGAAGGTTTTCGTGACACCACTGGTAAATGTCCAAGGAAGACAATGCTGGTTTTAAGCCGCCTGCTAACACACTCAGCCGTGCTGTTCAATTTGCTATCCACCCAACCCTATTCAGCTCTACATTTTCCTGTCCTCATAACCCAACCTTCAGAAATAATTGGTATCTCCTCCACAGAATGTTCCGTTCATTCACTGCGAATCTTAAATTCATCTGACTCTCAACTCCCGGCGGGTTATCGTTACACCACTTGTGAATGTCCAAGTAAGCCAATGCTGGTTTTCAGTGGCCTGTTCATACTAAGAGACGTGCTGTTCATTTGGCTATCCACTCCACCCTGTTCAGCTCTACATTTTCGTGTCCACAAAACCCAGCCTTCAGAAATCATTGGAATCACCACTAGAGAATGTTCCATTCATTCACTGCGAATCTGGAATTCCTCTGAACCTCCACTCCTGGCAGGTTTTCGTTACGCCACTGGTGAATGTCCAAGTAACTCAATACTGGTTTTCAGAGGCATGTTCAACTCGCAGAAGTGCTGTTCAATGGGCTATCCACTCAATATTGGTCAGCTCTTCATTTTCCTCTCCACACAAACCAGCCTTCAGAAATCATTGGGCTCTCCACTACAGACTGTTCCATTCATTCACTGCGATTCTGCAATTCATCTGACTCTCCGCTCCAGGCAGGTTTTCATTACAGCACTGGTGAATGACCAAGTAATCCAATGCTGGTTTTCAGCCGCCTTTTCACACTCGCAGTGTGCTGTTCAATTGTCTATCCACTCAAACCTGGTCAGCCTTTCATTTTCTTTTCCACAATATCAGACTTCAGAAATCATTGGAATCGCCAGTACAGAATGTTCCATTCATTCACTGCCAATCTGGAATTCATCTGAATCTGCACTCCAGGTAGGCTTTCATGACACCACTTATGAATGTCCAAGTAACACAATGCTGGTTTTCAGCGGTCTGTTCACACTCTAAGCCCTGCTTTTTACTGGGTATCCACACAACTGTGGTCAGCTCTTCATTTTCATGTCCAAACAATCCAGACTTGAGAAATCATTGCAATCTCCAGTACAGAATGTTCCATTCATTCACTGCGAATCTGGAATTCAACTGAATCTCCACTACCTGCAGATTTATCTTACACCACTTGTGAATGTCCAAGTAAAACAATGCTGGTTTTCAGAGGCCTGTTCATGTTCGCAGTCGTGCTGTTCAATTGGCTATCCACTCAACCTGTTTTGCTCCTCATTTTCCTGTGCACACAACCCAGCCTTCAGAAATCATTGTAATCTCCACTACAGGATGTTCCATTCATTCACTGGGAATCTGGAATTCATCTGAATCTGCACTCCACGCAGGCTTTCGTTACACCACTGCTGAAAGTCGAAGTAATGCAATACTGGTTTTCAGTGGTCTGTTCACATTCGAAGCCGAGGCTTTTTACAGGCTATCCACTCAACACTGGTCAGCTCTTCATTTTCGTGTCCCCACAATCCAGATTTCAGAAATCATTGCAATCTCCACTACAGAATGTTCCATTCATTCACTGCGAGTCTGGAGTTTATCTGATTCTCCACTCCCGCCTGGTTAACATTACACCACTTGTGAATGTCCAAGTAAGCCAATGCTGGTTTTCAGAGGCCTGTTCATACTCGCAGCCGTGCTGTTTAATTGACAATTCACTCCACCCTGTTCAGCTCTTCATTGTCCCACCACACTACCAGCCTTCAGAAATCTTTGTTATCTCCACTACAGAACGTTCCATTCATTCACTGCGAATCTGGAATTCATCTGACTCTCAACTCCACGCAGGTTTTCATTACACCACTGTTGAATGTCCAAGTAACCCAATGCTGGTTTTCAGCGGCCTGTTCATATTCGCAGCCCTGCTGTTTACTTGGCTATCGATTCAAGCCTGGTCAGCTCTTCATTTTCCTGTCCACACAACACAGGCTTCAGAAATCATTGGAATCTCCTCTACAGAATGTTCCATTCATTCACTGCGAATGTGGAATTCAACTGACTCTCCACTCCATGCAGGTTTTCCTTACACCACTGATGAATGTCCAAGTAACCCAATGCTGGTTTTCAGCTGCATGTTCACACTCGCAGCCATGCTATACAATTGGCTTTCCACTAAATCCTGATTAGTTCTTGATTTTCCTTCCACACGACCCAGCCTTCAGAAATCGTTGGAATCTCCACTAGAGAATGTTCCATTCATTCACTGCGAATCTGGAATTCCTCTGAACCTCCACTCCCGGCAGGTTTTCGTTACACCACTGTTGAATGTCCAAGTAACCCAATGTTTTAAGTGTTTTCTTCACAAGCGCAGTGGTGCTGTTCAATTGGCTATCCACTCAACCCTGGCCAGCTCTACATTTTCCTGTCCACACCACAGAGACTGGAGAAATCATTGTTATCTCCACTACAGAATGTTCCATTCATTCACAGCGAATCTGGAATTCATCTGAATCTCCACTCCCGGCAGGTTTTCGTGACACCACTGGTAAATATCCAAGTAAGCCAATGCTGGTTTTAAGTGGCCTGCTCATACTCTCAGCCGTGCTGTTCAATTTGCTATCCACTCAACCCTCTTCAGCTCCATTTTCCTGTCCACATAACCCAAACTTCAGAAACAATTGGTATCTCCTCCACAGAATGTTCCATTCATTGACGGCAAATCTGAAATTCATCTAATTCTCAACTCCCGTCAGGTTTTCGTTACACCACTTGTGAATGTCCAATTAAGCCAAAGCTGGTTTTCAGTGGCCTGTTCTTACTACGAGACGTGCTGTTCATTTGGCTATCCATTCCACCCTGTTCAGCTCTACATTTTCGTGTCCACAAAACCCAGCCTTCAGAAATCATTGGAATCACCACTAGAGAATGTTCCATTCATTCACTGCGAATCTGGAATTCATCTGAATCTCCACTCCCGGCAGGTTTTCATTGCACCACTGCTGAATGTTCAAGTAACGCAATGATGGTTTTCAGCGGTCTATTCACACTCGAACCCGTGCTGTTCACGGTCTAGCGACTCAACACTGGTGAGTTCTTCTTTTTCCAGTTCAGACAATACAAACCTCAGAAACCATTGCAATCTACACTACAGAATGTTTCATTCATTCAGGCGAATCTTGAATTCATCTTGTTCTCCACTCCCAGCAGGTTTTCGTTTCACCACTGGTGAATGTCCAAGCAACCCAAGGCTGGTTTCAGCTGCGTGTTAACACTCGCAGCCGTGCTGTTCAATTGGCTATCCAGTGAACGCTGGTTGGCTCTTGATTTTCCTTCCACACACCGAGCCTTCAGAAATCATTCTTATCTCCACTTCAGAGTGTTCCATTCGTTCCCTGCGAATCTGGAATTCCTCTGACTCTCCACACCAGGCAGATTTTCCTAACAACACTGGTGAATGACCAGGTAATCCAATGCTGGTTTTCAGCGGCTGTTCACACTCACAGCCTTGCTGTTCAATTGGCAATCCAGTCAAACCTAGTCAGCTCTTCATTTTCCTGTCCACACAACCCAGCGTTCAGAAATCATTGGAATCTCTACTACAGAAATTTCCATTCATTCACTGTGAATCTGGAAATACTCTGAATCTGCATTCCAGGAAGGCTTTCGTTACACCACTGATGAATGTCCAAGTAATGCAATGCTGCTTCTTAGTGGTCTGTTCACACTCGAAACCGTGCTGTTCATTGGCTATCCACTCAATATCGGTCAGCTCTTCAATATCCTGTCCAGACTATCCAGATTCCTAAATGTTGGCAATCACCACTACAGAATGTTCCATTCAATCACGCGAATCTGGAATTCATCAGAGTCTCCACTCCTGGAAGGTTTTCGTGACACCACTGGTAAATGTCCAAGGAAGACAATGCTGGTTTTAAGCCGCCTGCTAACACACTCAGCCGTGCTGTTCAATTTGCTATCCACCCAACCCTATTCAGCTCTACATTTTCCTGTCCTCATAACCCAACCTTCAGAAATAATTGGTATCTCCTCCACAGAATGTTCCGTTCATTCACTGCGAATCTTAAATTCATCTGACTCTCAACTCCCGGCGGGTTATCGTTACACCACTTGTGAATGTCCAAGTAAGCCAATGCTGGTTTTCAGTGGCCTGTTCATACTAAGAGACGTGCTGTTCATTTGGCTATCCACTCCACCCTGTTCAGCTCTACATTTTCGTGTCCACAAAACCCAGCCTTCAGAAATCATTGGAATCACCACTAGAGAATGTTCCATTCATTCACTGCGAATCTGGAATTCCTCTGAACCTCCACTCCTGGCAGGTTTTCGTTACGCCACTGGTGAATGTCCAAGTAACTCAATACTGGTTTTCAGAGGCATGTTCAACTCGCAGAAGTGCTGTTCAATGGGCTATCCACTCAATATTGGTCAGCTCTTCATTTTCCTCTCCACACAAACCAGCCTTCAGAAATCATTGGGCTCTCCACTACAGACTGTTCCATTCATTCACTGCGATTCTGCAATTCATCTGACTCTCCGCTCCAGGCAGGTTTTCATTACAGCACTGGTGAATGACCAAGTAATCCAATGCTGGTTTTCAGCCGCCTTTTCACACTCGCAGTGTGCTGTTCAATTGTCTATCCACTCAAACCTGGTCAGCCTTTCATTTTCTTTTCCACAATATCAGACTTCAGAAATCATTGGAATCGCCAGTACAGAATGTTCCATTCATTCACTGCCAATCTGGAATTCATCTGAATCTGCACTCCAGGTAGGCTTTCATTACACCACTTATGAATGTCCAAGTAACACAATGCTGGTTTTCAGCGGTCTGTTCACACTCTAAGCCCTGCTTTTTACTGGGTATCCACACAACTGTGGTCAGCTCTTCATTTTCATGTCCAAACAATCCAGACTTGAGAAATCATTGCAATCTCCAGTACAGAATGTTCCATTCATTCACTGCGAATCTGGAATTCAACTGAATCTCCACTACCTGCAGATTTATCTTACACCACTTGTGAATGTCCAAGTAAAACAATGCTGGTTTTCAGAGGCCTGTTCATGTTCGCAGTCGTGCTGTTCAATTGGCTATCCACTCAACCTGTTTTGCTCCTCATTTTCCTGTGCACACAACCCAGCCTTCAGAAATCATTGTAATCTCCACTACAGGATGTTCCATTCATTCACTGGGAATCTGGAATTCATCTGAATCTGCACTCCACGCAGGCTTTCGTTACACCACTGCTGAAAGTCGAAGTAATGCAATACTGGTTTTCAGTGGTCTGTTCACATTCGAAGCCGAGGCTTTTTACAGGCTATCCACTCAACACTGGTCAGCTCTTCATTTTCGTGTCCCCACAATCCAGATTTCAGAAATCATTGCAATCTCCACTACAGAATGTTCCATTCATTCACTGCGAGTCTGGAGTTTATCTGATTCTCCACTCCCGCCTGGTTAACATTACACCACTTGTGAATGTCCAAGTAAGCCAATGCTGGTTTTCAGAGGCCTGTTCATACTCGCAGCCGTGCTGTTTAATTGACAATTCACTCCACCCTGTTCAGCTCTTCATTGTCCCACCACACTACCAGCCTTCAGAAATCTTTGTTATCTCCACTACAGAATGTTCCATTCATTCACTGCGAATCTGGAATTCATCTGACTCTCAACTCCACGCAGGTTTTCATTACACCACTGTTGAATGTCCAAGTAACCCAATGCTGGTTTTCAGCGGCCTGTTCATATTCGCAGCCCTGCTGTTTACTTGGCTATCGATTCAAGCCTGGTCAGCTCTTCATTTTCCTGTCCACACAACACAGGCTTCAGAAATCATTGGAATCTCCTCTACAGAATGTTCCATTCATTCACTGCGAATGTGGAATTCAACTGACTCTCCACTCCATGCAGGTTTTCCTTACACCACTGATGAATGTCCAAGTAACCCAATGCTGGTTTTCAGCTGCATGTTCACACTCGCAGCCATGCTATACAATTGGCTTTCCACTAAATCCTGATTAGTTCTTGATTTTCCTTCCACACGACCCAGCCTTCAGAAATCGTTGGAATCTCCACTAGAGAATGTTCCATTCATTCACTGCGAATCTGGAATTCCTCTGAACCTCCACTCCCGGCAGGTTTTCGTTACACCACTGTTGAATGTCCAAGTAACCCAATGTTTTAAGTGTTTTCTTCACAAGCGCAGTGGTGCTGTTCAATTGGCTATCCACTCAAACCTGGCCAGCTCTACATTTTCCTGTCCACACCACAGAGACTGGAGAAATCATTGTTATCTCCACTACAGAATGTTCCATTCATTCACAGCGAATCTGGAATTCATCTGAATCTCCACTCCCGGCAGGTTTTCGTGACACCACTGGTAAATATCCAAGTAAGCCAATGCTGGTTTTAAGTGGCCTGCTCCTACTCTCAGCCGTGCTGTTCAATTTGCTATCCACTCAACCCTCTTCAGCTCCATTTTCCTGTCCACATAACCCAAACTTCAGAAACAATTGGTATCTCCTCCACAGAATGTTCCATTCATTGACGGCAAATCTGAAATTCATCTAATTCTCAACTCCCGTCAGGTTTTCGTTACACCACTTGTGAATGTCCAATTAAGCCAAAGCTGGTTTTCAGTGGCCTGTTCTTACTACGAGACGTGCTGTTCATTTGGCTATCCATTCCACCCTGTTCAGCTCTACATTTTCGTGTCCACAAAACCCAGCCTTCAGAAATCATTGGAATCACCACTAGAGAATGTTCCATTCATTCACTGCGAATCTGGAATTCATCTGAATCTCCACTCCCGGCAGGTTTTCATTGCACCACTGCTGAATGTTCAAGTAACGCAATGATGGTTTTCAGCGGTCTATTCACACTCGAACCCGTGCTGTTCACGGTCTAGCGACTCAACACTGGTGAGTTCTTCTTTTTCCAGTTCAGACAATAAAAACCTCAGAAACCATTGCAATCTACACTACAGAATGTTTCATTCATTCACGCGAATCTTGAATTCATCTTGTTCTCCACTCCCAGCAGGTTTTCGTTTCACCACTGGTGAATGTCCAAGCAACCCAAGGCTGGTTTCAGCTGCGTGTTAACACTCGCAGCCGTGCTGTTCAATTGGCTATCCAGTGAACGCTGGTTAGCTCTTGATTTTCCTTCCACACACCGAGCCTTCAGAAATCATTCTTATCTCCACTTCAGAATGTTCCATTCGTTCCCTGCGAATCTGGAATTCCTCTGACTCTCCACACCAGGCAGATTTTCCTAACAACACTGGTGAATGACCAGGTAATCCAATGCTGGTTTTCAGCGGCTGTTCACACTCACAGCCTTGCTGTTCAATTGGCAATCCAGTCAAACCTAGTCAGCTCTTCATTTTCCTGTCCACACAACCCAGCGTTCAGAAATCATTGGAATCTCTACTACAGAAATTTCCATTCATTCACTGTGAATCTGGAAATACTCTGAATCTGCATTCCAGGAAGGCTTTCGTTACACCACTGATGAATGTCCAAGTAATGCAATGCTGCTTCTTAGTGGTCTGTTCACACTCGAAACCGTGCTGTTCATTGGCTATCCACTCAATATCGGTCAGCTCTTCAATATCCTGTCCAGACTATCCAGATTCCTAAATGTTGGCAATCACCACTACAGAATGTTCCATTCAATCACGCGAATCTGGAATTCATCAGAGTCTCCACTCCTGGAAGGTTTTCGTGACACCACTGGTAAATGTCCAAGGAAGACAATGCTGGTTTTAAGCCGCCTGCTAACACACTCAGCCGTGCTGTTCAATTTGCTATCCACCCAACCCTATTCAGCTCTACATTTTCCTGTCCTCATAACCCAACCTTCAGAAATAATTGGTATCTCCTCCACAGAATGTTCCGTTCATTCACTGCGAATCTTAAATTCATCTGACTCTCAACTCCCGGCGGGTTATCGTTACACCACTTGTGAATGTCCAAGTAAGCCAATGCTGGTTTTCAGTGGCCTGTTCATACTAAGAGACGTGCTGTTCATTTGGCTATACACTCCACCCTGTTCAGCTCTACATTTTCGTGTCCACAAAACCCAGCCCTCAGAAATCATTGGAATCACCACTAGAGAATGTTCCATTCATTCACTGCGAATCTGGAATTCATCTGAACCTCCACTCCTGGCAGGTTTTCGTTACGCCACTGGTGAATGTCCAAGTAACTCAATCCTGGTTTTCAGAGGCATGTTCAACTCGCAGAAGTGCTGTTCAATGGGCTATCCACTCAATATTGGTCAGCTCTTCATTTTCCTCTCCACACAAACCAGCCTTCAGAAATCATTGGGCTCTCCACTACAGACTGTTCCATTCATTCACTGCGATTCTGCAATTCATCTGACTCTCCGCTCCAGGCAGGTTTTCATTACAGCACTGGTGAATGAGCAAGTAATCCAATGCTGGTTTTCAGCCGCCTTTTCACACTCGCAGTGTGCTGTTCAATTGTCTATCCACTCAAACCTGGTCAGCCTTTCATTTTCTTTTCCACAATATCAGACTTCAGAAATCATTGGAATCGCCAGTACAGAATGTTCCATTCATTCACTGCCAATCTGGAATTCATCTGAATCTGCACTCCAGGTAGGCTTTCATTACACCACTTATGAATGTCCAGGTAACACAATGCTGGTTTTCAGCGGTCTGTTCACACTCTAAGCCCTGCTTTTTACTGGGTATCCACACAACTGTGGTCAGCTCTTCATTTTCATGTCCAAACAATCCAGACTTGAGAAATCATTGCAATCTCCAGTACAGAATGTTCCATTCATTCACTGCGAATCTGGAATTCAACTGAATCTCCACTACCTGCAGATTTATCTTACACCACTTGTGAATGTCCAAGTAAAACAATGCTGGTTTTCAGAGGCCTGTTCATGTTCGCAGTCGTGCTGTTCAATTGGCTATCCACTCAACCTGTTTTGCTCCTCATTTTCCTGTGCACACAACCCAGCCTTCAGAAATCATTGTAATCTCCACTACAGGATGTTCCATTCATTCACTGGGAATCTGGAATTCATCTGAATCTGCACTCCACGCAGGCTTTCGTTACACCACTGCTGAAAGTCGAAGTAATGCAATACTGGTTTTCAGTGGTCTGTTCACATTCGAAGCCGAGGCTTTTTACAGGCTATCCACTCAACACTGGTCAGCTCTTCATTTTCGTGTCCCCACAATCCAGATTTCAGAAATCATTGCAATCTCCACTACAGAATGTTCCATTCATTCACTGCGAGTCTGGAGTTTATCTGATTCTCCACTCCCGCCTGGTTAACATTACACCACTTGTGAATGTCCAAGTAAGCCAATGCTGGTTTTCAGAGGCCTGTTCATACTCGCAGCCGTGCTGTTTAATTGACAATTCACTCCACCCTGTTCAGCTCTTCATTGTCCCACCACACTACCAGCCTTCAGAAATCTTTGTTATCTCCACTACAGAATGTTCCATTCATTCACTGCGAATCTGGAATTCATCTGACTCTCAACTCCACGCAGGTTTTCATTACACCACTGTTGAATGTCCAAGTAACCCAATGCTGGTTTTCAGCGGCCTGTTCATATTCGCAGCCCTGCTGTTTACTTGGCTATCGATTCAAGCCTGGTCAGCTCTTCATTTTCCTGTCCACACAACACAGGCTTCAGAAATCATTGGAATCTCCTCTACAGAATGTTCCATTCATTCACTGCGAATGTGGAATTCAACTGACTCTCCACTCCATGCAGGTTTTCCTTACACCACTGATGAATGTCCAAGTAACCCAATGCTGGTTTTCAGCTGCATGTTCACACTCGCAGCCATGCTATACAATTGGCTTTCCACTAAATCCTGATTAGTTCTTGATTTTCCTTCCACACGACCCAGCCTTCAGAAATCGTTGGAATCTCCACTAGAGAATGTTCCATTCATTCACTGCGAATCTGGAATTCCTCTGAACCTCCACTCCCGGCAGGTTTTCATTACACCACTGTTGAATGTACAAGTAACCCAATGTTTTAAGTGTTTTCTTCACAAGCGCAGTGGTGCTGTTCAATTGGCTATCCACTCAACCCTGGCCAGCTCTACATTTTCCTGTCCACACCACAGAGACTGGAGAAATCATTGTTATCTCCACTACAGAATGTTCCATTCATTCACAGCGAATCTGGAATTCATCTGAATCTCCACTCCCGGCAGGTTTTCGTGACACCACTGGTAAATATCCAAGTAAGCCAATGCTGGTTTTAAGTGGCCTGCTCATACTCTCAGCCGTGCTGTTCAATTTGCTATCCACTCAACCCTCTTCAGCTCCATTTTCCTGTCCACATAACCCAAACTTCAGAAACAATTGGTATCTCCTCCACAGAATGTTCCATTCATTGACGGCAAATCTGAAATTCATCTAATTCTCAACTCCCGTCAGGTTTTCGTTACACCACTTGTGAATGTCCAATTAAGCCAAAGCTGGTTTTCAGTGGCCTGTTCTTACTACGAGACGTGCTGTTCATTTGGCTATCCATTCCACCCTGTTCAGCTCTACATTTTCGTGTCCACAAAACCCAGCCTTCAGAAATCATTGGAATCACCACTAGAGAATGTTCCATTCATTCACTGCGAATCTGGAATTCATCTGAATCTCCACTCCCGGCAGGTTTTCATTGCACCACTGCTGAATGTTCAAGTAACGCAATGATGGTTTTCAGCGGTCTATTCACACTCGAACCCGTGCTGTTCACGGTCTAGCGACTCAACACTGGTGAGTTCTTCTTTTTCCAGTTCAGACAATACAAACCTCAGAAACCATTGCAATCTACACTACAGAATGTTTCATTCATTCAGGCGAATCTTGAATTCATCTTGTTCTCCACTCCCAGCAGGTTTTCGTTTCACCACTGGTGAATGTCCAAGCAACCCAAGGCTGGTTTCAGCTGCGTGTTAACACTCGCAGCCGTGCTGTTCAATTGGCTATCCAGTGAACGCTGGTTAGCTCTTGATTTTCCTTCCACACACCGAGCCTTCAGAAATCATTCTTATCTCCACTTCAGAATGTTCCATTCGTTCCCTGCGAATCTGGAATTCCTCTGACTCTCCACACCAGGCAGATTTTCCTAACAACACTGGTGAATGACCAGGTAATCCAATGCTGGTTTTCAGCGGCTGTTCACACTCACAGCCTTGCTGTTCAATTGGCAATCCAGTCAAACCTAGTCAGCTCTTCATTTTCCTGTCCACACAACCCAGCGTTCAGAAATCATTGGAATCTCTACTACAGAAATTTCCATTCATTCACTGTGAATCTGGAAATACTCTGAATCTGCATTCCAGGAAGGCTTTCGTTACACCACTGATGAATGTCCAAGTAATGCAATGCTGCTTCTTAGTGGTCTGTTCACACTCGAAACCGTGCTGTTCATTGGCTATCCACTCAATATCGGTCAGCTCTTCAATATCCTGTCCAGACTATCCAGATTCCTAAATGTTGGCAATCACCACTACAGAATGTTCCATTCAATCACGCGAATCTGGAATTCATCAGAGTCTCCACTCCTGGAAGGTTTTCGTGACACCACTGGTAAATGTCCAAGGAAGACAATGCTGGTTTTAAGCCGCCTGCTAACACACTCAGCCGTGCTGTTCAATTTGCTATCCACCCAACCCTATTCAGCTCTACATTTTCCTGTCCTCATAACCCAACCTTCAGAAATAATTGGTATCTCCTCCACAGAATGTTCCGTTCATTCACTGCGAATCTTAAATTCATCTGACTCTCAACTCCCGGCGGGTTATCGTTACACCACTTGTGAATGTCCAAGTAAGCCAATGCTGGTTTTCAGTGGCCTGTTCATACTAAGAGACGTGCTGTTCATTTGGCTATCCACTCCACCCTGTTCAGCTCTACATTCTCGTGTCCACAAAACCCAGCCTTCAGAAATCATTGGAATCACCACTAGAGAATGTTCCATTCATTCACTGCGAATCTGGAATTCATCTGAACCTCCACTCCTGGCAGGTTTTCGTTACGCCACTGGTGAATGTCCAAGTAACTCAATACTGGTTTTCAGAGGCATGTTCAACTCGCAGAAGTGCTGTTCAATGGGCTATCCACTCAATATTGGTCAGCTCTTCATTTTCCTCTCCACACAAACCAGCCTTCAGAAATCATTGGGCTCTCCACTACCGACTGTTCCATTCATTCACTGCGATTCTGCAATTCATCTGACTCTCCGCTCCAGGCAGGTTTTCATTACAGCACTGGTGAATGACCAAGTAATCCAATGCTGGTTTTCAGCCGCCTTTTCACACTCGCAGTGTGCTGTTCAATTGTCTATCCACTCAAACCTGGTCAGCCTTTCATTTTCTTTTCCACAATATCAGACTTCAGAAATCATTGGAATCGCCAGTACAGAATGTTCCATTCATTCACTGCCAATCTGGAATTCATCTGAATCTGCACTCCAGGTAGGCTTTCATTACACCACTTATGAATGTCCAAGTAACACAATGCTGGTTTTCAGCGGTCTGTTCACACTCTAAGCCCTGCTTTTTACTGGGTATCCACACAACTGTGGTCAGCTCTTCATTTTCATGTCCAAACAATCCAGACTTGAGAAATCATTGCAATCTCCAGTACAGAATGTTCCATTCATTCACTGCGAATGTGGAATTCAACTGACTCTCCACTCCATGCAGGTTTTCCTTACACCACTGATGAATGTCCAAGTAACCCAATGCTGGTTTTCAGCTGCATGTTCACACTCGCAGCCATGCTATACAATTGGCTTTCCACTAAATCCTGATTAGTTCTTGATTTTCCTTCCACACGACCCAGCCTTCAGAAATCGTTGGAATCTCCACTAGAGAATGTTCCATTCATTCACTGCGAATCTGGAATTCCTCTGAACCTCCACTCCCGGCAGGTTTTCGTTACACCACTGTTGAATGTCCAAGTAACCCAATGTTTTAAGTGTTTTCTTCACAAGCGCAGTGGTGCTGTTCAATTGGCTATCCACTCAACCCTGGCCAGCTCTACATTTTCCTGTCCACACCACAGAGACTGGAGAAATCATTGTTATCTCCACTACAGAATGTTCCATTCATTCACAGCGAATCTGGAATTCATCTGAATCTCCACTCCCGGCAGGTTTTCGTGACACCACTGGTAAATATCCAAGTAAGCCAATGCTGGTTTTAAGTGGCCTGCTCATACTCTCAGCCGTGCTGTTCAATTTGCTATCCACTCAACCCTCTTCAGCTCCATTTTCCTGTCCACATAACCCAAACTTCAGAAACAATTGGTATCTCCTCCACAGAATGTTCCATTCATTGACGGCAAATCTTAAATTCATCTGACTCTCAACTCCCGGCGGGTTATCGTTACACCACTTGTGAATGTCCAAGTAAGCCAATGCTGGTTTTCAGTGGCCTGTTCATACTACGAGACGTGCTGTTCATTTGGCTATCCATTCCACCCTGTTCAGCTCTACATTTTCGTGTCCACAAAACCCAGCCTTCAGAAATCATTGGAATCACCACTAGAGAATGTTCCATTCATTCACTGCGAATCTGGAATTCATCTGAACCTCCACTCCTGGCAGGTTTTCGTTACGCCACTGGTGAATGTCCAAGTAACTCAATACTGGTTTTCAGAGGCATGTTCAACTCGCAGAAGTGCTGTTCAATGGGCTATCCACTCAATATTGGTCAGCTCTTCATTTTCCTCTCCACACAAACCAGCCTTCAGAAATCATTGGGCTCTCCACTACAGACTGTTCCATTCATTCACTGCGATTCTGCAATTCAGCTGACTCTCCGCTCCAGGCAGGTTTTCATTACAGCACTGGTGAATGACCAAGTAATCCAATGCTGGTTTTCAGCCGCCTTTTCACACTCGCAGTGTGCTGTTCAATTGTCTATCCACTCAAACCTGGTCAGCCTTTCATTTTCTTTTCCACAATATCAGACTTCAGAAATCATTGGAATCGCCAGTACAGAATGTTCCATTCATTCACTGCCAATCTGGAATTCATCTGAATCTGCACTCCAGGTAGGCTATCATTACACCACTTATGAATGTCCAAGTAACACAATGCTGGTTTTCAGCGGTCTGTTCACACTCTAAGCCCTGCTTTTTACTGGGTATCCACACAACTGTGGTCAGCTCTTCATTTTCATGTCCAAACAATCCAGACTTGAGAAATCATTGCAATCTCCAGTACAGAATGTTCCATTCATTCACTGCGAATCTGGAATTCAACTGAATCTCCACTACCTGCAGATTTATCTTACACCACTTGTGAATGTCCAAGTAAAACAATGCTGGTTTTCAGAGGCCTGTTCATGTTCGCAGTCGTGCTGTTCAATTGGCTATCCACTCAACCTGTTTTGCTCCTCATTTTCCTGTGCACACAACCCAGCCTTCAGAAATCATTGTAATCTCCACTACAGGATGTTCCATTCATTCACTGGGAATCTGGAATTCATCTGAATCTGCACTCCACGCAGGCTTTCGTTACACCACTGCTGAAAGTCGAAGTAATGCAATACTGGTTTTCAGTGGTCTGTTCACATTCGAAGCCGAGGCTTTTTACAGGCTATCCACTCAACACTGGTCAGCTCTTCATTTTCGTGTCCCCACAATCCAGATTTCAGAAATCATTGCAATCTCCACTACAGAATGTTCCATTCATTCACTGCGAGTCTGGAGTTTATCTGATTCTCCACTCCCGCCTGGTTAACATTACACCACTTGTGAATGTCCAAGTAAGCCAATGCTGGTTTTCAGAGGCCTGTTCATACTCGCAGCCGTGCTGTTTAATTGACAATTCACTCCACCCTGTTCAGCTCTTCATTGTCCCACCACACTACCAGCCTTCAGAAATCTTTGTTATCTCCACTACAGAATGTTCCATTCATTCACTGCGAATCTGGAATTCATCTGACTCTCAACTCCACGCAGGTTTTCATTACACCACTGTTGAATGTCCAAGTAACCCAATGCTGGTTTTCAGCGGCCTGTTCATATTCGCAGCCCTGCTGTTTACTTGGCTATCGATTCAAGCCTGGTCAGCTCTTCATTTTCCTGTCCACACAACACAGGCTTCAGAAATCATTGGAATCTCCTCTACAGAATGTTCCATTCATTCACTGCGAATGTGGAATTCAACTGACTCTCCACTCCATGCAGGTTTTCCTTACACCACTGATGAATGTCCAAGTAACCCAATGCTGGTTTTCAGCTGCATGTTCACACTCGCAGCCATGCTATACAATTGGCTTTCCACTAAATCCTGATTAGTTCTTGATTTTCCTTCCACACGACCCAGCCTTCAGAAATCGTTGGAATCTCCACTAGAGAATGTTCCATTCATTCACTGCGAATCTGGAATTCCTCTGAACCTCCACTCCCGGCAGGTTTTCGTTACACCACTGTTGAATGTCCAAGTAACCCAATGTTTTAAGTGTTTTCTTCACAAGCGCAGTGGTGCTGTTCAATTGGCTATCCACTCAACCCTGGCCAGCTCTACATTTTCCTGTCCACACCACAGAGACTGGAGAAATCATTGTTATCTCCACTACAGAATGTTCCATTCATTCACAGCGAATCTGGAATTCATCTGAATCTCCACTCCCGGCAGGTTTTCGTGACACCACTGGTAAATATCCAAGTAAGCCAATGCTGGTTTTAAGTGGCCTGCTCATACTCTCAGCCGTGCTGTTCAATTTGCTATCCACTCAACCCTCTTCAGCTCCATTTTCCTGTCCACATAACCCAAACTTCAGAAACAATTGGTATCTCCTCCACAGAATGTTCCATTCATTGACGGCAAATCTGAAATTCATCTAATTCTCAACTCCCGTCAGGTTTTCGTTACACCACTTGTGAATGTCCAATTAAGCCAAAGCTGGTTTTCAGTGGCCTGTTCTTACTACGAGACGTGCTGTTCATTTGGCTATCCATTCCACCCTGTTCAGCTCTACATTTTCGTGTCCACAAAACCCAGCCTTCAGAAATCATTGGAATCACCACTAGAGAATGTTCCATTCATTCACTGCGAATCTGGAATTCATCTGAATCTCCACTCCCGGCAGGTTTTCATTGCACCACTGCTGAATGTTCAAGTAACGCAATGATGGTTTTCAGCGGTCTATTCACACTCGAACCCGTGCTGTTCACGGTCTAGCGACTCAACACTGGTGAGTTCTTCTTTTTCCAGTTCAGACAATACAAACCTCAGAAACCATTGCAATCTACACTACAGAATGTTTCATTCATTCAGGCGAATCTTGAATTCATCTTGTTCTCCACTCCCAGCAGGTTTTCGTTTCACCACTGGTGAATGTCCAAGCAACCCAAGGCTGGTTTCAGCTGCGTGTTAACACTCGCAGCCGTGCTGTTCAATTGGCTATCCAGTGAACGCTGGTTAGCTCTTGATTTTCCTTCCACACACCGAGCCTTCAGAAATCATTCTTATCTCCACTTCAGAATGTTCCATTCGTTCCCTGCGAATCTGGAATTCCTCTGACTCTCCACACCAGGCAGATTTTCCTAACAACACTGGTGAATGACCAGGTAATCCAATGCTGGTTTTCAGCGGCTGTTCACACTCACAGCCTTGCTGTTCAATTGGCAATCCAGTCAAACCTAGTCAGCTCTTCATTTTCCTGTCCACACAACCCAGCGTTCAGAAATCATTGGAATCTCTACTACAGAAATTTCCATTCATTCACTGTGAATCTGGAAATACTCTGAATCTGCATTCCAGGAAGGCTTTCGTTACACCACTGATGAATGTCCAAGTAATGCAATGCTGCTTCTTAGTGGTCTGTTCACACTTGAAACCGTGCTGTTCATTGGCTATCCACTCAATATCGGTCAGCTCTTCAATATCCTGTCCAGACTATCCAGATTCCTAAATGTTGGCAATCACCACTACAGAATGTTCCATTCAATCACGCGAATCTGGAATTCATCAGAGTCTCCACTCCTGGAAGGTTTTCGTGACACCACTGGTAAATGTCCAAGGAAGACAATGCTGGTTTTAAGCCGCCTGCTAACACACTCAGCCGTGCTGTTCAATTTGCTATCCACCCAACCCTATTCAGCTCTACATTTTCCTGTCCTCATAACCCAACCTTCAGAAATAATTGGTATCTCCTCCACAGAATGTTCCGTTCATTCACTGCGAATCTTAAATTCATCTGACTCTCAACTCCCGGCGGGTTATCGTTACACCACTTGTGAATGTCCAAGTAAGCCAATGCTGGTTTTCAGTGGCCTGTTCATACTAAGAGACGTGCTGTTCATTTGGCTATCCACTCCACCCTGTTCAGCTCTACATTTTCGTGTCCACAAAACCCAGCCTTCAGAAATCATTGGAATCACCACTAGAGAATGTTCCATTCATTCACTGCGAATCTGGAATTCATCTGAACCTCCACTCCTGGCAGGTTTTCGTTACGCCACTGGTGAATGTCCAAGTAACTCAATACTGGTTTTCAGAGGCATGTTCAACTCGCAGAAGTGCTGTTCAATGGGCTATCCACTCAATATTGGTCAGCTCTTCATTTTCCTCTCCACACAAACCAGCCTTCAGAAATCATTGGGCTCTCCACTACAGACTGTTCCATTCATTCACTGCGATTCTGCAATTCATCTGACTCTCCGCTCCAGGCAGGTTTTCATTACAGCACTGGTGAATGACCAAGTAATCCAATGCTGGTTTTCAGCCGCCTTTTCACACTCGCAGTGTGCTGTTCAATTGTCTATCCACTCAAACCTGGTCAGCCTTTCATTTTCTTTTCCACAATATCAGACTTCAGAAATCATTGGAATCGCCAGTACAGAATGTTCCATTCATTCACTGCCAATCTGGAATTCATCTGAATCTGCACTCCAGGTAGGCTTTCATTACACCACTTATGAATGTCCAAGTAACACAATGCTGGTTTTCAGCGGTCTGTTCACACTCTAAGCCCTGCTTTTTACTGGGTATCCACACAACTGTGGTCAGCTCTTCATTTTCATGTCCAAACAATCCAGACTTGAGAAATCATTGCAATCTCCAGTACAGAATGTTCCATTCATTCACTGCGAATCTGGAATTCAACTGAATCTCCACTACCTGCAGATTTATCTTACACCACTTGTGAATGTCCAAGTAAAACAATGCTGGTTTTCAGAGGCCTGTTCATGTTCGCAGTCGTGCTGTTCAATTGGCTATCCACTCAACCTGTTTTGCTCCTCATTTTCCTGTGCACACAACCCAGCCTTCAGAAATCATTGTAATCTCCACTACAGGATGTTCCATTCATTCACTGGGAATCTGGAATTCATCTGAATCTGCACTCCACGCAGGCTTTCGTTACACCACTGCTGAAAGTCGAAGTAATGCAATACTGGTTTTCAGTGGTCTGTTCACATTCGAAGCCGAGGCTTTTTACAGGCTATCCACTCAACACTGGTCAGCTCTTCATTTTCGTGTCCCCACAATCCAGATTTCAGAAATCATTGCAATCTCCACTACAGAATGTTCCATTCATTCACTGCGAGTCTGGAGTTTATCTGATTCTCCACTCCCGCCTGGTTAACATTACACCACTTGTGAATGTCCAAGTAAGCCAATGCTGGTTTTCAGAGGCCTGTTCATACTCGCAGCCGTGCTGTTTAATTGACAATTCACTCCACCCTGTTCAGCTCTTCATTGTCCCACCACACTACCAGCCTTCAGAAATCTTTGTTATCTCCACTACAGAATGTTCCATTCATTCACTGCGAATCTGGAATTCATCTGACTCTCAACTCCACGCAGGTTTTCATTACACCACTGTTGAATGTCCAAGTAACCCAATGCTGGTTTTCAGCGGCCTGTTCATATTCGCAGCCCTGCTGTTTACTTGGCTATCGATTCAAGCCTGGTCAGCTCTTCATTTTCCTGTCCACACAACACAGGCTTCAGAAATCATTGGAATCTCCTCTACAGAATGTTCCATTCATTCACTGCGAATGTGGAATTCAACTGACTCTCCACTCCATGCAGGTTTTCCTTACACCACTGATGAATGTCCAAGTAACCCAATGCTGGTTTTCAGCTGCATGTTCACACTCGCAGCCATGCTATACAATTGGCTTTCCACTAAATCCTGATTAGTTCTTGATTTTCCTTCCACACGACCCAGCCTTCAGAAATCGTTGGAATCTCCACTAGAGAATGTTCCATTCATTCACTGCGAATCTGGAATTCCTCTGAACCTCCACTCCCGGCAGGTTTTCGTTACACCACTGTTGAATGTCCAAGTAACCCAATGTTTTAAGTGTTTTCTTCACAAGCGCAGTGGTGCTGTTCAATTGGCTATCCACTCAACCCTGGCCAGCTCTACATTTTCCTGTCCACACCACAGAGACTGGAGAAATCATTGTTATCTCCACTACAGAATGTTCCATTCATTCACAGCGAATCTGGAATTCATCTGAATCTCCACTCCCGGCAGGTTTTCGTGACACCACTGGTAAATATCCAAGTAAGCCAATGCTGGTTTTAAGTGGCCTGCTCATACTCTCAGCCGTGCTGTTCAATTTGCTATCCACTCAACCCTCTTCAGCTCCATTTTCCTGTCCACATAACCCAAACTTCAGAAACAATTGGTATCTCCTCCACAGAATGTTCCATTCATTGACGGCAAATCTGAAATTCATCTAATTCTCAACTCCCGTCAGGTTTTCGTTACACCACTTGTGAATGTCCAATTAAGCCAAAGCTGGTTTTCAGTGGCCTGTTCTTACTACGAGACGTGCTGTTCATTTGGCTATCCATTCCACCCTGTTCAGCTCTACATTTTCGTGTCCACAAAACCCAGCCTTCAGAAATCATTGGAATCACCACTAGAGAATGTTCCATTCATTCACTGCGAATCTGGAATTCATCTGAATCTCCACTCCCGGCAGGTTTTCATTGCACCACTGCTGAATGTTCAAGTAACGCAATGATGGTTTTCAGCGGTCTATTCACACTCGAACCCGTGCTGTTCACGGTCTAGCGACTCAACACTGGTGAGTTCTTCTTTTTCCAGTTCAGACAATACAAACCTCAGAAACCATTGCAATCTACACTACAGAATGTTTCATTCATTCAGGCGAATCTTGAATTCATCTTGTTCTCCACTCCCAGCAGGTTTTCGTTTCACCACTGGTGAATGTCCAAGCAACCCAAGGCTGGTTTCAGCTGCGTGTTAACACTCGCAGCCGTGCTGTTCAATTGGCTATCCAGTGAACGCTGGTTAGCTCTTGATTTTCCTTCCACACACCGAGCCTTCAGAAATCATTCTTATCTCCACTTCAGAATGTTCCATTCGTTCCCTGCGAATCTGGAATTCCTCTGACTCTCCACACCAGGCAGATTTTCCTAACAACACTGGTGAATGACCAGGTAATCCAATGCTGGTTTTCAGCGGCTGTTCACACTCACAGCCTTGCTGTTCAATTGGCAATCCAGTCAAACCTAGTCAGCTCTTCATTTTCCTGTCCACACAACCCAGCGTTCAGAAATCATTGGAATCTCTACTACAGAAATTTCCATTCATTCACTGTGAATCTGGAAATACTCTGAATCTGCATTCCAGGAAGGCTTTCGTTACACCACTGATGAATGTCCAAGTAATGCAATGCTGCTTCTTAGTGGTCTGTTCACACTCGAAACCGTGCTGTTCATTGGCTATCCACTCAATATCGGTCAGCTCTTCAATATCCTGTCCAGACTATCCAGATTCCTAAATGTTGGCAATCACCACTACAGAATGTTCCATTCAATCACGCGAATCTGGAATTCATCAGAGTCTCCACTCCTGGAAGGTTTTCGTGACACCACTGGTAAATGTCCAAGGAAGACAATGCTGGTTTTAAGCCGCCTGCTAACACACTCAGCCGTGCTGTTCAATTTGCTATCCACCCAACCCTATTCAGCTCTACATTTTCCTGTCCTCATAACCCAACCTTCAGAAATAATTGGTATCTCCTCCACAGAATGTTCCGTTCATTCACTGCGAATCTTAAATTCATCTGACTCTCAACTCCCGGCGGGTTATCGTTACACCACTTGTGAATGTCCAAGTAAGCCAATGCTGGTTTTCAGTGGCCTGTTCATACTAAGAGACGTGCTGTTCATTTGGCTATCCACTCCACCCTGTTCAGCTCTACATTCTCGTGTCCACAAAACCCAGCCTTCAGAAATCATTGGAATCACCACTAGAGAATGTTCCATTCATTCACTGCGAATCTGGAATTCATCTGAACCTCCACTCCTGGCAGGTTTTCGTTACGCCACTGGTGAATGTCCAAGTAACTCAATACTGGTTTTCAGAGGCATGTTCAACTCGCAGAAGTGCTGTTCAATGGGCTATCCACTCAATATTGGTCAGCTCTTCATTTTCCTCTCCACACAAACCAGCCTTCAGAAATCATTGGGCTCTCCACTACAGACTGTTCCATTCATTCACTGCGATTCTGCAATTCATCTGACTCTCCGCTCCAGGCAGGTTTTCATTACAGCACTGGTGAATGACCAAGTAATCCAATGCTGGTTTTCAGCCGCCTTTTCACACTCGCAGTGTGCTGTTCAATTGTCTATCCACTCAAACCTGGTCAGCCTTTCATTTTCTTTTCCACAATATCAGACTTCAGAAATCATTGGAATCGCCAGTACAGAATGTTCCATTCATTCACTGCCAATCTGGAATTCATCTGAATCTGCACTCCAGGTAGGTTTTCATTACACCACTTATGAATGTCCAAGTAACACAATGCTGGTTTTCAGCGGTCTGTTCACACTCTAAGCCCTGCTTTTTACTGGGTATCCACACAACTGTGGTCAGCTCTTCATTTTCATGTCCAAACAATCCAGACTTGAGAAATCATTGCAATCTCCAGTACAGAATGTTCCATTCATTCACTGCGAATCTGGAATTCAACTGAATCTCCACTACCTGCAGATTTATCTTACACCACTTGTGAATGTCCAAGTAAAACAATGCTGGTTTTCAGAGGCCTGTTCATGTTCGCAGTCGTGCTGTTCAATTGGCTATCCACTCAACCTGTTTTGCTCCTCATTTTCCTGTGCACACAACCCAGCCTTCAGAAATCATTGTAATCTCCACTACAGGATGTTCCATTCATTCACTGGGAATCTGGAATTCATCTGAATCTGCACTCCACGCAGGCTTTCGTTACACCACTGCTGAAAGTCGAAGTAATGCAATACTGGTTTTCAGTGGTCTGTTCACATTCGAAGCCGAGGCTTTTTACAGGCTATCCACTCAACACTGGTCAGCTCTTCATTTTCGTGTCCCCACAATCCAGATTTCAGAAATCATTGCAATCTCCACTACAGAATGTTCCATTCATTCACTGCGAGTCTGGAGTTTATCTGATTCTCCACTCCCGCCTGGTTAACATTACACCACTTGTGAATGTCCAAGTAAGCCAATGCTGGTTTTCAGAGGCCTGTTCATACTCGCAGCCGTGCTGTTTAATTGACAATTCACTCCACCCTGTTCAGCTCTTCATTGTCCCACCACACTACCAGCCTTCAGAAATCTTTGTTATCTCCACTACAGAATGTTCCATTCATTCACTGCGAATCTGGAATTCATCTGACTCTCAACTCCACGCAGGTTTTCATTACACCACTGTTGAATGTCCAAGTAACCCAATGCCGGTTTTCAGCGGCCTGTTCATATTCGCAGCCCTGCTGTTTACTTGGCTATCGATTCAAGCCTGGTCAGCTCTTCATTTTCCTGTCCACACAACACAGGCTTCAGAAATCATTGGAATCTCCTCTACAGAATGTTCCATTCATTCACTGCGAATGTGGAATTCAACTGACTCTCCACTCCATGCAGGTTTTCCTTACACCACTGATGAATGTCCAAGTAACCCAATGCTGGTTTTCAGCTGCATGTTCACACTCGCAGCCATGCTATACAATTGGCTTTCCACTAAATCCTGATTAGTTCTTGATTTTCCTTCCACACGACCCAGCCTTCAGAAATCGTTGGAATCTCCACTAGAGAATGTTCCATTCATTCACTGCGAATCTGGAATTCCTCTGAACCTCCACTCCCGGCAGGTTTTCGTTACACCACTGTTGAATGTCCAAGTAACCCAATGTTTTAAGTGTTTTCTTCACAAGCGCAGTGGTGCTGTTCAATTGGCTATCCACTCAACCCTGGCCAGCTCTACATTTTCCTGTCCACACCACAGAGACTGGAGAAATCATTGTTATCTCCACTACAGAATGTTCCATTCATTCACAGCGAATCTGGAATTCATCTGAATCTCCACTCCCGGCAGGTTTTCGTGACACCACTGGTAAATATCCAAGTAAGCCAATGCTGGTTTTAAGTGGCCTGCTCATACTCTCAGCCGTGCTGTTCAATTTGCTATCCACTCAACCCTCTTCAGCTCCATTTTCCTGTCCACATAACCCAAACTTCAGAAACAATTGGTATCTCCTCCACAGAATGTTCCATTCATTGACGGCAAATCTGAAATTCATCTAATTCTCAACTCCCGTCAGGTTTTCGTTACACCACTTGTGAATGTCCAATTAAGCCAAAGCTGGTTTTCAGTGGCCTGTTCTTACTACGAGACGTGCTGTTCATTTGGCTATCCATTCCACCCTGTTCAGCTCTACATTTTCGTGTCCACAAAACCCAGCCTTCTGAAATCATTGGAATCACCACTAGAGAATGTTCCATTCATTCACTGCGAATCTGGAATTCATCTGAATCTCCACTCCCGGCAGGTTTTCATTGCACCACTGCTGAATGTTCAAGTAACGCAATGATGGTTTTCAGCGGTCTATTCACACTCGAACCCGTGCTGTTCACGGTCTAGCGACTCAACACTGGTGAGTTCTTCTTTTTCCAGTTCAGACAATACAAACCTCAGAAACCATTGCAATCTACACTACAGAATGTTTCATTCATTCAGGCGAATCTTGAATTCATCTTGTTCTCCACTCCCAGCAGGTTTTCGTTTCACCACTGGTGAATGTCCAAGCAACCCAAGGCTGGTTTCAGCTGCGTGTTAACACTCGCAGCCGTGCTGTTCAATTGGCTATCCAGTGAACGCTGGTTAGCTCTTGATTTTCCTTCCACACACCGAGCCTTCAGAAATCATTCTTATCTCCACTTCAGAATGTTCCATTCGTTCCCTGCGAATCTGGAATTCCTCTGACTCTCCACACCAGGCAGATTTTCCTAACAACACTGGTGAATGACCAGGTAATCCAATGCTGGTTTTCAGCGGCTGTTCACACTCACAGCCTTGCTGTTCAATTGGCAATCCAGTCAAAACTAGTCAGCTCTTCATTTTCCTGTCCACACAACCCAGCGTTCAGAAATCATTGGAATCTCTACTACAGAAATTTCCATTCATTCACTGTGAATCTGGAAATACTCTGAATCTGCATTCCAGGAAGGCTTTCGTTACACCACTGATGAATGTCCAAGTAATGCAATGCTGCTTCTTAGTGGTCTGTTCACACTCGAAACCGTGCTGTTCATTGGCTATCCACTCAATATCGGTCAGCTCTTCAATATCCTGTCCAGACTATCCAGATTCCTAAATGTTGGCAATCACCACTACAGAATGTTCCATTCAATCACGCGAATCTGGAATTCATCAGAGTCTCCACTCCTGGAAGGTTTTCGTGACACCACTGGTAAATGTCCAAGGAAGACAATGCTGGTTTTAAGCCGCCTGCTAACACACTCAGCCGTGCTGTTCAATTTGCTATCCACCCAACCCTATTCAGCTCTACATTTTCCTGTCCTCATAACCCAACCTTCAGAAATAATTGGTATCTCCTCCACAGAATGTTCCGTTCATTCACTGCGAATCTTAAATTCATCTGACTCTCAACTCCCGGCGGGTTATCGTTACACCACTTGTGAATGTCCAAGTAAGCCAATGCTGGTTTTCAGTGGCCTGTTCATACTAAGAGACGTGCTGTTCATTTGGCTATCCACTCCACCCTGTTCAGCTCTACATTTTCGTGTCCACAAAACCCAGCCTTCAGAAATCATTGGAATCACCACTAGAGAATGTTCCATTCATTCACTGAGAATCTGGAATTCCTCTGAACCTCCACTCCTGGCAGGTTTTCGTTACGCCACTGGTGAATGTCCAAGTAACTCAATACTGGTTTTCAGAGGCATGTTCAACTCGCAGAAGTGCTGTTCAATGGGCTATCCACTCAATATTGGTCAGCTCTTCATTTTCCTCTCCACACAAACCAGCCTTCAGAAATCATTGGGCTCTCCACTACAGACTGTTCCATTCATTCACTGCGATTCTGCAATTCATCTGACTCTCCGCTCCAGGCAGGTTTTCATTACAGCACTGGTGAATGACCAAGTAATCCAATGCTGGTTTTCAGCCGCCTTTTCACACTCGCAGTGTGCTGTTCAATTGTCTATCCACTCAAACCTGGTCAGCCTTTCATTTTCTTTTCCACAATATCAGACTTCAGAAATCATTGGAATCGCCAGTACAGAATGTTCCATTCATTCACTGCCAATCTGGAATTCATCTGAATCTGCACTCCAGGTAGGCTTTCATTACACCACTTATGAATGTCCAAGTAACACAATGCTGGTTTTCAGCGGTCTGTTCACACTCTAAGCCCTGCTTTTTACTGGGTATCCACACAACTGTGGTCAGCTCTTCATTTTCATGTCCAAACAATCCAGACTTGAGAAATCATTGCAATCTCCAGTACAGAATGTTCCATTCATTCACTGCGAATCTGGAATTCAACTGAATCTCCACTACCTGCAGATTTATCTTACACCACTTGTGAATGTCCAAGTAAAACAATGCTGGTTTTCAGAGGCCTGTTCATGTTCGCAGTCGTGCTGTTCAATTGGCTATCCACTCAACCTGTTTTGCTCCTCATTTTCCTGTGCACACAACCCAGCCTTCAGAAATCATTGTAATCTCCACTACAGGATGTTCCATTCATTCACTGGGAATCTGGAATTCATCTGAATCTGCACTCCACGCAGGCTTTCGTTACACCACTGCTGAAAGTCGAAGTAATGCAATACTGGTTTTCAGTGGTCTGTTCACATTCGAAGCCGAGGCTTTTTACAGGCTATCCACTCAACACTGGTCAGCTCTTCATTTTCGTGTCCCCACAATCCAGATTTCAGAAATCATTGCAATCTCCACTACAGAATGTTCCATTCATTCACTGCGAGTCTGGAGTTTATCTGATTCTCCACTCCCGCCTGGTTAACATTACACCACTTGTGAATGTCCAAGTAAGCCAATGCTGGTTTTCAGAGGCCTGTTCATACTCGCAGCCGTGCTGTTTAATTGACAATTCACTCCACCCTGTTCAGCTCTTCATTGTCCCACCACACTACCAGCCTTCAGAAATCTTTGTTATCTCCACTACAGAATGTTCCATTCATTCACTGCGAATCTGGAATTCATCTGACTCTCAACTCCACGCAGGTTTTCATTACACCACTGTTGAATGTCCAAGTAACCCAATGCTGGTTTTCAGCGGCCTGTTCATATTCGCAGCCCTGCTGTTTACTTGGCTATCGATTCAAGCCTGGTCAGCTCTTCATTTTCCTGTCCACACAACACAGGCTTCAGAAATCATTGGAATCTCCTCTACAGAATGTTCCATTCATTCACTGCGAATGTGGAATTCAACTGACTCTCCACTCCATGCAGGTTTTCCTTACACCACTGATGAATGTCCAAGTAACCCAATGCTGGTTTTCAGCTGCATGTTCACACTCGCAGCCATGCTATACAATTGGCTTTCCACTAAATCCTGATTAGTTCTTGATTTTCCTTCCACACGACCCAGCCTTCAGAAATCGTTGGAATCTCCACTAGAGAATGTTCCATTCATTCACTGCGAATCTGGAATTCCTCTGAACCTCCACTCCCGGCAGGTTTTCGTTACACCACTGTTGAATGTCCAAGTAACCCAATGTTTTAAGTGTTTTCTTCACAAGCGCAGTGGTGCTGTTCAATTGGCTATCCACTCAACCCTGGCCAGCTCTACATTTTCCTGTCCACACCACAGAGACTGGAGAAATCATTGTTATCTCCACTACAGAATGTTCCATTCATTCACAGCGAATCTGGAATTCATCTGAATCTCCACTCCCGGCAGGTTTTCGTGACACCACTGGTAAATATCCAAGTAAGCCAATGCTGGTTTTAAGTGGCCTGCTCATACTCTCAGCCGTGCTGTTCAATTTGCTATCCACTCAACCCTCTTCAGCTCCATTTTCCTGTCCACATAACCCAAACTTCAGAAACAATTGGTATCTCCTCCACAGAATGTTCCATTCATTGACGGCAAATCTGAAATTCATCTAATTCTCAACTCCCGTCAGGTTTTCGTTACACCACTTGTGAATGTCCAATTAAGCCAAAGCTGGTTTTCAGTGGCCTGTTCTTACTACGAGACGTGCTGTTCATTTGGCTATCCATTCCACCCTGTTCAGCTCTACATTTTCGTGTCCACAAAACCCAGCCTTCAGAAATCATTGGAATCACCACTAGAGAATGTTCCATTCATTCACTGCGAATCTGGAATTCATCTGAATCTCCACTCCCGGCAGGTTTTCATTGCACCACTGCTGAATGTTCAAGTAACGCAATGATGGTTTTCAGCGGTCTATTCACACTCGAACCCGTGCTGTTCACGGTCTAGCGACTCAACACTGGTGAGTTCTTCTTTTTCCAGTTCAGACAATACAAACCTCAGAAACCATTGCAATCTACACTACAGAATGTTTCATTCATTCAGGCGAATCTTGAATTCATCTTGTTCTCCACTCCCAGCAGGTTTTCGTTTCACCACTGGTGAATGTCCAAGCAACCCAAGGCTGGTTTCAGCTGCGTGTTAACACTCGCAGCCGTGCTGTTCAATTGGCTATCCAGTGAACGCTGGTTAGCTCTTGATTTTCCTTCCACACACCGAGCCTTCAGAAATCATTCTTATCTCCACTTCAGAATGTTCCATTCGTTCCCTGCGAATCTGGAATTCCTCTGACTCTCCACACCAGGCAGATTTTCCTAACAACACTGGTGAATGACCAGGTAATCCAATGCTGGTTTTCAGCGGCTGTTCACACTCACAGCCTTGCTGTTCAATTGGCAATCCAGTCAAACCTAGTCAGCTCTTCATTTTCCTGTCCACACAACCCAGCGTTCAGAAATCATTGGAATCTCTACTACAGAAATTTCCATTCATTCACTGTGAATCTGGAAATACTCTGAATCTGCATTCCAGGAAGGCTTTCGTTACACCACTGATGAATGTCCAAGTAATGCAATGCTGCTTCTTAGTGGTCTGTTCACACTCGAAACCGTGCTGTTCATTGGCTATCCACTCAATATCGGTCAGCTCTTCAATATCCTGTCCAGACTATCCAGATTCCTAAATGTTGGCAATCACCACTACAGAATGTTCCATTCAATCACGCGAATCTGGAATTCATCAGAGTCTCCACTCCTGGAAGGTTTTCGTGACACCACTGGTAAATGTCCAAGGAAGACAATGCTGGTTTTAAGCCGCCTGCTAACACACTCAGCCGTGCTGTTCAATTTGCTATCCACCCAACCCTATTCAGCTCTACATTTTCCTGTCCTCATAACCCAACCTTCAGAAATAATTGGTATCTCCTCCACAGAATGTTCCGTTCATTCACTGCGAATCTTAAATTCATCTGACTCTCAACTCCCGGCGGGTTATCGTTACACCACTTGTGAATGTCCAAGTAAGCCAATGCTGGTTTTCAGTGGCCTGTTCATACTAAGAGACGTGCTGTTCATTTGGCTATCCACTCCACCCTGTTCAGCTCTACATTCTCGTGTCCACAAAACCCAGCCTTCAGAAATCATTGGAATCACCACTAGAGAATGTTCCATTCATTCACTGCGAATCTGGAATTCCTCTGAACCTCCACTCCTGGCAGGTTTTCGTTACGCCACTGGTGAATGTCCAAGTAACTCAATACTGGTTTTCAGAGGCATGTTCAACTCGCAGAAGTGCTGTTCAATGGGCTATCCACTCAATATTGGTCAGCTCTTCATTTTCCTCTCCACACAAACCAGCCTTCAGAAATCATTGGGCTCTCCACTACAGACTGTTCCATTCATTCACTGCGATTCTGCAATTCATCTGACTCTCCGCTCCAGGCAGGTTTTCATTACAGCACTGGTGAATGACCAAGTAATCCAATGCTGGTTTTCAGCCGCCTTTTCACACTCGCAGTGTGCTGTTCAATTGTCTATCCACTCAAACCTGGTCAGCCTTTCATTTTCTTTTCCACAATATCAGACTTCAGAAATCATTGGAATCGCCAGTACAGAATGTTCCATTCATTCACTGCCAATCTGGAATTCATCTGAATCTGCACTCCAGGTAGGCTTTCATTACACCACTTATGAATGTCCAAGTAACACAATGCTGGTTTTCAGCGGTCTGTTCACACTCTAAGCCCTGCTTTTTACTGGGTATCCACACAACTGTGGTCAGCTCTTCATTTTCATGTCCAAACAATCCAGACTTGAGAAATCATTGCAATCTCCAGTACAGAATGTTCCATTCATTCACTGCGAATCTGGAATTCAACTGAATCTCCACTACCTGCAGATTTATCTTACACCACTTGTGAATGTCCAAGTAAAACAATGCTGGTTTTCAGAGGCCTGTTCATGTTCGCAGTCGTGCTGTTCAATTGGCTATCCACTCAACCTGTTTTGCTCCTCATTTTCCTGTGCACACAACCCAGCCTTCAGAAATCATTGTAATCTCCACTACAGGATGTTCCATTCATTCACTGGGAATCTGGAATTCATCTGAATCTGCACTCCACGCAGGCTTTCGTTACACCACTGCTGAAAGTCGAAGTAATGCAATACTGGTTTTCAGTGGTCTGTTCACATTCGAAGCCGAGGCTTTTTACAGGCTATCCACTCAACACTGGTCAGCTCTTCATTTTCGTGTCCCCACAATCCAGATTTCAGAAATCATTGCAATCTCCACTACAGAATGTTCCATTCATTCACTGCGAGTCTGGAGTTTATCTGATTCTCCACTCCCGCCTGGTTAACATTACACCACTTGTGAATGTCCAAGTAAGCCAATGCTGGTTTTCAGAGGCCTGTTCATACTCGCAGCCGTGCTGTTTAATTGACAATTCACTCCACCCTGTTCAGCTCTTCATTGTCCCACCACACTACCAGCCTTCAGAAATCTTTGTTATCTCCACTACAGAATGTTCCATTCATTCACTGCGAATCTGGAATTCATCTGACTCTCAACTCCACGCAGGTTTTCATTACACCACTGTTGAATGTCCAAGTAACCCAATGCCGGTTTTCAGCGGCCTGTTCATATTCGCAGCCCTGCTGTTTACTTGGCTATCGATTCAAGCCTGGTCAGCTCTTCATTTTCCTGTCCACACAACACAGGCTTCAGAAATCATTGGAATCTCCTCTACAGAATGTTCCATTCATTCACTGCGAATGTGGAATTCAACTGACTCTCCACTCCATGCAGGTTTTCCTTACACCACTGATGAATGTCCAAGTAACCCAATGCTGGTTTTCAGCTGCATGTTCACACTCGCAGCCATGCTATACAATTGGCTTTCCACTAAATCCTGATTAGTTCTTGATTTTCCTTCCACACGACCCAGCCTTCAGAAATCGTTGGAATCTCCACTAGAGAATGTTCCATTCATTCACTGCGAATCTGGAATTCCTCTGAACCTCCACTCCCGGCAGGTTTTCGTTACACCACTGTTGAATGTCCAAGTAACCCAATGTTTTAAGTGTTTTCTTCACAAGCGCAGTGGTGCTGTTCAATTGGCTATCCACTCAACCCTGGCCAGCTCTACATTTTCCTGTCCACACCACAGAGACTGGAGAAATCATTGTTATCTCCACTACAGAATGTTCCATTCATTCACAGCGAATCTGGAATTCATCTGAATCTCCACTCCCGGCAGGTTTTCGTGACACCACTGGTAAATATCCAAGTAAGCCAATGCTGGTTTTAAGTGGCCTGCTCATACTCTCAGCCGTGCTGTTCAATTTGCTATCCACTCAACCCTCTTCAGCTCCATTTTCCTGTCCACATAACCCAAACTTCAGAAACAATTGGTATCTCCTCCACAGAATGTTCCATTCATTGACGGCAAATCTGAAATTCATCTAATTCTCAACTCCCGTCAGGTTTTCGTTACACCACTTGTGAATGTCCAATTAAGCCAAAGCTGGTTTTCAGTGGCCTGTTCTTACTACGAGACGTGCTGTTCATTTGGCTATCCATTCCACCCTGTTCAGCTCTACATTTTCGTGTCCACAAAACCCAGCCTTCAGAAATCATTGGAATCACCACTAGAGAATGTTCCATTCATTCACTGCGAATCTGGAATTCATCTGAATCTCCACTCCCGGCAGGTTTTCATTGCACCACTGCTGAATGTTCAAGTAACGCAATGATGGTTTTCAGCGGTCTATTCACACTCGAACCCGTGCTGTTCACGGTCTAGCGACTCAACACTGGTGAGTTCTTCTTTTTCCAGTTCAGACAATACAAACCTCAGAAACCATTGCAATCTACACTACAGAATGTTTCATTCATTCAGGCGAATCTTGAATTCATCTTGTTCTCCACTCCCAGCAGGTTTTCGTTTCACCACTGGTGAATGTCCAAGCAACCCAAGGCTGGTTTCAGCTGCGTGTTAACACTCGCAGCCGTGCTGTTCAATTGGCTATCCAGTGAACGCTGGTTAGCTCTTGATTTTCCTTCCACACACCGAGCCTTCAGAAATCATTCTTATCTCCACTTCAGAATGTTCCATTCGTTCCCTGCGAATCTGGAATTCCTCTGACTCTCCACACCAGGCAGATTTTCCTAACAACACTGGTGAATGACCAGGTAATCCAATGCTGGTTTTCAGCGGCTGTTCACACTCACAGCCTTGCTGTTCAATTGGCAATCCAGTCAAACCTAGTCAGCTCTTCATTTTCCTGTCCACACAACCCAGCGTTCAGAAATCATTGGAATCTCTACTACAGAAATTTCCATTCATTCACTGTGAATCTGGAAATACTCTGAATCTGCATTCCAGGAAGGCTTTCGTTACACCACGGATGAATGTCCAAGTAATGCAATGCTGCTTCTTAGTGGTCTGTTCACACTCGAAACCGTGCTGTTCATTGGCTATCCACTCAATATCGGTCAGCTCTTCAATATCCTGTCCAGACTATCCAGATTCCTAAATGTTGGCAATCACCACTACAGAATGTTCCATTCAATCACGCGAATCTGGAATTCATCAGAGTCTCCACTCCTGGAAGGTTTTCGTGACACCACTGGTAAATGTCCAAGGAAGACAATGCTGGTTTTAAGCCGCCTGCTAACACACTCAGCCGTGCTGTTCAATTTGCTATCCACCCAACCCTATTCAGCTCTACATTTTCCTGTCCTCATAACCCAACCTTCAGAAATAATTGGTATCTCCTCCACAGAATGTTCCGTTCATTCACTGCGAATCTTAAATTCATCTGACTCTCAACTCCCGGCGGGTTATCGTTACACCACTTGTGAATGTCCAAGTAAGCCAATGCTGGTTTTCAGTGGCCTGTTCATACTAAGAGACGTGCTGTTCATTTGGCTATCCACTCCACCCTGTTCAGCTCTACATTTTCGTGTCCACAAAACCCAGCCTTCAGAAATCATTGGAATCACCACTAGAGAATGTTCCATTCATTCACTGCGAATCTGGAATTCCTCTGAACCTCCACTCCTGGCAGGTTTTCGTTACGCCACTGGTGAATGTCCAAGTAACTCAATACTGGTTTTCAGAGGCATGTTCAACTCGCAGAAGTGCTGTTCAATGGGCTATCCACTCAATATTGGTCAGCTCTTCATTTTCCTCTCCACACAAACCAGCCTTCAGAAATCATTGGGCTCTCCACTACAGACTGTTCCATTCATTCACTGCGATTCTGCAATTCATCTGACTCTCCGCTCCAGGCAGGTTTTCATTACAGCACTGGTGAATGACCAAGTAATCCAATGCTGGTTTTCAGCCGCCTTTTCACACTCGCAGTGTGCTGTTCAATTGTCTATCCACTCAAACCTGGTCAGCCTTTCATTTTCTTTTCCACAATATCAGACTTCAGAAATCATTGGAATCGCCAGTACAGAATGTTCCATTCATTCACTGCCAATCTGGAATTCATCTGAATCTGCACTCCAGGTAGGCTTTCATTACACCACTTATGAATGTCCAAGTAACACAATGCTGGTTTTCAGCGGTCTGTTCACACTCTAAGCCCTGCTTTTTACTGGGTATCCACACAACTGTGGTCAGCTCTTCATTTTCATGTCCAAACAATCCAGACTTGAGAAATCATTGCAATCTCCAGTACAGAATGTTCCATTCATTCACTGCGAATCTGAAATTCAACTGAATCTCCACTACCTGCAGATTTATCTTACACCACTTGTGAATGTCCAAGTAAAACAATGCTGGTTTTCAGAGGCCTGTTCATGTTCGCAGTCGTGCTGTTCAATTGGCTATCCACTCAACCTGTTTTGCTCCTCATTTTCCTGTGCACACAACCCAGCCTTCAGAAATCATTGTAATCTCCACTACAGGATGTTCCATTCATTCACTGGGAATCTGGAATTCATCTGAATCTGCACTCCACGCAGGCTTTCGTTACACCACTGCTGAAAGTCGAAGTAATGCAATACTGGTTTTCAGTGGTCTGTTCACATTCGAAGCCGAGGCTTTTTACAGGCTATCCACTCAACACTGGTCAGCTCTTCATTTTCGTGTCCCCACAATCCAGATTTCAGAAATCATTGCAATCTCCACTACAGAATGTTCCATTCATTCACTGCGAGTCTGGAGTTTATCTGATTCTCCACTCCCGCCTGGTTAACATTACACCACTTGTGAATGTCCAAGTAAGCCAATGCTGGTTTTCAGAGGCCTGTTCATACTCGCAGCCGTGCTGTTTAATTGACAATTCACTCCACCCTGTTCAGCTCTTCATTGTCCCACCACACTACCAGCCTTCAGAAATCTTTGTTATCTCCACTACAGAATGTTCCATTCATTCACTGCGAATCTGGAATTCATCTGACTCTCAACTCCACGCAGGTTTTCATTACACCACTGTTGAATGTCCAAGTAACCCAATGCTGGTTTTCAGCGGCCTGTTCATATTCGCAGCCCTGCTGTTTACTTGGCTATCGATTCAAGCCTGGTCAGCTCTTCATTTTCCTGTCCACACAACACAGGCTTCAGAAATCATTGGAATCTCCTCTACAGAATGTTCCATTCATTCACTGCGAATGTGGAATTCAACTGACTCTCCACTCCATGCAGGTTTTCCTTACACCACTGATGAATGTCCAAGTAACCCAATGCTGGTTTTCAGCTGCATGTTCACACTCGCAGCCATGCTATACAATTGGCTTTCCACTAAATCCTGATTAGTTCTTGATTTTCCTTCCACACGACCCAGCCTTCAGAAATCGTTGGAATCTCCACTAGAGAATGTTCCATTCATTCACTGCGAATCTGGAATTCCTCTGAACCTCCACTCCCGGCAGGTTTTCGTTACACCACTGTTGAATGTCCAAGTAACCCAATGTTTTAAGTGTTTTCTTCACAAGCGCAGTGGTGCTGTTCAATTGGCTATCCACTCAACCCTGGCCAGCTCTACATTTTCCTGTCCACACCACAGAGACTGGAGAAATCATTGTTATCTCCACTACAGAATGTTCCATTCATTCACAGCGAATCTGGAATTCATCTGAATCTCCACTCCCGGCAGGTTTTCGTGACACCACTGGTAAATATCCAAGTAAGCCAATGCTGGTTTTAAGTGGCCTGCTCATACTCTCAGCCGTGCTGTTCAATTTGCTATCCACTCAACCCTCTTCAGCTCCATTTTCCTGTCCACATAACCCAAACTTCAGAAACAATTGGTATCTCCTCCACAGAATGTTCCATTCATTGACGGCAAATCTGAAATTCATCTAATTCTCAACTCCCGTCAGGTTTTCGTTACACCACTTGTGAATGTCCAATTAAGCCAAAGCTGGTTTTCAGTGGCCTGTTCTTACTACGAGACGTGCTGTTCATTTGGCTATCCATTCCACCCTGTTCAGCTCTACATTTTCGTGTCCACAAAACCCAGCCTTCAGAAATCATTGGAATCACCACTAGAGAATGTTCCATTCATTCACTGCGAATCTGGAATTCATCTGAATCTCCACTCCCGGCAGGTTTTCATTGCACCACTGCTGAATGTTCAAGTAACGCAATGATGGTTTTCAGCGGTCTATTCACACTCGAACCCGTGCTGTTCACGGTCTAGCGACTCAACACTGGTGAGTTCTTCTTTTTCCAGTTCAGACAATACAAACCTCAGAAACCATTGCAATCTACACTACAGAATGTTTCATTCATTCAGGCGAATCTTGAATTCATCTTGTTCTCCACTCCCAGCAGGTTTTCGTTTCACCACTGGTGAATGTCCAAGCAACCCAAGGCTGGTTTCAGCTGCGTGTTAACACTCGCAGCCGTGCTGTTCAATTGGCTATCCAGTGAACGCTGGTTAGCTCTTGATTTTCCTTCCACACACCGAGCCTTCAGAAATCATTCTTATCTCCACTTCAGAATGTTCCATTCGTTCCCTGCGAATCTGGAATTCCTCTGACTCTCCACACCAGGCAGATTTTCCTAACAACACTGGTGAATGACCAGGTAATCCAATGCTGGTTTTCAGCGGCTGTTCACACTCACAGCCTTGCTGTTCAATTGGCAATCCAGTCAAACCTAGTCAGCTCTTCATTTTCCTGTCCACACAACCCAGCGTTCAGAAATCATTGGAATCTCTACTACAGAAATTTCCATTCATTCACTGTGAATCTGGAAATACTCTGAATCTGCATTCCAGGAAGGCTTTCGTTACACCACTGATGAATGTCCAAGTAATGCAATGCTGCTTCTTAGTGGTCTGTTCACACTCGAAACCGTGCTGTTCATTGGCTATCCACTCAATATCGGTCAGCTCTTCAATATCCTGTCCAGACTATCCAGATTCCTAAATGTTGGCAATCACCACTACAGAATGTTCCATTCAATCACGCGAATCTGGAATTCATCAGAGTCTCCACTCCTGGAAGGTTTTCGTGACACCACTGGTAAATGTCCAAGGAAGACAATGCTGGTTTTAAGCCGCCTGCTAACACACTCAGCCGTGCTGTTCAATTTGCTATCCACCCAACCCTATTCAGCTCTACATTTTCCTGTCCTCATAACCCAACCTTCAGAAATAATTGGTATCTCCTCCACAGAATGTTCCGTTCATTCACTGCGAATCTTAAATTCATCTGACTCTCAACTCCCGGCGGGTTATCGTTACACCACTTGTGAATGTCCAAGTAAGCCAATGCTGGTTTTCAGTGGCCTGTTCATACTAAGAGACGTGCTGTTCATTTGGCTATCCACTCCACCCTGTTCAGCTCTACATTCTCGTGTCCACAAAACCCAGCCTTCAGAAATCATTGGAATCACCACTAGAGAATGTTCCATTCATTCACTGCGAATCTGGAATTCCTCTGAACCTCCACTCCTGGCAGGTTTTCGTTACGCCACTGGTGAATGTCCAAGTAACTCAATACTGGTTTTCAGAGGCATGTTCAACTCGCAGAAGTGCTGTTCAATGGGCTATCCACTCAATATTGGTCAGCTCTTCATTTTCCTCTCCACACAAACCAGCCTTCAGAAATCATTGGGCTCTCCACTACAGACTGTTCCATTCATTCACTGCGATTCTGCAATTCATCTGACTCTCCGCTCCAGGCAGGTTTTCATTACAGCACTGGTGAATGACCAAGTAATCCAATGCTGGTTTTCAGCCGCCTTTTCACACTCGCAGTGTGCTGTTCAATTGTCTATCCACTCAAACCTGGTCAGCCTTTCATTTTCTTTTCCACAATATCAGACTTCAGAAATCATTGGAATCGCCAGTACAGAATGTTCCATTCATTCACTGCCAATCTGGAATTCATCTGAATCTGCACTCCAGGTAGGTTTTCATTACACCACTTATGAATGTCCAAGTAACACAATGCTGGTTTTCAGCGGTCTGTTCACACTCTAAGCCCTGCTTTTTACTGGGTATCCACACAACTGTGGTCAGCTCTTCATTTTCATGTCCAAACAATCCAGACTTGAGAAATCATTGCAATCTCCAGTACAGAATGTTCCATTCATTCACTGCGAATCTGGAATTCAACTGAATCTCCACTACCTGCAGATTTATCTTACACCACTTGTGAATGTCCAAGTAAAACAATGCTGGTTTTCAGAGGCCTGTTCATGTTCGCAGTCGTGCTGTTCAATTGGCTATCCACTCAACCTGTTTTGCTCCTCATTTTCCTGTGCACACAACCCAGCCTTCAGAAATCATTGTAATCTCCACTACAGGATGTTCCATTCATTCACTGGGAATCTGGAATTCATCTGAATCTGCACTCCACGCAGGCTTTCGTTACACCACTGCTGAAAGTCGAAGTAATGCAATACTGGTTTTCAGTGGTCTGTTCACATTCGAAGCCGAGGCTTTTTACAGGCTATCCACTCAACACTGGTCAGCTCTTCATTTTCGTGTCCCCACAATCCAGATTTCAGAAATCATTGCAATCTCCACTACAGAATGTTCCATTCATTCACTGCGAGTCTGGAGTTTATCTGATTCTCCACTCCCGCCTGGTTAACATTACACCACTTGTGAATGTCCAAGTAAGCCAATGCTGGTTTTCAGAGGCCTGTTCATACTCGCAGCCGTGCTGTTTAATTGACAATTCACTCCACCCTGTTCAGCTCTTCATTGTCCCACCACACTACCAGCCTTCAGAAATCTTTGTTATCTCCACTACAGAATGTTCCATTCATTCACTGCGAATCTGGAATTCATCTGACTCTCAACTCCACGCAGGTTTTCATTACACCACTGTTGAATGTCCAAGTAACCCAATGCCGGTTTTCAGCGGCCTGTTCATATTCGCAGCCCTGCTGTTTACTTGGCTATCGATTCAAGCCTGGTCAGCTCTTCATTTTCCTGTCCACACAACACAGGCTTCAGAAATCATTGGAATCTCCTCTACAGAATGTTCCATTCATTCACTGCGAATGTGGAATTCAACTGACTCTCCACTCCATGCAGGTTTTCCTTACACCACTGATGAATGTCCAAGTAACCCAATGCTGGTTTTCAGCTGCATGTTCACACTCGCAGCCATGCTATACAATTGGCTTTCCACTAAATCCTGATTAGTTCTTGATTTTCCTTCCACACGACCCAGCCTTCAGAAATCGTTGGAATCTCCACTAGAGAATGTTCCATTCATTCACTGCGAATCTGGAATTCCTCTGAACCTCCACTCCCGGCAGGTTTTCGTTACACCACTGTTGAATGTCCAAGTAACCCAATGTTTTAAGTGTTTTCTTCACAAGCGCAGTGGTGCTGTTCAATTGGCTATCCACTCAACCCTGGCCAGCTCTACATTTTCCTGTCCACACCACAGAGACTGGAGAAATCATTGTTATCTCCACTACAGAATGTTCCATTCATTCACAGCGAATCTGGAATTCATCTGAATCTCCACTCCCGGCAGGTTTTCGTGACACCACTGGTAAATATCCAAGTAAGCCAATGCTGGTTTTAAGTGGCCTGCTCATACTCTCAGCCGTGCTGTTCAATTTGCTATCCACTCAACCCTCTTCAGCTCCATTTTCCTGTCCACATAACCCAAACTTCAGAAACAATTGGTATCTCCTCCACAGAATGTTCCATTCATTGACGGCAAATCTGAAATTCATCTAATTCTCAACTCCCGTCAGGTTTTCGTTACACCACTTGTGAATGTCCAATTAAGCCAAAGCTGGTTTTCAGTGGCCTGTTCTTACTACGAGACGTGCTGTTCATTTGGCTATCCATTCCACCCTGTTCAGCTCTACATTTTCGTGTCCACAAAACCCAGCCTTCAGAAATCATTGGAATCACCACTAGAGAATGTTCCATTCATTCACTGCGAATCTGGAATTCATCTGAATCTCCACTCCCGGCAGGTTTTCATTGCACCACTGCTGAATGTTCAAGTAACGCAATGATGGTTTTCAGCGGTCTATTCACACTCGAACCCGTGCTGTTCACGGTCTAGCGACTCAACACTGGTGAGTTCTTCTTTTTCCAGTTCAGACAATACAAACCTCAGAAACCATTGCAATCTACACTACAGAATGTTTCATTCATTCAGGCGAATCTTGAATTCATCTTGTTCTCCACTCCCAGCAGGTTTTCGTTTCACCACTGGTGAATGTCCAAGCAACCCAAGGCTGGTTTCAGCTGCGTGTTAACACTCGCAGCCGTGCTGTTCAATTGGCTATCCAGTGAACGCTGGTTAGCTCTTGATTTTCCTTCCACACACCGAGCCTTCAGAAATCATTCTTATCTCCACTTCAGAATGTTCCATTCGTTCCCTGCGAATCTGGAATTCCTCTGACTCTCCACACCAGGCAGATTTTCCTAACAACACTGGTGAATGACCAGGTAATCCAATGCTGGTTTTCAGCGGCTGTTCACACTCACAGCCTTGCTGTTCAATTGGCAATCCAGTCAAACCTAGTCAGCTCTTCATTTTCCTGTCCACACAACCCAGCGTTCAGAAATCATTGGAATCTCTACTACAGAAATTTCCATTCATTCACTGTGAATCTGGAAATACTCTGAATCTGCATTCCAGGAAGGCTTTCGTTACACCACTGATGAATGTCCAAGTAATGCAATGCTGCTTCTTAGTGGTCTGTTCACACTCGAAACCGTGCTGTTCATTGGCTATCCACTCAATATCGGTCAGCTCTTCAATATCCTGTCCAGACTATCCAGATTCCTAAATGTTGGCAATCACCACTACAGAATGTTCCATTCAATCACGCGAATCTGGAATTCATCAGAGTCTCCACTCCTGGAAGGTTTTCGTGACACCACTGGTAAATGTCCAAGGAAGACAATGCTGGTTTTAAGCCGCCTGCTAACACACTCAGCCGTGCTGTTCAATTTGCTATCCACCCAACCCTATTCAGCTCTACATTTTCCTGTCCTCATAACCCAACCTTCAGAAATAATTGGTATCTCCTCCACAGAATGTTCCGTTCATTCACTGCGAATCTTAAATTCATCTGACTCTCAACTCCCGGCGGGTTATCGTTACACCACTTGTGAATGTCCAAGTAAGCCAATGCTGGTTTTCAGTGGCCTGTTCATACTAAGAGACGTGCTGTTCATTTGGCTATCCACTCCACCCTGTTCAGCTCTACATTTTCGTGTCCACAAAACCCAGCCTTCAGAAATCATTGGAATCACCACTAGAGAATGTTCCATTCATTCACTGCGAATCTGGAATTCCTCTGAACCTCCACTCCTGGCAGGTTTTCGTTACGCCACTGGTGAATGTCCAAGTAACTCAATACTGGTTTTCAGAGGCATGTTCAACTCGCAGAAGTGCTGTTCAATGGGCTATCCACTCAATATTGGTCAGCTCTTCATTTTCCTCTCCACACAAACCAGCCTTCAGAAATCATTGGGCTCTCCACTACAGACTGTTCCATTCATTCACTGCGATTCTGCAATTCATCTGACTCTCCGCTCCAGGCAGGTTTTCATTACAGCACTGGTGAATGACCAAGTAATCCAATGCTGGTTTTCAGCCGCCTTTTCACACTCGCAGTGTGCTGTTCAATTGTCTATCCACTCAAACCTGGTCAGCCTTTCATTTTCTTTTCCACAATATCAGACTTCAGAAATCATTGGAATCGCCAGTACAGAATGTTCCATTCATTCACTGCCAATCTGGAATTCATCTGAATCTGCACTCCAGGTAGGCTTTCATTACACCACTTATGAATGTCCAAGTAACACAATGCTGGTTTTCAGCGGTCTGTTCACACTCTAAGCCCTGCTTTTTACTGGGTATCCACACAACTGTGGTCAGCTCTTCATTTTCATGTCCAAACAATCCAGACTTGAGAAATCATTGCAATCTCCAGTACAGAATGTTCCATTCATTCACTGCGAATCTGGAATTCAACTGAATCTCCACTACCTGCAGATTTATCTTACACCACTTGTGAATGTCCAAGTAAAACAACGCTGGTTTTCAGAGGCCTGTTCATGTTCGCAGTCGTGCTGTTCAATTGGCTATCCACTCAACCTGTTTTGCTCCTCATTTTCCTGTGCACACAACCCAGCCTTCAGAAATCATTGTAATCTCCACTACAGGATGTTCCATTCATTCACTGGGAATCTGGAATTCATCTGAATCTGCACTCCACGCAGGCTTTCGTTACACCACTGCTGAAAGTCGAAGTAATGCAATACTGGTTTTCAGTGGTCTGTTCACATTCGAAGCCGAGGCTTTTTACAGGCTATCCACTCAACACTGGTCAGCTCTTCATTTTCGTGTCCCCACAATCCAGATTTCAGAAATCATTGCAATCTCCACTACAGAATGTTCCATTCATTCACTGCGAGTCTGGAGTTTATCTGATTCTCCACTCCCGCCTGGTTAACATTACACCACTTGTGAATGTCCAAGTAAGCCAATGCTGGTTTTCAGAGGCCTGTTCATACTCGCAGCCGTGCTGTTTAATTGACAATTCACTCCACCCTGTTCAGCTCTTCATTGTCCCACCACACTACCAGCCTTCAGAAATCTTTGTTATCTCCACTACAGAATGTTCCATTCATTCACTGCGAATCTGGAATTCATCTGACTCTCAACTCCACGCAGGTTTTCATTACACCACTGTTGAATGTCCAAGTAACCCAATGCTGGTTTTCAGCGGCCTGTTCATATTCGCAGCCCTGCTGTTTACTTGGCTATCGATTCAAGCCTGGTCAGCTCTTCATTTTCCTGTCCACACAACACAGGCTTCAGAAATCATTGGAATCTCCTCTACAGAATGTTCCATTCATTCACTGCGAATGTGGAATTCAACTGACTCTCCACTCCATGCAGGTTTTCCTTACACCACTGATGAATGTCCAAGTAACCCAATGCTGGTTTTCAGCTGCATGTTCACACTCGCAGCCATGCTATACAATTGGCTTTCCACTAAATCCTGATTAGTTCTTGATTTTCCTTCCACACGACCCAGCCTTCAGAAATCGTTGGAATCTCCACTAGAGAATGTTCCATTCATTCACTGCGAATCTGGAATTCCTCTGAACCTCCACTCCCGGCAGGTTTTCGTTACACCACTGTTGAATGTCCAAGTAACCCAATGTTTTAAGTGTTTTCTTCACAAGCGCAGTGGTGCTGTTCAATTGGCTATCCACTCAACCCTGGCCAGCTCTACATTTTCCTGTCCACACCACAGAGACTGGAGAAATCATTGTTATCTCCACTACAGAATGTTCCATTCATTCACAGCGAATCTGGAATTCATCTGAATCTCCACTCCCGGCAGGTTTTCGTGACACCACTGGTAAATATCCAAGTAAGCCAATGCTGGTTTTAAGTGGCCTGCTCATACTCTCAGCCGTGCTGTTCAATTTGCTATCCACTCAACCCTCTTCAGCTCCATTTTCCTGTCCACATAACCCAAACTTCAGAAACAATTGGTATCTCCTCCACAGAATGTTCCATTCATTGACGGCAAATCTGAAATTCATCTAATTCTCAACTCCCGTCAGGTTTTCGTTACACCACTTGTGAATGTCCAATTAAGCCAAAGCTGGTTTTCAGTGGCCTGTTCTTACTACGAGACGTGCTGTTCATTTGGCTATCCATTCCACCCTGTTCAGCTCTACATTTTCGTGTCCACAAAACCCAGCCTTCAGAAATCATTGGAATCACCACTAGAGAATGTTCCATTCATTCACTGCGAATCTGGAATTCATCTGAATCTCCACTCCCGGCAGGTTTTCATTGCACCACTGCTGAATGTTCAAGTAACGCAATGATGGTTTTCAGCGGTCTATTCACACTCGAACCCGTGCTGTTCACGGTCTAGCGACTCAACACTGGTGAGTTCTTCTTTTTCCAGTTCAGACAATACAAACCTCAGAAACCATTGCAATCTACACTACAGAATGTTTCATTCATTCAGGCGAATCTTGAATTCATCTTGTTCTCCACTCCCAGCAGGTTTTCGTTTCACCACTGGTGAATGTCCAAGCAACCCAAGGCTGGTTTCAGCTGCGTGTTAACACTCGCAGCCGTGCTGTTCAATTGGCTATCCAGTGAACGCTGGTTAGCTCTTGATTTTCCTTCCACACACCGAGCCTTCAGAAATCATTCTTATCTCCACTTCAGAATGTTCCATTCGTTCCCTGCGAATCTGGAATTCCTCTGACTCTCCACACCAGGCAGATTTTCCTAACAACACTGGTGAATGACCAGGTAATCCAATGCTGGTTTTCAGCGGCTGTTCACACTCACAGCCTTGCTGTTCAATTGGCAATCCAGTCAAACCTAGTCAGCTCTTCATTTTCCTGTCCACACAACCCAGCGTTCAGAAATCATTGGAATCTCTACTACAGAAATTTCCATTCATTCACTGTGAATCTGGAAATACTCTGAATCTGCATTCCAGGAAGGCTTTCGTTACACCACTGATGAATGTCCAAGTAATGCAATGCTGCTTCTTAGTGGTCTGTTCACACTCGAAACCGTGCTGTTCATTGGCTATCCACTCAATATCGGTCAGCTCTTCAATATCCTGTCCAGACTATCCAGATTCCTAAATGTTGGCAATCACCACTACAGAATGTTCCATTCAATCACGCGAATCTGGAATTCATCAGAGTCTCCACTCCTGGAAGGTTTTCGTGACACCACTGGTAAATGTCCAAGGAAGACAATGCTGGTTTTAAGCCGCCTGCTAACACACTCAGCCGTGCTGTTCAATTTGCTATCCACCCAACCCTATTCAGCTCTACATTTTCCTGTCCTCATAACCCAACCTTCAGAAATAATTGGTATCTCCTCCACAGAATGTTCCGTTCATTCACTGCGAATCTTAAATTCATCTGACTCTCAACTCCCGGCGGGTTATCGTTACACCACTTGTGAATGTCCAAGTAAGCCAATGCTGGTTTTCAGTGGCCTGTTCATACTAAGAGACGTGCTGTTCATTTGGCTATCCACTCCACCCTGTTCAGCTCTACATTCTCGTGTCCACAAAACCCAGCCTTCAGAAATCATTGGAATCACCACTAGAGAATGTTCCATTCATTCACTGCGAATCTGGAATTCCTCTGAACCTCCACTCCTGGCAGGTTTTCGTTACGCCACTGGTGAATGTCCAAGTAACTCAATACTGGTTTTCAGAGGCATGTTCAACTCGCAGAAGTGCTGTTCAATGGGCTATCCACTCAATATTGGTCAGCTCTTCATTTTCCTCTCCACACAAACCAGCCTTCAGAAATCATTGGGCTCTCCACTACAGACTGTTCCATTCATTCACTGCGATTCTGCAATTCATCTGACTCTCCGCTCCAGGCAGGTTTTCATTACAGCACTGGTGAATGACCAAGTAATCCAATGCTGGTTTTCAGCCGCCTTTTCACACTCGCAGTGTGCTGTTCAATTGTCTATCCACTCAAACCTGGTCAGCCTTTCATTTTCTTTTCCACAATATCAGACTTCAGAAATCATTGGAATCGCCAGTACAGAATGTTCCATTCATTCACTGCCAATCTGGAATTCATCTGAATCTGCACTCCAGGTAGGTTTTCATTACACCACTTATGAATGTCCAAGTAACACAATGCTGGTTTTCAGCGGTCTGTTCACACTCTAAGCCCTGCTTTTTACTGGGTATCCACACAACTGTGGTCAGCTCTTCATTTTCATGTCCAAACAATCCAGACTTGAGAAATCATTGCAATCTCCAGTACAGAATGTTCCATTCATTCACTGCGAATCTGGAATTCAACTGAATCTCCACTACCTGCAGATTTATCTTACACCACTTGTGAATGTCCAAGTAAAACAATGCTGGTTTTCAGAGGCCTGTTCATGTTCGCAGTCGTGCTGTTCAATTGGCTATCCACTCAACCTGTTTTGCTCCTCATTTTCCTGTGCACACAACCCAGCCTTCAGAAATCATTGTAATCTCCACTACAGGATGTTCCATTCATTCACTGGGAATCTGGAATTCATCTGAATCTGCACTCCACGCAGGCTTTCGTTACACCACTGCTGAAAGTCGAAGTAATGCAATACTGGTTTTCAGTGGTCTGTTCACATTCGAAGCCGAGGCTTTTTACAGGCTATCCACTCAACACTGGTCAGCTCTTCATTTTCGTGTCCCCACAATCCAGATTTCAGAAATCATTGCAATCTCCACTACAGAATGTTCCATTCATTCACTGCGAGTCTGGAGTTTATCTGATTCTCCACTCCCGCCTGGTTAACATTACACCACTTGTGAATGTCCAAGTAAGCCAATGCTGGTTTTCAGAGGCCTGTTCATACTCGCAGCCGTGCTGTTTAATTGACAATTCACTCCACCCTGTTCAGCTCTTCATTGTCCCACCACACTACCAGCCTTCAGAAATCTTTGTTATCTCCACTACAGAATGTTCCATTCATTCACTGCGAATCTGGAATTCATCTGACTCTCAACTCCACGCAGGTTTTCATTACACCACTGTTGAATGTCCAAGTAACCCAATGCCGGTTTTCAGCGGCCTGTTCATATTCGCAGCCCTGCTGTTTACTTGGCTATCGATTCAAGCCTGGTCAGCTCTTCATTTTCCTGTCCACACAACACAGGCTTCAGAAATCATTGGAATCTCCTCTACAGAATGTTCCATTCATTCACTGCGAATGTGGAATTCAACTGACTCTCCACTCCATGCAGGTTTTCCTTACACCACTGATGAATGTCCAAGTAACCCAATGCTGGTTTTCAGCTGCATGTTCACACTCGCAGCCATGCTATACAATTGGCTTTCCACTAAATCCTGATTAGTTCTTGATTTTCCTTCCACACGACCCAGCCTTCAGAAATCGTTGGAATCTCCACTAGAGAATGTTCCATTCATTCACTGCGAATCTGGAATTCCTCTGAACCTCCACTCCCGGCAGGTTTTCGTTACACCACTGTTGAATGTCCAAGTAACCCAATGTTTTAAGTGTTTTCTTCACAAGCGCAGTGGTGCTGTTCAATTGGCTATCCACTCAACCCTGGCCAGCTCTACATTTTCCTGTCCACACCACAGAGACTGGAGAAATCATTGTTATCTCCACTACAGAATGTTCCATTCATTCACAGCGAATCTGGAATTCATCTGAATCTCCACTCCCGGCAGGTTTTCGTGACACCACTGGTAAATATCCAAGTAAGCCAATGCTGGTTTTAAGTGGCCTGCTCATACTCTCAGCCGTGCTGTTCAATTTGCTATCCACTCAACCCTCTTCAGCTCCATTTTCCTGTCCACATAACCCAAACTTCAGAAACAATTGGTATCTCCTCCACAGAATGTTCCATTCATTGACGGCAAATCTGAAATTCATCTAATTCTCAACTCCCGTCAGGTTTTCGTTACACCACTTGTGAATGTCCAATTAAGCCAAAGCTGGTTTTCAGTGGCCTGTTCTTACTACGAGACGTGCTGTTCATTTGGCTATCCATTCCACCCTGTTCAGCTCTACATTTTCGTGTCCACAAAACCCAGCCTTCAGAAATCATTGGAATCACCACTAGAGAATGTTCCATTCATTCACTGCGAATCTGGAATTCATCTGAATCTCCACTCCCGGCAGGTTTTCATTGCACCACTGCTGAATGTTCAAGTAACGCAATGATGGTTTTCAGCGGTCTATTCACACTCGAACCCGTGCTGTTCACGGTCTAGCGACTCAACACTGGTGAGTTCTTCTTTTTCCAGTTCAGACAATACAAACCTCAGAAACCATTGCAATCTACACTACAGAATGTTTCATTCATTCAGGCGAATCTTGAATTCATCTTGTTCTCCACTCCCAGCAGGTTTTCGTTTCACCACTGGTGAATGTCCAAGCAACCCAAGGCTGGTTTCAGCTGCGTGTTAACACTCGCAGCCGTGCTGTTCAATTGGCTATCCAGTGAACGCTGGTTAGCTCTTGATTTTCCTTCCACACACCGAGCCTTCAGAAATCATTCTTATCTCCACTTCAGAATGTTCCATTCGTTCCCTGCGAATCTGGAATTCCTCTGACTCTCCACACCAGGCAGATTTTCCTAACAACACTGGTGAATGACCAGGTAATCCAATGCTGGTTTTCAGCGGCTGTTCACACTCACAGCCTTGCTGTTCAATTGGCAATCCAGTCAAACCTAGTCAGCTCTTCATTTTCCTGTCCACACAACCCAGCGTTCAGAAATCAATGGAATCTCTACTACAGAAATTTCCATTCATTCACTGTGAATCTGGAAATACTCTGAATCTGCATTCCAGGAAGGCTTTCGTTACACCACTGATGAATGTCCAAGTAATGCAATGCTGCTTCTTAGTGGTCTGTTCACACTCGAAACCGTGCTGTTCATTGGCTATCCACTCAATATCGGTCAGCTCTTCAATATCCTGTCCAGACTATCCAGATTCCTAAATGTTGGCAATCACCACTACAGAATGTTCCATTCAATCACGCGAATCTGGAATTCATCAGAGTCTCCACTCCTGGAAGGTTTTCGTGACACCACTGGTAAATGTCCAAGGAAGACAATGCTGGTTTTAAGCCGCCTGCTAACACACTCAGCCGTGCTGTTCAATTTGCTATCCACCCAACCCTATTCAGCTCTACATTTTCCTGTCCTCATAACCCAACCTTCAGAAATAATTGGTATCTCCTCCACAGAATGTTCCGTTCATTCACTGCGAATCTTAAATTCATCTGACTCTCAACTCCCGGCGGGTTATCGTTACACCACTTGTGAATGTCCAAGTAAGCCAATGCTGGTTTTCAGTGGCCTGTTCATACTAAGAGACGTGCTGTTCATTTGGCTATCCACTCCACCCTGTTCAGCTCTACATTTTCGTGTCCACAAAACCCAGCCTTCAGAAATCATTGGAATCACCACTAGAGAATGTTCCATTCATTCACTGCGAATCTGGAATTCCTCTGAACCTCCACTCCTGGCAGGTTTTCGTTACGCCACTGGTGAATGTCCAAGTAACTCAATACTGGTTTTCAGAGGCATGTTCAACTCGCAGAAGTGCTGTTCAATGGGCTATCCACTCAATATTGGTCAGCTCTTCATTTTCCTCTCCACACAAACCAGCCTTCAGAAATCATTGGGCTCTCCACTACAGACTGTTCCATTCATTCACTGCGATTCTGCAATTCATCTGACTCTCCGCTCCAGGCAGGTTTTCATTACAGCACTGGTGAATGACCAAGTAATCCAATGCTGGTTTTCAGCCGCCTTTTCACACTCGCAGTGTGCTGTTCAATTGTCTATCCACTCAAACCTGGTCAGCCTTTCATTTTCTTTTCCACAATATCAGACTTCAGAAATCATTGGAATCGCCAGTACAGAATGTTCCATTCATTCACTGCCAATCTGGAATTCATCTGAATCTGCACTCCAGGTAGGCTTTCATTACACCACTTATGAATGTCCAAGTAACACAATGCTGGTTTTCAGCGGTCTGTTCACACTCTAAGCCCTGCTTTTTACTGGGTATCCACACAACTGTGGTCAGCTCTTCATTTTCATGTCCAAACAATCCAGACTTGAGAAATCATTGCAATCTCCAGTACAGAATGTTCCATTCATTCACTGCGAATCTGGAATTCAACTGAATCTCCACTACCTGCAGATTTATCTTACACCACTTGTGAATGTCCAAGTAAAACAACGCTGGTTTTCAGAGGCCTGTTCATGTTCGCAGTCGTGCTGTTCAATTGGCTATCCACTCAACCTGTTTTGCTCCTCATTTTCCTGTGCACACAACCCAGCCTTCAGAAATCATTGTAATCTCCACTACAGGATGTTCCATTCATTCACTGGGAATCTGGAATTCATCTGAATCTGCACTCCACGCAGGCTTTCGTTACACCACTGCTGAAAGTCGAAGTAATGCAATACTGGTTTTCAGTGGTCTGTTCACATTCGAAGCCGAGGCTTTTTACAGGCTATCCACTCAACACTGGTCAGCTCTTCATTTTCGTGTCCCCACAATCCAGATTTCAGAAATCATTGCAATCTCCACTACAGAATGTTCCATTCATTCACTGCGAGTCTGGAGTTTATCTGATTCTCCACTCCCGCCTGGTTAACATTACACCACTTGTGAATGTCCAAGTAAGCCAATGCTGGTTTTCAGAGGCCTGTTCATACTCGCAGCCGTGCTGTTTAATTGACAATTCACTCCACCCTGTTCAGCTCTTCATTGTCCCACCACACTACCAGCCTTCAGAAATCTTTGTTATCTCCACTACAGAATGTTCCATTCATTCACTGCGAATCTGGAATTCATCTGACTCTCAACTCCACGCAGGTTTTCATTACACCACTGTTGAATGTCCAAGTAACCCAATGCCGGTTTTCAGCGGCCTGTTCATATTCGCAGCCCTGCTGTTTACTTGGCTATCGATTCAAGCCTGGTCAGCTCTTCATTTTCCTGTCCACACAACACAGGCTTCAGAAATCATTGGAATCTCCTCTACAGAATGTTCCATTCATTCACTGCGAATGTGGAATTCAACTGACTCTCCACTCCATGCAGGTTTTCCTTACACCACTGATGAATGTCCAAGTAACCCAATGCTGGTTTTCAGCTGCATGTTCACACTCGCAGCCATGCTATACAATTGGCTTTCCACTAAATCCTGATTAGTTTTGGATTTTCCTTCCACACGACCCAGCCTTCAGAAATCGTTGGAATCTCCACTAGAGAATGTTCCATTCATTCACTGCGAATCTGGAATTCCTCTGAACCTCCACTCCCGGCAGGTTTTCGTTACACCACTGTTGAATGTCCAAGTAACCCAATGTTTTAAGTGTTTTCTTCACAAGCGCAGTGGTGCTGTTCAATTGGCTATCCACTCAACCCTGGCCAGCTCTACATTTTCCTGTCCACACCACAGAGACTGGAGAAATCATTGTTATCTCCACTACAGAATGTTCCATTCATTCACAGCGAATCTGGAATTCATCTGAATCTCCACTCCCGGCAGGTTTTCGTGACACCACTGGTAAATATCCAAGTAAGCCAATGCTGGTTTTAAGTGGCCTGCTCATACTCTCAGCCGTGCTGTTCAATTTGCTATCCACTCAACCCTCTTCAGCTCCATTTTCCTGTCCACATAACCCAAACTTCAGAAACAATTGGTATCTCCTCCACAGAATGTTCCATTCATTGACGGCAAATCTGAAATTCATCTAATTCTCAACTCCCGTCAGGTTTTCGTTACACCACTTGTGAATGTCCAATTAAGCCAAAGCTGGTTTTCAGTGGCCTGTTCTTACTACGAGACGTGCTGTTCATTTGGCTATCCATTCCACCCTGTTCAGCTCTACATTTTCGTGTCCACAAAACCCAGCCTTCAGAAATCATTGGAATCACCACTAGAGAATGTTCCATTCATTCACTGCGAATCTGGAATTCATCTGAATCTCCACTCCCGGCAGGTTTTCATTGCACCACTGCTGAATGTTCAAGTAACGCAATGATGGTTTTCAGCGGTCTATTCACACTCGAACCCGTGCTGTTCACGGTCTAGCGACTCAACACTGGTGAGTTCTTCTTTTTCCAGTTCAGACAATACAAACCTCAGAAACCATTGCAATCTACACTACAGAATGTTTCATTCATTCAGGCGAATCTTGAATTCATCTTGTTCTCCACTCCCAGCAGGTTTTCGTTTCACCACTGGTGAATGTCCAAGCAACCCAAGGCTGGTTTCAGCTGCGTGTTAACACTCGCAGCCGTGCTGTTCAATTGGCTATCCAGTGAACGCTGGTTAGCTCTTGATTTTCCTTCCACACACCGAGCCTTCAGAAATCATTCTTATCTCCACTTCAGAATGTTCCATTCGTTCCCTGCGAATCTGGAATTCCTCTGACTCTCCACACCAGGCAGATTTTCCTAACAACACTGGTGAATGACCAGGTAATCCAATGCTGGTTTTCAGCGGCTGTTCACACTCACAGCCTTGCTGTTCAATTGGCAATCCAGTCAAACCTAGTCAGCTCTTCATTTTCCTGTCCACACAACCCAGCGTTCAGAAATCATTGGAATCTCTACTACAGAAATTTCCATTCATTCACTGTGAATCTGGAAATACTCTGAATCTGCATTCCAGGAAGGCTTTCGTTACACCACTGATGAATGTCCAAGTAATGCAATGCTGCTTCTTAGTGGTCTGTTCACACTCGAAACCGTGCTCTTCATTGGCTATCCACTCAATATCGGTCAGCTCTTCAATATCCTGTCCAGACTATCCAGATTCCTAAATGTTGGCAATCACCACTACAGAATGTTCCATTCAATCACGCGAATCTGGAATTCATCAGAGTCTCCACTCCTGGAAGGTTTTCGTGACACCACTGGTAAATGTCCAAGGAAGACAATGCTGGTTTTAAGCCGCCTGCTAACACACTCAGCCGTGCTGTTCAATTTGCTATCCACCCAACCCTATTCAGCTCTACATTTTCCTGTCCTCATAACCCAACCTTCAGAAATAATTGGTATCTCCTCCACAGAATGTTCCGTTCATTCACTGCGAATCTTAAATTCATCTGACTCTCAACTCCCGGCGGGTTATCGTTACACCACTTGTGAATGTCCAAGTAAGCCAATGCTGGTTTTCAGTGGCCTGTTCATACTAAGAGACGTGCTGTTCATTTGGCTATCCACTCCACCCTGTTCAGCTCTACATTTTCGTGTCCACAAAACCCAGCCTTCAGAAATCATTGGAATCACCACTAGAGAATGTTCCATTCATTCACTGCGAATCTGGAATTCCTCTGAACCTCCACTCCTGGCAGGTTTTCGTTACGCCACTGGTGAATGTCCAAGTAACTCAATACTGGTTTTCAGAGGCATGTTCAACTCGCAGAAGTGCTGTTCAATGGGCTATCCACTCAATATTGGTCAGCTCTTCATTTTCCTCTCCACACAAACCAGCCTTCAGAAATCATTGGGCTCTCCACTACAGACTGTTCCATTCATTCACTGCGATTCTGCAATTCATCTGACTCTCCGCTCCAGGCAGGTTTTCATTACAGCACTGGTGAATGACCAAGTAATCCAATGCTGGTTTTCAGCCGCCTTTTCACACTCGCAGTGTGCTGTTCAATTGTCTATCCACTCAAACCTGGTCAGCCTTTCATTTTCTTTTCCACAATATCAGACTTCAGAAATCATTGGAATCGCCAGTACAGAATGTTCCATTCATTCACTGCCAATCTGGAATTCATCTGAATCTGCACTCCAGGTAGGCTTTCATTACACCACTTATGAATGTCCAAGTAACACAATGCTGGTTTTCAGCGGTCTGTTCACACTCTAAGCCCTGCTTTTTACTGGGTATCCACACAACTGTGGTCAGCTCTTCATTTTCATGTCCAAACAATCCAGACTTGAGAAATCATTGCAATCTCCAGTACAGAATGTTCCATTCATTCACTGCGAATCTGGAATTCAACTGAATCTCCACTACCTGCAGATTTATCTTACACCACTTGTGAATGTCCAAGTAAAACAATGCTGGTTTTCAGAGGCCTGTTCATGTTCGCAGTCGTGCTGTTCAATTGGCTATCCACTCAACCTGTTTTGCTCCTCATTTTCCTGTGCACACAACCCAGCCTTCAGAAATCATTGTAATCTCCACTACAGGATGTTCCATTCATTCACTGGGAATCTGGAATTCATCTGAATCTGCACTCCACGCAGGCTTTCGTTACACCACTGCTGAAAGTCGAAGTAATGCAATACTGGTTTTCAGTGGTCTGTTCACATTCGAAGCCGAGGCTTTTTACAGGCTATCCACTCAACACTGGTCAGCTCTTCATTTTCGTGTCCCCACAATCCAGATTTCAGAAATCATTGCAATCTCCACTACAGAATGTTCCATTCATTCACTGCGAGTCTGGAGTTTATCTGATTCTCCACTCCCGCCTGGTTAACATTACACCACTTGTGAATGTCCAAGTAAGCCAATGCTGGTTTTCAGAGGCCTGTTCATACTCGCAGCCGTGCTGTTTAATTGACAATTCACTCCACCCTGTTCAGCTCTTCATTGTCCCACCACACTACCAGCCTTCAGAAATCTTTGTTATCTCCACTACAGAACGTTCCATTCATTCACTGCGAATCTGGAATTCATCTGACTCTCAACTCCACGCAGGTTTTCATTACACCACTGTTGAATGTCCAAGTAACCCAATGCTGGTTTTCAGCGGCCTGTTCATATTCGCAGCCCTGCTGTTTACTTGGCTATCGATTCAAGCCTGGTCAGCTCTTCATTTTCCTGTCCACACAACACAGGCTTCAGAAATCATTGGAATCTCCTCTACAGAATGTTCCATTCATTCACTGCGAATGTGGAATTCAACTGACTCTCCACTCCATGCAGGTTTTCCTTACACCACTGATGAATGTCCAAGTAACCCAATGCTGGTTTTCAGCTGCATGTTCACACTCGCAGCCATGCTATACAATTGGCTTTCCACTAAATCCTGATTAGTTCTTGATTTTCCTTCCACACGACCCAGCCTTCAGAAATCGTTGGAATCTCCACTAGAGAATGTTCCATTCATTCACTGCGAATCTGGAATTCCTCTGAACCTCCACTCCCGGCAGGTTTTCGTTACACCACTGTTGAATGTCCAAGTAACCCAATGTTTTAAGTGTTTTCTTCACAAGCGCAGTGGTGCTGTTCAATTGGCTATCCACTCAACCCTGGCCAGCTCTACATTTTCCTGTCCACACCACAGAGACTGGAGAAATCATTGTTATCTCCACTACAGAATGTTCCATTCATTCACAGCGAATCTGGAATTCATCTGAATCTCCACTCCCGACAGGTTTTCGTGACACCACTGGTAAATATCCAAGTAAGCCAATGCTGGTTTTAAGTGGCCTGCTCATACTCTCAGCCGTGCTGTTCAATTTGCTATCCACTCAACCCTCTTCAGCTCCATTTTCCTGTCCACATAACCCAAACTTCAGAAACAATTGGTATCTCCTCCACAGAATGTTCCATTCATTGACGGCAAATCTGAAATTCATCTAATTCTCAACTCCCGTCAGGTTTTCGTTACACCACTTGTGAATGTCCAATTAAGCCAAAGCTGGTTTTCAGTGGCCTGTTCTTACTACGAGACGTGCTGTTCATTTGGCTATCCATTCCACCCTGTTCAGCTCTACATTTTCGTGTCCACAAAACCCAGCCTTCAGAAATCATTGGAATCACCACTAGAGAATGTTCCATTCATTCACTGCGAATCTGGAATTCATCTGAATCTCCACTCCCGGCAGGTTTTCATTGCACCACTGCTGAATGTTCAAGTAACGCAATGATGGTTTTCAGCGGTCTATTCACACTCGAACCCGTGCTGTTCACGGTCTAGCGACTCAACACTGGTGAGTTCTTCTTTTTCCAGTTCAGACAATACAAACCTCAGAAACCATTGCAATCTACACTACAGAATGTTTCATTCATTCAGGCGAATCTTGAATTCATCTTGTTCTCCACTCCCAGTAGGTTTTCGTTTCACCACTGGTGAATGTCCAAGCAACCCAAGGCTGGTTTCAGCTGCGTGTTAACACTCGCAGCCGTGCTGTTCAATTGGCTATCCAGTGAACGCTGGTTAGCTTTTGATTTTCCTTCCACACACCGAGCCTTCAGAAATCATTCTTATCTCCACTTCAGAATGTTCCATTCGTTCCCTGCGAATCTGGAATTCCTCTGACTCTCCACACCAGGCAGATTTTCCTAACAACACTGGTGAATGACCAGGTAATCCAATGCTGGTTTTCAGCGGCTGTTCACACTCACAGCCTTGCTGTTCAATTGGCAATCCAGTCAAACCTAGTCAGCTCTTCATTTTCCTGTCCACACAACCCAGCGTTCAGAAATCATTGGAATCTCTACTACAGAAATTTCCATTCATTCACTGTGAATCTGGAAATAATCTGAATCTGCATTCCAGGAAGGCTTTCGTTACACCACTGATGAATGTCCAAGTAATGCAATGCTGCTTCTTAGTGGTCTGTTCACACTCGAAACCGTGCTGTTCATTGGCTATCCACTCAATATCGGTCAGCTCTTCAATATCCTGTCCAGACTATCCAGATTCCTAAATGTTGGCAATCACCACTACAGAATGTTCCATTCAATCACGCGAATCTGGAATTCATCAGAGTCTCCACTCCTGGAAGGTTTTCGTGACACCACTGGTAAATGTCCAAGGAAGACAATGCTGGTTTTAAGCCGCCTGCTAACACACTCAGCCGTGCTGTTCAATTTGCTATCCACCCAACCCTATTCAGCTCTACATTTTCCTGTCCTCATAACCCAACCTTCAGAAATAATTGGTATCTCCTCCACAGAATGTTCCGTTCATTCACTGCGAATCTTAAATTCATCTGACTCTCAACTCCCGGCGGGTTATCGTTACACCACTTGTGAATGTCCAAGTAAGCCAATGCTGGTTTTCAGTGGCCTGTTCATACTAAGAGACGTGCTGTTCATTTGGCTATCCACTCCACCCTGTTCAGCTCTACATTTTCGTGTCCACAAAACCCAGCCTTCAGAAATCATTGGAATCACCACTAGAGAATGCTCCATTCATTCACTGCGAATCTGGAATTCATCTGAACCTCCACTCCTGGCAGGTTTTCGTTACGCCACTGGTGAATGTCCAAGTAACTCAATACTGGTTTTCAGAGGCATGTTCAACTCGCAGAAGTGCTGTTCAATGGGCTATCCACTCAATATTGGTCAGCTCTTCATTTTCCTCTCCACACAAACCAGCCTTCAGAAATCATTGGGCTCTCCACTACAGACTGTTCCATTCATTCACTGCGATTCTGCAATTCATCTGACTCTCCGCTCCAGGCAGGTTTTCATTACAGCACTGGTGAATGACCAAGTAATCCAATGCTGGTTTTCAGCCGCCTTTTCACACTCGCAGTGTGCTGTTCAATTGTCTATCCACTCAAACCTGGTCAGCCTTTCATTTTCTTTTCCACAATATCAGACTTCAGAAATCATTGGAATCGCCAGTACAGAATGTTCCATTCATTCACTGCCAATCTGGAATTCATCTGAATCTGCACTCCAGGTAGGCTTTCATTACACCACTTATGAATGTCCAAGTAACACAATGCTGGTTTTCAGCGGTCTGTTCACACTCTAAGCCCTGCTTTTTACTGGGTATCCACACAACTGTGGTCAGCTCTTCATTTTCATGTCCAAACAATCCAGACTTGAGAAATCATTGCAATCTCCAGTACAGAATGTTCCATTCATTCACTGCGAATCTGGAATTCAACTGAATCTCCACTACCTGCAGATTTATCTTACACCACTTGTGAATGTCCAAGTAAAACAATGCTGGTTTTCAGAGGCCTGTTCATGTTCGCAGTCGTGCTGTTCAATTGGCTATCCACTCAACCTGTTTTGCTCCTCATTTTCCTGTGCACACAACCCAGCCTTCAGAAATCATTGTAATCTCCACTACAGGATGTTCCATTCATTCACTGGGAATCTGGAATTCATCTGAATCTGCACTCCACGCAGGCTTTCGTTACACCACTGCTGAAAGTCGAAGTAATGCAATACTGGTTTTCAGTGGTCTGTTCACATTCGAAGCCGAGGCTTTTTACAGGCTATCCACTCAACACTGGTCAGCTCTTCATTTTCGTGTCCCCACAATCCAGATTTCAGAAATCATTGCAATCTCCACTACAGAATGTTCCATTCATTCACTGCGAGTCTGGAGTTTATCTGATTCTCCACTCCCGCCTGGTTAACATTACACCACTTGTGAATGTCCAAGTAAGCCAATGCTGGTTTTCAGAGGCCTGTTCATACTCGCAGCCGTGCTGTTTAATTGACAATTCACTCCACCCTGTTCAGCTCTTCATTGTCCCACCACACTACCAGCCTTCAGAAATCTTTGTTATCTCCACTACAGAATGTTCCATTCATTCACTGCGAATCTGGAATTCATCTGACTCTCAACTCCACGCAGGTTTTCATTACACCACTGTTGAATGTCCAAGTAACCCAATGCTGGTTTTCAGCGGCCTGTTCATATTCGCAGCCCTGCTGTTTACTTGGCTATCGATTCAAGCCTGGTCAGCTCTTCATTTTCCTGTCCACACAACACAGGCTTCAGAAATCATTGGAATCTCCTCTACAGAATGTTCCATTCATTCACTGCGAATGTGGAATTCAACTGACTCTCCACTCCATGCAGGTTTTCCTTACACCACTGATGAATGTCCAAGTAACCCAATGCTGGTTTTCAGCTGCATGTTCACACTCGCAGCCATGCTATACAATTGGCTTTCCACTAAATCCTGATTAGTTCTTGATTTTCCTTCCACACGACCCAGCCTTCAGAAATCGTTGGAATCTCCACTAGAGAATGTTCCATTCATTCACTGCGAATCTGGAATTCCTCTGAACCTCCACTCCCGGCAGGTTTTCGTTACACCACTGTTGAATGTCCAAGTAACCCAATGTTTTAAGTGTTTTCTTCACAAGCGCAGTGGTGCTGTTCAATTGGCTATCCACTCAACCCTGGCCAGCTCTACATTTTCCTGTCCACACCACAGAGACTGGAGAAATCATTGTTATCTCCACTACAGAATGTTCCATTCATTCACAGCGAATCTGGAATTCATCTGAATCTCCACTCCCGGCAGGTTTTCGTGACACCACTGGTAAATATCCAAGTAAGCCAATGCTGGTTTTAAGTGGCCTGCTCCTACTCTCAGCCGTGCTGTTCAATTTGCTATCCACTCAACCCTCTTCAGCTCCATTTTCCTGTCCACATAACCCAAACTTCAGAAACAATTGGTATCTCCTCCACAGAATGTTCCATTCATTGACGGCAAATCTGAAATTCATCTAATTCTCAACTCCCGTCAGGTTTTCGTTACACCACTTGTGAATGTCCAATTAAGCCAAAGCTGGTTTTCAGTGGCCTGTTCTTACTACGAGACGTGCTGTTCATTTGGCTATCCATTCCACCCTGTTCAGCTCTACATTTTCGTGTCCACAAAACCCAGCCTTCAGAAATCATTGGAATCACCACTAGAGAATGTTCCATTCATTCACTGCGAATCTGGAATTCATCTGAATCTCCACTCCCGGCAGGTTTTCATTGCACCACTGCTGAATGTTCAAGTAACGCAATGATGGTTTTCAGCGGTCTATTCACACTCGAACCCGTGTTGTTCACGGTCTAGCGACTCAACACTGGTGAGTTCTTCTTTTTCCAGTTCAGACAATACAAACCTCAGAAACCATTGCAATCTACACTACAGAATGTTTCATTCATTCAGGCGAATCTTGAATTCATCTTGTTCTCCACTCCCAGTAGGTTTTCGTTTCACCACTGGTGAATGTCCAAGCAACCCAAGGCTGGTTTCAGCTGCGTGTTAACACTCGCAGCCGTGCTGTTCAATTGGCTATCCAGTGAACGCTGGTTAGCTCTTGATTTTCCTTCCACACACCGAGCCTTCAGAAATCATTCTTATCTCCACTTCAGAATGTTCCATTCGTTCCCTGCGAATCTGGAATTCCTCTGACTCTCCACACCAGGCAGATTTTCCTAACAACACTGGTGAATGACCAGGTAATCCAATGCTGGTTTTCAGCGGCTGTTCACACTCACAGCCTTGCTGTTCAATTGGCAATCCAGTCAAACCTAGTCAGCTCTTCATTTTCCTGTCCACACAACCCAGCGTTCAGAAATCATTGGAATCTCTACTACAGAAATTTCCATTCATTCACTGTGAATCTGGAAATACTCTGAATCTGCATTCCAGGAAGGCTTTCGTTACACCACTGATGAATGTCCAAGTAATGCAATGCTGCTTCTTAGTGGTCTGTTCACACTCGAAACCGTGCTGTTCATTGGCTATCCACTCAATATCGGTCAGCTCTTCAATATCCTCTCCAGACTATCCAGATTCCTAAATGTTGGCAATCACCACTACAGAATGTTCCATTCAATCACGCGAATCTGGAATTCATCAGAGTCTCCACTCCTGGAAGGTTTTCGTGACACCACTGGTAAATGTCCAAGGAAGACAATGCTGGTTTTAAGCCGCCTGCTAACACACTCAGCCGTGCTGTTCAATTTGCTATCCACCCAACCCTATTCAGCTCTACATTTTCCTGTCCTCATAACCCAACCTTCAGAAATAATTGGTATCTCCTCCACAGAATGTTCCGTTCATTCACTGCGAATCTTAAATTCATCTGACTCTCAACTCCCGGCGGGTTATCGTTACACCACTTGTGAATGTCCAAGTAAGCCAATGCTGGTTTTCAGTGGCCTGTTCATACTAAGAGACGTGCTGTTCATTTGGCTATCCACTCCACCCTGTTCAGCTCTACATTTTCGTGTCCACAAAACCCAGCCTTCAGAAATCATTGGAATCACCACTAGAGAATGTTCCATTCATTCACTGCGAATCTGGAATTCCTCTGAACCTCCACTCCTGGCAGGTTTTCGTTACGCCACTGGTGAATGTCCAAGTAACTCAATACTGGTTTTCAGAGGCATGTTCAACTCGCAGAAGTGCTGTTCAATGGGCTATCCACTCAATATTGGTCAGCTCTTCATTTTCCTCTCCACACAAACCAGCCTTCAGAAATCATTGGGCTCTCCACTACAGACTGTTCCATTCATTCACTGCGATTCTGCAATTCATCTGACTCTCCGCTCCAGGCAGGTTTTCATTACAGCACTGGTGAATGACCAAGTAATCCAATGCTGGTTTTCAGCCGCCTTTTCACACTCGCAGTGTGCTGTTCAATTGTCTATCCACTCAAACCTGGTCAGCCTTTCATTTTCTTTTCCACAATATCAGACTTCAGAAATCATTGGAATCGCCAGTACAGAATGTTCCATTCATTCACTGCCAATCTGGAATTCATCTGAATCTGCACTCCAGGTAGGCTTTCATTACACCACTTATGAATGTCCAAGTAACACAATGCTGGTTTTCAGCGGTCTGTTCACACTCTAAGCCCTGCTTTTTACTGGGTATCCACACAACTGTGGTCAGCTCTTCATTTTCATGTCCAAACAATCCAGACTTGAGAAATCATTGCAATCTCCAGTACAGAATGTTCCATTCATTCACTGCGAATCTGGAATTCAACTGAATCTCCACTACCTGCAGATTTATCTTACACCACTTGTGAATGTTCAAGTAAAACAATGCTGGTTTTCAGAGGCCTGTTCATGTTCGCAGTCGTGCTGTTCAATTGGCTATCCACTCAACCTGTTTTGCTCCTCATTTTCCTGTGCACACAACCCAGCCTTCAGAAATCATTGTAATCTCCACTACAGGATGTTCCATTCATTCACTGGGAATCTGGAATTCATCTGAATCTGCACTCCACGCAGGCTTTCGTTACACCACTGCTGAAAGTCGAAGTAATGCAATACTGGTTTTCAGTGGTCTGTTCACATTCGAAGCCGAGGCTTTTTACAGGCTATCCACTCAACACTGGTCAGCTCTTCATTTTCGTGTCCCCACAATCCAGATTTCAGAAATCATTGCAATCTCCACTACAGAATGTTCCATTCATTCACTGCGAGTCTGGAGTTTATCTGATTCTCCACTCCCGCCTGGTTAACATTACACCACTTGTGAATGTCCAAGTAAGCCAATGCTGGTTTTCAGAGGCCTGTTCATACTCGCAGCCGTGCTGTTTAATTGACAATTCACTCCACCCTGTTCAGCTCTTCATTGTCCCACCACACTACCAGCCTTCAGAAATCTTTGTTATCTCCACTACAGAATGTTCCATTCATTCACTGCGAATCTGGAATTCATCTGACTCTCAACTCCACGCAGGTTTTCATTACACCACTGTTGAATGTCCAAGTAACCCAATGCCGGTTTTCAGCGGCCTGTTCATATTCGCAGCCCTGCTGTTTACTTGGCTATCGATTCAAGCCTGGTCAGCTCTTCATTTTCCTGTCCACACAACACAGGCTTCAGAAATCATTGGAATCTCCTCTACAGAATGTTCCATTCATTCACTGCGAATGTGGAATTCAACTGACTCTCCACTCCATGCAGGTTTTCCTTACACCACTGATGAATGTCCAAGTAACCCAATGCTGGTTTTCAGCTGCATGTTCACACTCGCAGCCATGCTATACAATTGGCTTTCCACTAAATCCTGATTAGTTCTTGATTTTCCTTCCACACGACCCAGCCTTCAGAAATCGTTGGAATCTCCACTAGAGAATGTTCCATTCATTCACTGCGAATCTGGAATTCCTCTGAACCTCCACTCCCGGCAGGTTTTCGTTACACCACTGTTGAATGTCCAAGTAACCCAATGTTTTAAGTGTTTTCTTCACAAGCGCAGTGGTGCTGTTCAATTGGCTATCCACTCAACCCTGGCCAGCTCTACATTTTCCTGTCCACACCACAGAGACTGGAGAAATCATTGTTATCTCCACTACAGAATGTTCCATTCATTCACAGCGAATCTGGAATTCATCTGAATCTCCACTCCCGGCAGGTTTTCGTGACACCACTGGTAAATATCCAAGTAAGCCAATGCTGGTTTTAAGTGGCCTGCTCCTACTCTCAGCCGTGCTGTTCAATTTGCTATCCACTCAACCCTCTTCAGCTCCATTTTCCTGTCCACATAACCCAAACTTCAGAAACAATTGGTATCTCCTCCACAGAATGTTCCATTCATTGACGGCAAATCTGAAATTCATCTAATTCTCAACTCCCGTCAGGTTTTCGTTACACCACTTGTGAATGTCCAATTAAGCCAAAGCTGGTTTTCAGTGGCCTGTTCTTACTACGAGACGTGCTGTTCATTTGGCTATCCATTCCACCCTGTTCAGCTCTACATTTTCGTGTCCACAAAACCCAGCCTTCAGAAATCATTGGAATCACCACTAGAGAATGTTCCATTCATTCACTGCGAATCTGGAATTCATCTGAATCTCCACTCCCGGCAGGTTTTCATTGCACCACTGCTGAATGTTCAAGTAACGCAATGATGGTTTTCAGCGGTCTATTCACACTCGAACCCGTGCTGTTCACGGTCTAGCGACTCAACACTGGTGAGTTCTTCTTTTTCCAGTTCAGACAATACAAACCTCAGAAACCATTGCAATCTACACTACAGAATGTTTCATTCATTCAGGCGAATCTTGAATTCATCTTGTTCTCCACTCCCAGCAGGTTTTCGTTTCACCACTGGTGAATGTCCAAGCAACCCAAGGCTGGTTTCAGCTGCGTGTTAACACTCGCAGCCGTCCGTGCTGTTCAATTGGCTATCCAGTGAACGCTGGTTAGCTCTTGATTTTCCTTCCACACACCGAGCCTTCAGAAATCATTCTTATCTCCACTTCAGAATGTTCCATTCGTTCCCTGCGAATCTGGAATTCCTCTGACTCTCCACACCAGGCAGATTTTCCTAACAACACTGGTGAATGACCAGGTAATCCAATGCTGGTTTTCAGCGGCTGTTCACACTCACAGCCTTGCTGTTCAATTGGCAATCCAGTCAAACCTAGTCAGCTCTTCATTTTCCTGTCCACACAACCCAGCGTTCAGAAATCATTGGAATCTCTACTACAGAAATTTCCATTCATTCACTGTGAATCTGGAAATACTCTGAATCTGCATTCCAGGAAGGCTTTCGTTACACCACTGATGAATGTCCAAGTAATGCAATGCTGCTTCTTAGTGGTCTGTTCACACTCGAAACCGTGCTGTTCATTGGCTATCCACTCAATATCGGTCAGCTCTTCAATATCCTGTCCAGACTATCCAGATTCCTAAATGTTGGCAATCACCACTACAGAATGTTCCATTCAATCACGCGAATCTGGAATTCATCAGAGTCTCCACTCCTGGAAGGTTTTCGTGACACCACTGGTAAATGTCCAAGGAAGACAATGCTGGTTTTAAGCCGCCTGCTAACACACTCAGCCGTGCTGTTCAATTTGCTATCCACCCAACCCTATTCAGCTCTACATTTTCCTGTCCTCATAACCCAACCTTCAGAAATAATTGGTATCTCCTCCACAGAATGTTCCGTTCATTCACTGCGAATCTTAAATTCATCTGACTCTCAACTCCCGGCGGGTTATCGTTACACCACTTGTGAATGTCCAAGTAAGCCAATGCTGGTTTTCAGTGGCCTGTTCATACTAAGAGACGTGCTGTTCATTTGGCTATCCACTCCACCCTGTTCAGCTCTACATTTTCGTGTCCACAAAACCCAGCCTTCAGAAATCATTGGAATCACCACTAGAGAATGTTCCATTCATTCACTGCGAATCTGGAATTCATCTGAACCTCCACTCCTGGCAGGTTTTCGTTACGCCACTGGTGAATGTCCAAGTAACTCAATACTGGTTTTCAGAGGCATGTTCAACTCGCAGAAGTGCTGTTCAATGGGCTATCCACTCAATATTGGTCAGCTCTTCATTTTCCTCTCCACACAAACCAGCCTTCAGAAATCATTGGGCTCTCCACTACAGACTGTTCCATTCATTCACTGCGATTCTGCAATTCATCTGACTCTCCGCTCCAGGCAGGTTTTCATTACAGCACTGGTGAATGACCAAGTAATCCAATGCTGGTTTTCAGCCGCCTTTTCACACTCGCAGTGTGCTGTTCAATTGTCTATCCACTCAAACCTGGTCAGCCTTTCATTTTCTTTTCCACAATATCAGACTTCAGAAATCATTGGAATCGCCAGTACAGAATGTTCCATTCATTCACTGCCAATCTGGAATTCATCTGAATCTGCACTCCAGGTAGGCTTTCATTACACCACTTATGAATGTCCAAGTAACACAATGCTGGTTTTCAGCGGTCTGTTCACACTCTAAGCCCTGCTTTTTACTGGGTATCCACACAACTGTGGTCAGCTCTTCATTTTCATGTCCAAACAATCCAGACTTGAGAAATCATTGCAATCTCCAGTACAGAATGTTCCATTCATTCACTGCGAATCTGGAATTCAACTGAATCTCCACTACCTGCAGATTTATCTTACACCACTTGTGAATGTCCAAGTAAAACAATGCTGGTTTTCAGAGGCCTGTTCATGTTCGCAGTCGTGCTGTTCAATTGGCTATCCACTCAACCTGTTTTGCTCCTCATTTTCCTGTGCACACAACCCAGCCTTCAGAAATCATTGTAATCTCCACTACAGGATGTTCCATTCATTCACTGGGAATCTGGAATTCATCTGAATCTGCACTCCACGCAGGCTTTCGTTACACCACTGCTGAAAGTCGAAGTAATGCAATACTGGTTTTCAGTGGTCTGTTCACATTCGAAGCCGAGGCTTTTTACAGGCTATCCACTCAACACTGGTCAGCTCTTCATTTTCGTGTCCCCACAATCCAGATTTCAGAAATCATTGCAATCTCCACTACAGAATGTTCCATTCATTCACTGCGAGTCTGGAGTTTATCTGATTCTCCACTCCCGCCTGGTTAACATTACACCACTTGTGAATGTCCAAGTAAGCCAATGCTGGTTTTCAGAGGCCTGTTCATACTCGCAGCCGTGCTGTTTAATTGACAATTCACTCCACCCTGTTCAGCTCTTCATTGTCCCACCACACTACCAGCCTTCAGAAATCTTTGTTATCTCCACTACAGAATGTTCCATTCATTCACTGCGAATCTGGAATTCATCTGACTCTCAACTCCACGCAGGTTTTCATTACACCACTGTTGAATGTCCAAGTAACCCAATGCTGGTTTTCAGCGGCCTGTTCATATTCGCAGCCCTGCTGTTTACTTGGCTATCGATTCAAGCCTGGTCAGCTCTTCATTTTCCTGTCCACACAACACAGGCTTCAGAAATCATTGGAATCTCCTCTACAGAATGTTCCATTCATTCACTGCGAATGTGGAATTCAACTGACTCTCCACTCCATGCAGGTTTTCCTTACACCACTGATGAATGTCCAAGTAACCCAATGCTGGTTTTCAGCTGCATGTTCACACTCGCAGCCATGCTATACAATTGGCTTTCCACTAAATCCTGATTAGTTCTTGATTTTCCTTCCACACGACCCAGCCTTCAGAAATCGTTGGAATCTCCACTAGAGAATGTTCCATTCATTCACTGCGAATCTGGAATTCCTCTGAACCTCCACTCCCGGCAGGTTTTCGTTACACCACTGTTGAATGTCCAAGTAACCCAATGTTTTAAGTGTTTTCTTCACAAGCGCAGTGGTGCTGTTCAATTGGCTATCCACTCAACCCTGGCCAGCTCTACATTTTCCTGTCCACACCACAGAGACTGGAGAAATCATTGTTATCTCCACTACAGAATGTTCCATTCATTCACAGCGAATCTGGAATTCATCTGAATCTCCACTCCCGGCAGGTTTTCGTGACACCACTGGTAAATATCCAAGTAAGCCAATGCTGGTTTTAAGTGGCCTGCTCATACTCTCAGCCGTGCTGTTCAATTTGCTATCCACTCAACCCTCTTCAGCTCCATTTTCCTGTCCACATAACCCAAACTTCAGAAACAATTGGTATCTCCTCCACAGAATGTTCCATTCATTGACGGCAAATCTGAAATTCATCTAATTCTCAACTCCCGTCAGGTTTTCGTTACACCACTTGTGAATGTCCAATTAAGCCAAAGCTGGTTTTCATTGGCCTGTTCTTACTACGAGACGTGCTGTTCGTTTGGCTATCCATTCCACCCTGTTCAGCTCTACATTTTCGTGTCCACAAAACCCAGCCTTCAGAAATCATTGGAATCACCACTAGAGAATGTTCCATTCATTCACTGCGAATCTGGAATTCATCTGAATCTCCACTCCCGGCAGGTTTTCATTGCACCACTGCTGAATGTTCAAGTAACGCAATGATGGTTTTCAGCGGTCTATTCACACTCGAACCCGTGCTGTTCACGGTCTAGCGACTCAACACTGGTGAGTTCTTCTTTTTCCAGTTCAGACAATACAAACCTCAGAAACCATTGCAATCTACACTACAGAATGTTTCATTCATTCAGGCGAATCTTGAATTCATCTTGTTCTCCACTCCCAGCAGGTTTTCGTTTCACCACTGGTGAATGTCCAAGCAACCCAAGGCTGGTTTCAGCTGCGTGTTAACACTCGCAGCCGTGCTGTTCAATTGGCTATCCAGTGAACGCTGGTTAGCTCTTGATTTTCCTTCCACACACCGAGCCTTCAGAAATCATTCTTATCTCCACTTCAGAATGTTCCATTCGTTCCCTGCGAATCTGGAATTCCTCTGACTCTCCACACCAGGCAGATTTTCCTAACAACACTGGTGAATGACCAGGTAATCCAATGCTGGTTTTCAGCGGCTGTTCACACTCACAGCCTTGCTGTTCAATTGGCAATCCAGTCAAACCTAGTCAGCTCTTCATTTTCCTGTCCACACAACCCAGCGTTCAGAAATCATTGGAATCTCTACTACAGAAATTTCCATTCATTCACTGTGAATCTGGAAATACTCTGAATCTGCATTCCAGGAAGGCTTTCGTTACACCACTGATGAATGTCCAAGTAATGCAATGCTGCTTCTTAGTGGTCTGTTCACACTCGAAACCGTGCTGTTCATTGGCTATCCACTCAATATCGGTCAGCTCTTCAATATCCTGTCCAGACTATCCAGATTCCTAAATGTTGGCAATCACCACTACAGAATGTTCCATTCAATCACGCGAATCTGGAATTCATCAGAGTCTCCACTCCTGGAAGGTTTTCGTGACACCACTGGTAAATGTCCAAGGAAGACAATGCTGGTTTTAAGCCGCCTGCTAACACACTCAGCCGTGCTGTTCAATTTGCTATCCACCCAACCCTATTCAGCTCTACATTTTCCTGTCCTCATAACCCAACCTTCAGAAATAATTGGTATCTCCTCCACAGAATGTTCCGTTCATTCACTGCGAATCTTAAATTCATCTGACTCTCAACTCCCGGCGGGTTATCGTTACACCACTTGTGAATGTCCAAGTAAGCCAATGCTGGTTTTCAGTGGCCTGTTCATACTAAGAGACGTGCTGTTCATTTGGCTATCCACTCCACCCTGTTCAGCTCTACATTTTCGTGTCCACAAAACCCAGCCTTCAGAAATCATTGGAATCACCACTAGAGAATGTTCCATTCATTCACTGCGAATCTGGAATTCATCTGAACCTCCACTCCTGGCAGGTTTTCGTTACGCCACTGGTGAATGTCCAAGTAACTCAATACTGGTTTTCAGAGGCATGTTCAACTCGCAGAAGTGCTGTTCAATGGGCTATCCACTCAATATTGGTCAGCTCTTCATTTTCCTCTCCACACAAACCAGCCTTCAGAAATCATTGGGCTCTCCACTACAGACTGTTCCATTCATTCACTGCGATTCTGCAATTCATCTGACTCTCCGCTCCAGGCAGGTTTTCATTACAGCACTGGTGAATGACCAAGTAATCCAATGCTGGTTTTCAGCCGCCTTTTCACACTCGCAGTGTGATGTTCAATTGTCTATCCACTCAAACCTGGTCAGCCTTTCATTTTCTTTTCCACAATATCAGACTTCAGAAATCATTGGAATCGCCAGTACAGAATGTTCCATTCATTCACTGCCAATCTGGAATTCATCTGAATCTGCACTCCAGGTAGGCTTTCATTACACCACTTATGAATGTCCAAGTAACACAATGCTGGTTTTCAGCGGTCTGTTCACACTCTAAGCCCTGCTTTTTACTGGGTATCCACACAACTGTGGTCAGCTCTTCATTTTCATGTCCAAACAATCCAGACTTGAGAAATCATTGCAATCTCCAGTACAGAATGTTCCATTCATTCACTGCGAATCTGGAATTCAACTGAATCTCCACTACCTGCAGATTTATCTTACACCACTTGTGAATGTCCAAGTAAAACAATGCTGGTTTTCAGAGGCCTGTTCATGTTCGCAGTCGTGCTGTTCAATTGGCTATCCACTCAACCTGTTTTGCTCCTCATTTTCCTGTGCACACAACCCAGCCTTCAGAAATCATTGTAATCTCCACTACAGGATGTTCCATTCATTCACTGGGAATCTGGAATTCATCTGAATCTGCACTCCACGCAGGCTTTCGTTACACCACTGCTGAAAGTCGAAGTAATGCAATACTGGTTTTCAGTGGTCTGTTCACATTCGAAGCCGAGGCTTTTTACAGGCTATCCACTCAACACTGGTCAGCTCGTCATTTTCGTGTCCCCACAATCCAGATTTCAGAAATCATTGCAATCTCCACTACAGAATGTTCCATTCATTCACTGCGAGTCTGGAGTTTATCTGATTCTCCACTCCCGCCTGGTTAACATTACACCACTTGTGAATGTCCAAGTAAGCCAATGCTGGTTTTCAGAGGCCTGTTCATACTCGCAGCCGTGCTGTTTAATTGACAATTCACTCCACCCTGTTCAGCTCTTCATTGTCCCACCACACTACCAGCCTTCAGAAATCTTTGTTATCTCCACTACAGAACGTTCCATTCATTCACTGCGAATCTGGAATTCATCTGACTCTCAACTCCACGCAGGTTTTCATTACACCACTGTTGAATGTCCAAGTAACCCAATGCTGGTTTTCAGCGGCCTGTTCATATTCGCAGCCCTGCTGTTTACTTGGCTATCGATTCAAGCCTGGTCAGCTCTTCATTTTCCTGTCCACACAACACAGGCTTCAGAAATCATTGGAATCTCCTCTACAGAATGTTCCATTCATTCACTGCGAATGTGGAATTCAACTGACTCTCCACTCCATGCAGGTTTTCCTTACACCACTGATGAATGTCCAAGTAACCCAATGCTGGTTTTCAGCTGCATGTTCACACTCGCAGCCATGCTATACAATTGGCTTTCCACTAAATCCTGATTAGTTCTTGATTTTCCTTCCACACGACCCAGCCTTCAGAAATCGTTGGAATCTCCACTAGAGAATGTTCCATTCATTCACTGCGAATCTGGAATTCCTCTGAACCTCCACTCCCGGCAGGTTTTCGTTACACCACTGTTGAATGTCCAAGTAACCCAATGTTTTAAGTGTTTTCTTCACAAGCGCAGTGGTGCTGTTCAATTGGCTATCCACTCAACCCTGGCCAGCTCTACATTTTCCTGTCCACACCACAGAGACTGGAGAAATCATTGTTATCTCCACTACAGAATGTTCCATTCATTCACAGCGAATCTGGAATTCATCTGAATCTCCACTCCCGGCAGGTTTTCGTGACACCACTGGTAAATATCCAAGTAAGCCAATGCTGGTTTTAAGTGGCCTGCTCATACTCTCAGCCGTGCTGTTCAATTTGCTATCCACTCAACCCTCTTCAGCTCCATTTTCCTGTCCACATAACCCAAACTTCAGAAACAATTGGTATCTCCTCCACAGAATGTTCCATTCATTGACGGCAAATCTGAAATTCATCTAATTCTCAACTCCCGTCAGGTTTTCGTTACACCACTTGTGAATGTCCAATTAAGCCAAAGCTGGTTTTCAGTGGCCTGTTCTTACTACGAGACGTGCTGTTCGTTTGGCTATCCATTCCACCCTGTTCAGCTCTACATTTTCGTGTCCACAAAACCCAGCCTTCAGAAATCATTGGAATCACCACTAGAGAATGTTCCATTCATTCACTGCGAATCTGGAATTCATCTGAATCTCCACTCCCGGCAGGTTTTCATTGCACCACTGCTGAATGTTCAAGTAACGCAATGATGGTTTTCAGCGGTCTATTCACACTCGAACCCGTGCTGTTCACGGTCTAGCGACTCAACACTGGTGAGTTCTTCTTTTTCCAGTTCAGACAATACAAACCTCAGAAACCATTGCAATCTACACTACAGAATGTTTCATTCATTCACGCGAATCTTGAATTCATCTTGTTCTCCACTCCCAGCAGGTTTTCGTTTCACCACTGGTGAATGTCCAAGCAACCCAAGGCTGGTTTCAGTTGCGTGTTAACACTCGCAGCCGTGCTGTTCAATTGGCTATCCAGTGAACGCTGGTTAGCTCTTGATTTTCCTTCCACACACCGAGCCTTCAGAAATCATTCTTATCTCCACTTCAGAATGTTCCATTCGTTCCCTGCGAATCTGGAATTCCTCTGACTCTCCACACCAGGCAGATTTTCCTAACAACACTGGTGAATGACCAGGTAATCCAATGCTGGTTTTCAGCGGCTGTTCACACTCACAGCCTTGCTGTTCAATTGGCAATCCAGTCAAACCTAGTCAGCTCTTCATTTTCCTGTCCACACAACCCAGCGTTCAGAAATCATTGGAATCTCTACTACAGAAATTTCCATTCATTCACTGTGAATCTGGAAATAATCTGAATCTGCATTCCAGGAAGGCTTTCGTTACACCACTGATGAATGTCCAAGTAATGCAATGCTGCTTCTTAGTGGTCTTTTCACACTCGAAACCGTGCTGTTCATTGGCTATCCACTCAATATCGGTCAGCTCTTCAATATCCTGTCCAGACTATCCAGATTTCTAAATGTTGGCAATCACCACTACAGAATGTTCCATTCAATCACGCGAATCTGGAATTCATCAGAGTCTCCACTCCTGGAAGGTTTTCGTGACACCACTGGTAAATGTCCAAGGAAGACAATGCTGGTTTTAAGCCGCCTGCTAACACACTCAGCCGTGCTGTTCAATTTGCTATCCACCCAACCCTATTCAGCTCTACATTTTCCTGTCCTCATAACCCAACCTTCAGAAATAATTGGTATCTCCTCCACAGAATGTTCCGTTCATTCACTGCGAATCTTAAATTCATCTGACTCTCAACTCCCGGCGGGTTATCGTTACACCACTTGTGAATGTCCAAGTAAGCCAATGCTGGTTTTCAGTGGCCTGTTCATACTAAGAGACGTGCTGTTCATTTGGCTATCCACTCCACCCTGTTCAGCTCTACATTTTCGTGTCCACAAAACCCAGCCTTCAGAAATCATTGGAATCACCACTAGAGAATGTTCCATTCATTCACTGCGAATCTGGAATTCATCTGAACCTCCAATCCTGGCAGGTTTTCGTTACGCCACTGGTGAATGTCCAAGTAACTCAATACTGGTTTTCAGAGGCATGTTCAACTCGCAGAAGTGCTGTTCAATGGGCTATCCACTCAATATTGGTCAGCTCTTCATTTTCCTCTCCACACAAACCAGCCTTCAGAAATCATTGGGATCTCCACTACAGACTGTTCCATTCATTCACTGCGATTCTGCAATTCATCTGACTCTCCGCTCCAGGCAGGTTTTCATTACAGCACTGGTGAATGACCAAGTAATCCAATGCTGGTTTTCAGCCGCCTTTTCACACTCGCAGTGTGCTGTTCAATTGTCTATCCACTCAAACCTGGTCAGCCTTTCATTTTCTTTTCCACAATATCAGACTTCAGAAATCATTGGAATCGCCAGTACAGAATGTTCCATTCATTCACTGCCAATCTGGAATTCATCTGAATCTGCACTCCAGGTAGGCTTTCATTACACCACTTATGAATGTCCAAGTAACACAATGCTGGTTTTCAGCGGTCTGTTCACACTCTAAGCCCTGCTTTTTACTGGGTATCCACACAACTGTGGTCAGCTCTTCATTTTCATGTCCAAACAATCCAGACTTGAGAAATCATTGCAATCTCCAGTACAGAATGTTCCATTCATTCACTGCGAATCTGGAATTCAACTGAATCTCCACTACCTGCAGATTTATCTTACACCACTTGTGAATGTCCAAGTAAAACAATGCTGGTTTTCAGAGGCCTGTTCATGTTCGCAGTCGTGCTGTTCAATTGGCTATCCACTCAACCTGTTTTGCTCCTCATTTTCCTGTGCACACAACCCAGCCTTCAGAAATCATTGTAATCTCCACTACAGGATGTTCCATTCATTCACTGGGAATCTGGAATTCATCTGAATCTGCACTCCACGCAGGCTTTCGTTACACCACTGCTGAAAGTCGAAGTAATGCAATACTGGTTTTCAGTGGTCTGTTCACATTCGAAGCCGAGGCTTTTTACAGGCTATCCACTCAACACTGGTCAGCTCTTCATTTTCGTGTCCCCACAATCCAGATTTCAGAAATCATTGCAATCTCCACTACAGAATGTTCCATTCATTCACTGCGAGTCTGGAGTTTATCTGATTCTCCACTCCCGCCTGGTTAACATTACACCACTTGTGGTGAATGTCCAAGTAAGCCAATGCTGGTTTTCAGAGGCCTGTTCATACTCGCAGCCGTGCTGTTTAATTGACAATTCACTCCACCCTGTTCAGCTCTTCATTGTCCCACCACACTACCAGCCTTCAGAAATCTTTGTTATCTCCACTACAGAATGTTCCATTCATTCACTGCGAATCTGGAATTCATCTGACTCTCAACTCCACGCAGGTTTTCATTACACCACTGTTGAATGTCCAAGTAACCCAATGCTGGTTTTCAGCGGCCTGTTCATATTCGCAGCCCTGCTGTTTACTTGGCTATCGATTCAAGCCTGGTCAGCTCTTCATTTTCCTGTCCACACAACACAGGCTTCAGAAATCATTGGAATCTCCTCTACAGAATGTTCCATTCATTCACTGCGAATGTGGAATTCAACTGACTCTCCACTCCATGCAGGTTTTCCTTACACCACTGATGAATGTCCAAGTAACCCAATGCTGGTTTTCAGCTGCATGTTCACACTCGCAGCCATGCTATACAATTGGCTTTCCACTAAATCCTGATTAGTTCTTGATTTTCCTTCCACACGACACAGCCTTCAGAAATCGTTGGAATCTCCACTAGAGAATGTTCCATTCTTTCACTGCGAATCTGGAATTCCTCTGAACCTCCACTCCCGGCAGGTTTTCGTTACACCACTGTTGAATGTCCAAGTAACCCAATGTTTTAAGTGTTTTCTTCACAAGCGCAGTGGTGCTGTTCAATTGGCTATCCACTCAACCCTGGCCAGCTCTACATTTTCCTGTCCACACCACAGAGACTGGAGAAATCATTGTTATCTCCACTACAGAATGTTCCATTCATTCACAGCGAATCTGGAATTCATCTGAATCTCCACTCCCGGCAGGTTTTCGTGACACCACTGGTAAATATCCAAGTAAGCCAATGCTGGTTTTAAGTGGCCTGCTCATACTCTCAGCCGTGCTGTTCAATTTGCTATCCACTCAACCCTCTTCAGCTCCATTTTCCTGTCCACATAACCCAAACTTCAGAAACAATTGGTATCTCCTCCACAGAATGTTCCATTCATTGACGGCAAATCTGAAATTCATCTAATTCTCAACTCCCGTCAGGTTTTCGTTACACCACTTGTGAATGTCCAATTAAGCCAAAGCTGGTTTTCAGTGGCCTGTTCTTACTACGAGACGTGCTGTTCGTTTGGCTATCCATTCCACCCTGTTCAGCTCTACATTTTCGTGTCCACAAAACCCAGCCTTCAGAAATCATTGGAATCACCACTAGAGAATGTTCCATTCATTCACTGCGAATCTGGAATTCATCTGAATCTCCACTCCCGGCAGGTTTTCATTGCACCACTGCTGAATGTTCAAGTAACGCAATGATGGTTTTCAGCGGTCTATTCACACTCGAACCCGTGCTGTTCACGGTCTAGCGACTCAACACTGGTGAGTTCTTCTTTTTCCAGTTCAGACAATACAAACCTCAGAAACCATTGCAATCTACACTACAGAATGTTTCATTCATTCACGCGAATCTTGAATTCATCTTGTTCTCCACTCCCAGCAGGTTTTCGTTTCACCACTGGTGAATGTCCAAGCAACCCAAGGCTGGTTTCAGCTGCGTGTTAACACTCGCAGCCGTGCTGTTCAATTGGCTATCCAGTGAACGCTGGTTAGCTCTTGATTTTCCTTCCACACACCGAGCCTTCAGAAATCATTCTTATCTCCACTTCAGAATGTTCCATTCGTTCCCTGCGAATCTGAAATTCCTCTGACTCTCCACACCAGGCAGATTTTCCTAACAACACTGGTGAATGACCAGGTAATCCAATGCTGGTTTTCAGCGGCTGTTCACACTCACAGCCTTGCTGTTCAATTGGCAATCCAGTCAAACCTAGTCAGCTCTTCATTTTCCTGTCCACACAAACCAGCGTTCAGAAATCATTGGAATCTCTACTACAGAAATTTCCATTCATTCACTGTGAATCTGGAAATAATCTGAATCTGCATTCCAGGAAGGTTTTCGTTACACCACTGATGAATGTCCAAGTAATGCAATGCTGCTTCTTAGTGGTCTGTTCACACTCGAAACCGTGCTGTTCATTGGCTATCCACTCAATATCGGTCAGCTCTTCAATATCCTGTCCAGACTATCCAGATTTCTAAATGTTGGCAATCACCACTACAGAATGTTCCATTCAATCACGCGAATCTGGAATTCATCAGAGTCTCCACTCCTGGAAGGTTTTCGTGACACCACTGGTAAATGTCCAAGGAAGACAATGCTGGTTTTAAGCCGCCTGCTAACACACTCAGCCGTGCTGTTCAATTTGCTATCCACCCAAGCCTATTCAGCTCTACATTTTCCTGTCCTCATAACCCAACCTTCAGAAATAATTGGTATCTCCTCCACAGAATGTTCCGTTCATTCACTGCGAATCTTAAATTCATCTGACTCTCAACTCCCGGCGGGTTATCGTTACACCACTTGTGAATGTCCAAGTAAGCCAATGCTGGTTTTCAGTGGCCTGTTCATACTAAGAGACGTGCTGTTCATTTGGCTATCCACTCCACCCTGTTCAGCTCTACATTTTCGTGTCCACAAAACCCAGCCTTCAGAAATCATTGGAATCACCACTAGAGAATGTTCCATTCATTCACTGCGAATCTGGAATTCCTCTGAACCTCCACTGCTGGCAGGTTTTCGTTACGCCACTGGTGAATGTCCAAGTAACTCAATACTGGTTTTCAGAGGCATGTTCAACTCGCAGAAGTGCTGTTCAATGGGCTATCCACTCAATATTGGTCAGCTCTTCATTTTCCTCTCCACACAAACCAGCCTTCAGAAATCATTGGGCTCTCCACTACAGACTGTTCCATTCATTCACTGCGATTCTGCAATTCATCTGACTCTCCGCTCCAGGCAGGTTTTCATTACAGCACTGGTGAATGACCAAGTAATCCAATGCTGGTTTTCAGCCGCCTTTTCACACTCGCAGTGTGCTGTTCAATTGTCTATCCACTCAAACCTGGTCAGCCTTTCATTTTCTTTTCCACAATATCAGACTTCAGAAATCATTGGAATCGCCAGTACAGAATGTTCCATTCATTCACTGCCAATCTGGAATTCATCTGAATCTGCACTCCAGGTAGGCTTTCATTACACCACTTATGAATGTCCAAGTAACACAATGCTGGTTTTCAGCGGTCTGTTCACACTCTAAGCCCTGCTTTTTACTGGGTATCCACACAACTGTGGTCAGCTCTTCATTTTCATGTCCAAACAATCCAGACTTGAGAAATCATTGCAATCTCCAGTACAGAATGTTCCATTCATTCACTGCGAATCTGGAATTCAACTGAATCTCCACTACCTGCAGATTTATCTTACACCACTTGTGAATGTCCAAGTAAAACAATGCTGGTTTTCAGAGGCCTGTTCATGTTCGCAGTCGTGCTGTTCAATTGGCTATCCACTCAACCTGTTTTGCTCCTCATTTTCCTGTGCACACAACCCAGCCTTCAGAAATCATTGTAATCTCCACTACAGGATGTTCCATTCATTCACTGGGAATCTGGAATTCATCTGAATCTGCACTCCACGCAGGCTTTCGTTACACCACTGCTGAAAGTCGAAGTAATGCAATACTGGTTTTCAGTGGTCTGTTCACATTCGAAGCCGAGGCTTTTTACAGGCTATCCACTCAACACTGGTCAGCTCTTCATTTTCGTGTCCCCACAATCCAGATTTCAGAAATCATTGCAATCTCCACTACAGAATGTTCCATTCATTCACTGCGAGTCTGGAGTTTATCTGATTCTCCACTCCCGCCTGGTTAACATTACACCACTTGTGGTGAATGTCCAAGTAAGCCAATGCTGGTTTTCAGAGGCCTGTTCATACTCGCAGCCGTGCTGTTTAATTGACAATTCACTCCACCCTGTTCAGCTCTTCATTGTCCCACCACACTACCAGCCTTCAGAAATCTTTGTTATCTCCACTACAGAACGTTCCATTCATTCACTGCGAATCTGGAATTCATCTGACTCTCAACTCCACGCAGGTTTTCATTACACCACTGTTGAATGTCCAAGTAACCCAATGCTGGTTTTCAGCGGCCTGTTCATATTCGCAGCCCTGCTGTTTACTTGGCTATCGATTCAAGCCTGGTCAGCTCTTCATTTTCCTGTCCACACAACACAGGCTTCAGAAATCATTGGAATCTCCTCTTCAGAATGTTCCATTCATTCACTGCGAATGTGGAATTCAACTGACTCTCCACTCCATGCAGGTTTTCCTTACACCACTGATGAATGTCCAAGTAACCCAATGCTGGTTTTCAGCTGCATGTTCACACTCGCAGCCATGCTATACAATTGGCTTTCCACTAAATCCTGATTAGTTCTTGATTTTCCTTCCACACGACCCAGCCTTCAGAAATCGTTGGAATCTCCACTAGAGAATGTTCCATTCATTCACTGCGAATCTGGAATTCCTCTGAACCTCCACTCCCGGCAGGTTTTCGTTACACCACTGTTGAATGTCCAAGAAACCCAATGTTTTAAGTGTTTTCTTCACAAGCGCAGTGGTGCTGTTCAATTGGCTATCCACTCAACCCTGGCCAGCTCTACATTTTCCTGTCCACACCACAGAGACTGGAGAAATCATTGTTATCTCCACTACAGAATGTTCCATTCATTCACAGCGAATCTGGAATTCATCTGAATCTCCACTCCCGGCAGGTTTTCGTGACACCACTGGTAAATATCCAAGTAAGCCAATGCTGGTTTTAAGTGGCCTGCTCATACTCTCAGCCGTGCTGTTCAATTTGCTATCCACTCAACCCTCTTCAGCTCCATTTTCCTGTCCACATAACCCAAACTTCAGAAACAATTGGTATCTCCTCCACAGAATGTTCCATTCATTGACGGCAAATCTGAAATTCATCTAATTCTCAACTCCCGTCAGGTTTTCGTTACACCACTTGTGAATGTCCAATTAAGCCAAAGCTGGTTTTCAGTGGCCTGTTCTTACTACGAGACGTGCTGTTCATTTGGCTATCCATTCCACCCTGTTCAGTTCTACATTTTCGTGTCCACAAAACCCAGCCTTCAGAAATCATTGGAATCACCACTAGAGAATGTTCCATTCATTCACTGCGAATCTGGAATTCATCTGAATCTCCACTCCCGGCAGGTTTTCATTGCACCACTGCTGAATGTTCAAGTAACGCAATGATGGTTTTCAGCGGTCTATTCACACTCGAACCCGTGCTGTTCACGGTCTAGCGACTCAACTCTGGTGAGTTCTTCTTTTTCCAGTTCAGACAATACAAACCTCAGAAACCATTGCAATCTACACTACAGAATGTTTCATTCATTCAGGCGAATCTTGAATTCATCTTGTTCTCCACTCCCAGCAGGTTTTCGTTTCACCACTGGTGAATGTCCAAGCAACCCAAGGCTGGTTTCAGCTGCGTGTTAACACTCGCAGCCGTGCTGTTCAATTGGCTATCCAGTGAACGCTGGTTAGCTCTTGATTTTCCTTCCACACACCGAGCCTTCAGAAATCATTCTTATCTCCACTTCAGAATGTTCCATTCGTTCCCTGCGAATCTGGAATTCCTCTGACTCTCCACACCAGGCAGATTTTCCTAACAACACTGGTGAATGACCAGGTAATCCAATGCTGGTTTTCAGCGGCTGTTCACACTCACAGCCTTGCTGTTCAATTGGCAATCCAGTCAAACCTAGTCAGCTCTTCATTTTCCTGTCCACACAACCCAGCGTTCAGAAATCATTGGAATCTCTACTACAGAAATTTCCATTCATTCACTGTGAATCTGGAAATACTCTGAATCTGCATTCCAGGAAGGCTTTCGTTACACCACTGATGAATGTCCAAGTAATGCAATGCTGCTTCTTAGTGGTCTGTTCACACTCGAAACCGTGCTGTTCATTGGCTATCCACTCAATATCGGTCAGCTCTTCAATATCCTGTCCAGACTATCCAGATTCCTAAATGTTGGCAATCACCACTACAGAATGTTCCATTCAATCACGCGAATCTGGAATTCATCAGAGTCTCCACTCCTGGAAGGTTTTCGTGACACCACTGGTAAATGTCCAAGGAAGACAATGCTGGTTTTAAGCCGCCTGCTAACACACTCAGCCGTGCTGTTCAATTTGCTATCCACCCAACCCTATTCAGCTCTACATTTTCCTGTCCTCATAACCCAACCTTCAGAAATAATTGGTATCTCCTCCACAGAATGTTCCGTTCATTCACTGCGAATCTTAAATTCATCTGACTCTCAACTCCCGGCGGGTTATCGTTACACCACTTGTGAATGTCCAAGTAAGCCAATGCTGGTTTTCAGTGGCCTGTTCATACTAAGAGACGTGCTGTTCATTTGGCTATCCACTCCACCCTGTTCAGCTCTACATTTTCGTGTCCACAAAACCCAGCCTTCAGAAATCATTGGAATCACCACTAGAGAATGTTCCATTCATTCACTGCGAATCTGGAATTCCTCTGAACCTCCACTCCTGGCAGGTTTTCGTTACGCCACTGGTGAATGTCCAAGTAACTCAATACTGGTTTTCAGAGGCATGTTCAACTCGCAGAAGTGCTGTTCAATGGGCTATCCACTCAATATTGGTCAGCTCTTCATTTTCCTCTCCACACAAACCAGCCTTCAGAAATCATTGGGCTCTCCACTACAGACTGTTCCATTCATTCACTGCGATTCTGCAATTCATCTGACTCTCCGCTCCAGGCAGGTTTTCATTACAGCACTGGTGAATGACCAAGTAATCCAATGCTGGTTTTCAGCCGCCTTTTCACACTCGCAGTGTGCTGTTCAATTGTCTATCCACTCAAACCTGGTCAGCCTTTCATTTTCTTTTCCACAATATCAGACTTCAGAAATCATTGGAATCGCCAGTACAGAATGTTCCATTCATTCACTGCCAATCTGGAATTCATCTGAATCTGCACTCCAGGTAGGCTTTCATGACACCACTTATGAATGTCCAAGTAACACAATGCTGGTTTTCAGCGGTCTGTTCACACTCTAAGCCCTGCTTTTTACTGGGTATCCACACAACTGTGGTCAGCTCTTCATTTTCATGTCCAAACAATCCAGACTTGAGAAATCATTGCAATCTCCAGTACAGAATGTTCCATTCATTCACTGCGAATCTGGAATTCAACTGAATCTCCACTACCTGCAGATTTATCTTACACCACTTGTGAATGTCCAAGTAAAACAATGCTGGTTTTCAGAGGCCTGTTCATGTTCGCAGTCGTGCTGTTCAATTGGCTATCCACTCAACCTGTTTTGCTCCTCATTTTCCTGTGCACACAACCCAGCCTTCAGAAATCATTGTAATCTCCACTACAGGATGTTCCATTCATTCACTGGGAATCTGGAATTCATCTGAATCTGCACTCCACGCAGGCTTTCGTTACACCACTGCTGAAAGTCGAAGTAATGCAATACTGGTTTTCAGTGGTCTGTTCACATTCGAAGCCGAGGCTTTTTACAGGCTATCCACTCAACACTGGTCAGCTCTTCATTTTCGTGTCCCCACAATCCAGATTTCAGAAATCATTGCAATCTCCACTACAGAATGTTCCATTCATTCACTGCGAGTCTGGAGTTTATCTGATTCTCCACTCCCGCCTGGTTAACATTACACCACTTGTGAATGTCCAAGTAAGCCAATGCTGGTTTTCAGAGGCCTGTTCATACTCGCAGCCGTGCTGTTTAATTGACAATTCACTCCACCCTGTTCAGCTCTTCATTGTCCCACCACACTACCAGCCTTCAGAAATCTTTGTTATCTCCACTACAGAACGTTCCATTCATTCACTGCGAATCTGGAATTCATCTGACTCTCAACTCCACGCAGGTTTTCATTACACCACTGTTGAATGTCCAAGTAACCCAATGCTGGTTTTCAGCGGCCTGTTCATATTCGCAGCCCTGCTGTTTACTTGGCTATCGATTCAAGCCTGGTCAGCTCTTCATTTTCCTGTCCACACAACACAGGCTTCAGAAATCATTGGAATCTCCTCTACAGAATGTTCCATTCATTCACTGCGAATGTGGAATTCAACTGACTCTCCACTCCATGCAGGTTTTCCTTACACCACTGATGAATGTCCAAGTAACCCAATGCTGGTTTTCAGCTGCATGTTCACACTCGCAGCCATGCTATACAATTGGCTTTCCACTAAATCCTGATTAGTTCTTGATTTTCCTTCCACACGACCCAGCCTTCAGAAATCGTTGGAATCTCCACTAGAGAATGTTCCATTCATTCACTGCGAATCTGGAATTCCTCTGAACCTCCACTCCCGGCAGGTTTTCGTTACACCACTGTTGAATGTCCAAGTAACCCAATGTTTTAAGTGTTTTCTTCACAAGCGCAGTGGTGCTGTTCAATTGGCTATCCACTCAACCCTGGCCAGCTCTACATTTTCCTGTCCACACCACAGAGACTGGAGAAATCATTGTTATCTCCACTACAGAATGTTCCATTCATTCACAGCGAATCTGGAATTCATCTGAATCTCCACTCCCGGCAGGTTTTCGTGACACCACTGGTAAATATCCAAGTAAGCCAATGCTGGTTTTAAGTGGCCTGCTCATACTCTCAGCCGTGCTGTTCAATTTGCTATCCACTCAACCCTCTTCAGCTCCATTTTCCTGTCCACATAACCCAAACTTCAGAAACAATTGGTATCTCCTCCACAGAATGTTCCATTCATTGACGGCAAATCTGAAATTCATCTAATTCTCAACTCCCGTCAGGTTTTCGTTACACCACTTGTGAATGTCCAATTAAGCCAAAGCTGGTTTTCAGTGGCCTGTTCTTACTACGAGACGTGCTGTTCATTTGGCTATCCATTCCACCCTGTTCAGCTCTACATTTTCGTGTCCACAAAACCCAGCCTTCAGAAATCATTGGAATCACCACTAGAGAATGTTCCATTCATTCACTGCGAATCTGGAATTCATCTGAATCTCCACTCCCGGCAGGTTTTCATTGCACCACTGCTGAATGTTCAAGTAACGCAATGATGGTTTTCAGCGGTCTATTCACACTCGAACCCGTGCTGTTCACGGTCTAGCGACTCAACACTGGTGAGTTCTTCTTTTTCCAGTTCAGACAATACAAACCTCAGAAACCATTGCAATCTACACTACAGAATGTTTCATTCATTCAGGCGAATCTTGAATTCATCTTGTTCTCCACTCCCAGCAGGTTTTCGTTTCACCACTGGTGAATGTCCAAGCAACCCAAGGCTGGTTTCAGCTGCGTGTTAACACTCGCAGCCGTGCTGTTCAATTGGCTATCCAGTGAACGCTGGTTAGCTCTTGATTTTCCTTCCACACACCGAGCCTTCAGAAATCATTCTTATCTCCACTTCAGAATGTTCCATTCGTTCCCTGCGAATCTGGAATTCCTCTGACTCTCCACACCAGGCAGATTTTCCTAACAACACTGGTGAATGACCAGGTAATCCAATGCTGGTTTTCAGCGGCTGTTCACACTCACAGCCTTGTTGTTCAATTGGCAATCCAGTCAAACCTAGTCAGCTCTTCATTTTCCTGTCCACACAACCCAGCGTTCAGAAATCATTGGAATCTCTACTACAGAAATTTCCATTCATTCACTGTGAATCTGGAAATAATCTGAATCTGCATTCCAGGAAGGCTTTCGTTACACCACTGATGAATGTCCAAGTAATGCAATGCTGCTTCTTAGTGGTCTGTTCACACTCGAAACCGTGCTGTTCATTGGCTATCCACTCAATATCGGTCAGCTCTTCAATATCCTGTCCAGACTATCCAGATTCCTAAATGTTGGCAATCACCACTACAGAATGTTCCATTCAATCACGCGAATCTGGAATTCATCAGAGTCTCCACTCCTGGAAGGTTTTCGTGACACCACTGGTAAATGTCCAAGGAAGACAATGCTGGTTTTAAGCCGCCTGCTAACACACTCAGCCGTGCTGTTCAATTTGCTATCCACCCAACCCTATTCAGCTCTACATTTTCCTGTCCTCATAACCCAACCTTCAGAAATAATTGGTATCTCCTCCACAGAATGTTCCGTTCATTCACTGCGAATCTTAAATTCATCTGACTCTCAACTCCCGGCGGGTTATCGTTACACCACTTGTGAATGTCCAAGTAAGCCAATGCTGGTTTTCAGTGGCCTGTTCATACTAAGAGACGTGCTGTTCATTTGGCTATCCACTCCACCCTGTTCAGCTCTACATTTTCGTGTCCACAAAACCCAGCCTTCAGAAATCATTGGAATCACCACTAGAGAATGTTCCATTCATTCACTGCGAATCTGGAATTCATCTGAACCTCCACTCCTGGCAGGTTTTCGTTACGCCACTGGTGAATGTCCAAGTAACTCAATACTGGTTTTCAGAGGCATGTTCAACTCGCAGAAGTGCTGTTCAATGGGCTATCCACTCAATATTGGTCAGCTCTTCATTTTCCTCTCCACACAAACCAGCCTTCAGAAATCATTGGGCTCTCCACTACAGACTGTTCCATTCATTCACTGCGATTCTGCAATTCATCTGACTCTCCGCTCCAGGCAGGTTTTCATTACAGCACTGGTGAATGACCAAGTAATCCAATGCTGGTTTTCAGCCGCCTTTTCACACTCGCAGTGTGCTGTTCAATTGTCTATCCACTCAAACCTGGTCAGCCTTTCATTTTCTTTTCCACAATATCAGACTTCAGAAACCATTGGAATCGCCAGTACAGAATGTTCCATTCATTCACTGCCAATCTGGAATTCATCTGAATCTGCACTCCAGGTAGGCTTTCATTACACCACTTATGAATGTCCAAGTAACACAATGCTGGTTTTCAGCGGTCTGTTCACACTCTAAGCCCTGCTTTTTACTGGGTATCCACACAACTGTGGTCAGCTCTTCATTTTCATGTCCAAACAATCCAGACTTGAGAAATCATTGCAATCTCCAGTACAGAATGTTCCATTCATTCACTGCGAATCTGGAATTCAACTGAATCTCCACTACCTGCAGATTTATCTTACACCACTTGTGAATGTCCAAGTAAAACAATGCTGGTTTTCAGAGGCCTGTTCATACTCGCAGCCGTGCTGTTTAATTGACAATTCACTCCACCCTGTTCAGCTCTTCATTGTCCCACCACACTACCAGCCTTCAGAAATCTTTGTTATCTCCACTACAGAATGTTCCATTCATTCACTGCGAATCTGGAATTCATCTGACTCTCAACTCCACGCAGGTTTTCATTACACCACTGTTGAATGTCCAAGTAACCCAATGCTGGTTTTCAGCGGCCTGTTCATATTCGCAGCCCTGCTGTTTACTTGGCTATCGATTCAAGCCTGGTCAGCTCTTCATTTTCCTGTCCACACAACACAGGCTTCAGAAATCATTGGAATCTCCTCTACAGAATGTTCCATTCATTCACTGCGAATGTGGAATTCAACTGACTCTCCACTCCATGCAGGTTTTCCTTACACCACTGATGAATGTCCAAGTAACCCAATGCTGGTTTTCAGCTGCATGTTCACACTCGCAGCCATGCTATACAATTGGCTTTCCACTAAATCCTGATTAGTTCTTGATTTTCCTTCCACACGACCCAGCCTTCAGAAATCGTTGGAATCTCCACTAGAGAATGTTCCATTCATTCACTGCGAATCTGGAATTCCTCTGAACCTCCACTCCCGGCAGATTTTCGTTACACCACTGTTGAATGTCCAAGTAACCCAATGTTTTAAGTGTTTTCTTCACAAGCGCAGTGGTGCTGTTCAATTGGCTATCCACTCAACCCTGGCCAGCTCTACATTTTCCTGTCCACACCACAGAGACTGGAGAAATCATTGTTATCTCCACTACAGAATGTTCCATTCATTCACAGCGAATCTGGAATTCATCTGAATCTCCACTCCCGGCAGGTTTTCGTGACACCACTGGTAAATATCCAAGTAAGCCAATGCTGGTTTTAAGTGGCCTGCTCATACTCTCAGCCGTGCTGTTCAATTTGCTATCCACTCAACCCTCTTCAGCTCCATTTTCCTGTCCACATAACCCAAACTTCAGAAACAATTGGTATCTCCTCCACAGAATGTTCCATTCATTGACGGCAAATCTGAAATTCATCTAATTCTCAACTCCCGTCAGGTTTTCGTTACACCACTTGTGAATGTCCAATTAAGCCAAAGCTGGTTTTCAGTGGCCTGTTCTTACTACGAGACGTGCTGTTCATTTGGCTATCCATTCCACCCTGTTCAGCTCTACATTTTCGTGTCCACAAAACCCAGCCTTCAGAAATCATTGGAATCACCACTAGAGAATGTTCCATTCATTCACTGCGAATCTGGAATTCATCTGAATCTCCACTCCCGGCAGGTTTTCATTGCACCACTGCTGAATGTTCAAGTAACGCAATGATGGTTTTCAGCGGTCTATTCACACTCGAACCCGTGCTGTTCACGGTCTACCGACTCAACACTGGTGAGTTCTTCTTTTTCCAGTTCAGACAATACAAACCTCAGAAACCATTGCAATCTACACTACAGAATGTTTCATTCATTCAGGCGAATCTTGAATTCATCTTGTTCTCCACTCCCAGCAGGTTTTCGTTTCACCACTGGTGAATGTCCAAGCAATCCAAGGCTGGTTTCAGCTGCGTGTTAACACTCGCAGCCGTGCTGTTCAATTGGCTATCCAGTGAACGCTGGTTAGCTCTTGATTTTCCTTCCACACACCGAGCCTTCAGAAATCATTCTTATCTCCACTTCAGAATGTTCCATTCGTTCCCTGCGAATCTGGAATTCCTCTGACTCTCCACACCAGGCAGATTTTCCTAACAACACTGGTGAATGACCAGGTAATCCAATGCTGGTTTTCAGCGGCTGTTCACACTCACAGCCTTGCTGTTCAATTGGCAATCCAGTCAAACCTAGTCAGCTCTTCATTTTCCTGTCCACACAACCCAGCGTTCAGAAATCATTGGAATCTCTACTACAGAAATTTCCATTCATTCACTGTGAATCTGGAAATAATCTGAATCTGCATTCCAGGAAGGCTTTCGTTACACCACTGATGAATGTCCAAGTAATGCAATGCTGCTTCTTAGTGGTCTGTTCACACTCGAAACCGTGCTGTTCATTGGCTATCCACTCAATATCGGTCAGCTCTTCAATATCCTGTCCAGACTATCCAGATTTCTAAATGTTGGCAATCACCACTACAGAATGTTCCATTCAGTCACGCGAATCTGGAATTCATCAGAGTCTCCACTCCTGGAAGGTTTTCGTGACACCACTGGTAAATGTCCAAGGAAGACAATGCTGGTTTTAAGCCGCCTGCTAACACACTCAGCCGTGCTGTTCAATTTGCTATCCACCCAACCCTATTCAGCTCTACATTTTCCTGTCCTCATAACCCAACCTTCAGAAATAATTGGTATCTCCTCCACAGAATGTTCCGTTCATTCACTGCGAATCTTAAATTCATCTGACTCTCAACTCCCGGCGGGTTATCGTTACACCACTTGTGAATGTCCAAGTAAGCCAATGCTGGTTTTCAGTGGCCTGTTCATACTAAGAGACGTGCTGTTCATTTGGCTATCCACTCCACCCTGTTCAGCTCTACATTTTCGTGTCCACAAAACCCAGCCTTCAGAAATCATTGGAATCACCACTAGAGAATGTTCCATTCATTCACTGCGAATCTGGAATTCCTCTGAACCTCCACTCCTGGCAGGTTTTCGTTACGCCACTGGTGAATGTCCAAGTAACTCAATACTGGTTTTCAGAGGCATGTTCAACTCGCAGAAGTGCTGTTCAATGGGCTATCCACTCAATATTGGTCAGCTCTTCATTTTCCTCTCCACACAAACCAGCCTTCAGAAATCATTGGGCTCTCCACTACAGACTGTTCCATTCATTCACTGCGATTCTGCAATTCATCTGACTCTCCGCTCCAGGCAGGTTTTCATTACAGCACTGGTGAATGACCAAGTAATCCAATGCTGGTTTTCAGCCGCCTTTTCACACTCGCAGTGTGCTGTTCAATTGTCTATCCACTCAAACCTGGTCAGCCTTTCATTTTCTTTTCCACAATATCAGACTTCAGAAATCATTGGAATCGCCAGTACAGAATGTTCCATTCATTCACTGCCAATCTGGAATTCATCTGAATCTGCACTCCAGGTAGGCTTTCATTACACCACTTATGAATGTCCAAGTAACACAATGCTGGTTTTCAGCGGTCTGTTCACACTCTAAGCCCTGCTTTTTACTGGGTATCCACACAACTGTGGTCAGCTCTTCATTTTCATGTCCAAACAATCCAGACTTGAGAAATCATTGCAATCTCCAGTACAGAATGTTCCATTCATTCACTGCGAATCTGGAATTCAACTGAATCTCCACTACCTGCAGATTTATCTTACACCACTTGTGAATGTCCAAGTAAAACAATGCTGGTTTTCAGAGGCCTGTTCATGTTCGCAGTCGTGCTGTTCAATTGGCTATCCACTCAACCTGTTTTGCTCCTCATTTTCCTGTGCACACAACCCAGCCTTCAGAAATCATTGTAATCTCCACTACAGGATGTTCCATTCATTCACTGGGAATCTGGAATTCATCTGAATCTGCACTCCACGCAGGCTTTCGTTACACCACTGCTGAAAGTCGAAGTAATGCAATACTGGTTTTCAGTGGTCTGTTCACATTCGAAGCCGAGGCTTTTTACAGGCTATCCACTCAACACTGGTCAGCTCTTCATTTTCGTGTCCCCACAATCCAGATTTCAGAAATCATTGCAATCTCCACTACAGAATGTTCCATTCATTCACTGCGAGTCTGGAGTTTATCTGATTCTCCACTCCCGCCTGGTTAACATTACACCACTTGTGAATGTCCAAGTAAGCCAATGCTGGTTTTCAGAGGCCTGTTCATACTCGCAGCCGTGCTGTTTAATTGACAATTCACTCCACCCTGTTCAGCTCTTCATTGTCCCACCACACTACCAGCCTTCAGAAATCTTTGTTATCTCCACTACAGAATGTTCCATTCATTCACTGCGAATCTGGAATTCATCTGACTCTCAACTCCACGCAGGTTTTCATTACACCACTGTTGAATGTCCAAGTAACCCAATGCTGGTTTTCAGCGGCCTGTTCATATTCGCAGCCCTGCTGTTTACTTGGCTATCGATTCAAGCCTGGTCAGCTCTTCATTTTCCTGTCCACACAACACAGGCTTCAGAAATCATTGGAATCTCCTCTACAGAATGTTCCATTCATTCACTGCGAATGTGGAATTCAACTGACTCTCCACTCCATGCAGGTTTTCCTTACACCACTGATGAATGTCCAAGTAACCCAATGCTGGTTTTCAGCTGCATGTTCACACTCGCAGCCATGCTATACAATTGGCTTTCCACTAAATCCTGATTAGTTCTTGATTTTCCTTCCACACGACCCAGCCTTCAGAAATCGTTGGAATCTCCACTAGAGAATGTTCCATTCATTCACTGCGAATCTGGAATTCCTCTGAACCTCCACTCCCGGCAGGTTTTCGTTACACCACTGTTGAATGTCCAAGTAACCCAATGTTTTAAGTGTTTTCTTCACAAGCGCAGTGGTGCTGTTCAATTGGCTATCCACTCAACCCTGGCCAGCTCTACATTTTCCTGTCCACACCACAGAGACTGGAGAAATCATTGTTATCTCCACTACAGAATGTTCCATTCATTCACAGCGAATCTGGAATTCATCTGAATCTCCACTCCCGGCAGGTTTTCGTGACACCACTGGTAAATATCCAAGTAAGCCAATGCTGGTTTTAAGTGGCCTGCTCATACTCTCAGCCGTGCTGTTCAATTTGCTATCCACTCAACCCTCTTCAGCTCCATTTTCCTGTCCACATAACCCAAACTTCAGAAACAATTGGTATCTCCTCCACAGAATGTTCCATTCATTGACGGCAAATCTGAAATTCATCTAATTCTCAACTCCCGTCAGGTTTTCGTTACACCACTTGTGAATGTCCAATTAAGCCAAAGCTGGTTTTCAGTGGCCTGTTCTTACTACGAGACGTGCTGTTCATTTGGCTATCCATTCCACCCTGTTCAGCTCTACATTTTCGTGTCCACAAAACCCAGCCTTCAGAAATCATTGGAATCACCACTAGAGAATGTTCCATTCATTCACTGCGAATCTGGAATTCATCTGAATCTCCACTCCCGGCAGGTTTTCATTGCACCACTGCTGAATGTTCAAGTAACGCAATGATGGTTTTCAGCGGTCTATTCACACTCGAACCCGTGCTGTTCACGGTCTACCGACTCAACACTGGTGAGTTCTTCTTTTTCCAGTTCAGACAATACAAACCTCAGAAACCATTGCAATCTACACTACAGAATGTTTCATTCATTCAGGCGAATCTTGAATTCATCTTGTTCTCCACTCCCAGCAGGTTTTCGTTTCACCACTGGTGAATGTCCAAGCAATCCAAGGCTGGTTTCAGCTGCGTGTTAACACTCGCAGCCGTGCTGTTCAATTGGCTATCCAGTGAACGCTGGTTAGCTCTTGATTTTCCTTCCACACACCGAGCCTTCAGAAATCATTCTTATCTCCACTTCAGAATGTTCCATTCGTTCCCTGCGAATCTGGAATTCCTCTGACTCTCCACACCAGGCAGATTTTCCTAACAACACTGGTGAATGACCAGGTAATCCAATGCTGGTTTTCAGCGGCTGTTCACACTCACAGCCTTGCTGTTCAATTGGCAATCCAGTCAAACCTAGTCAGCTCTTCATTTTCCTGTCCACACAACCCAGCGTTCAGAAATCATTGGAATCTCTACTACAGAAATTTCCATTCATTCACTGTGAATCTGGAAATAATCTGAATCTGCATTCCAGGAAGGCTTTCGTTACACCACTGATGAATGTCCAAGTAATGCAATGCTGCTTCTTAGTGGTCTGTTCACACTCGAAACCGTGCTGTTCATTGGCTATCCACTCAATATCGGTCAGCTCTTCAATATCCTGTCCAGACTATCCAGATTCCTAAATGTTGGCAATCACCACTACAGAATGTTCCATTCAATCACGCGAATCTGGAATTCATCAGAGTCTCCACTCCTGGAAGGTTTTCGTGACACCACTGGTAAATGTCCAAGGAAGACAATGCTGGTTTTAAGCCGCCTGCTAACACACTCAGCCGTGCTGTTCAATTTGCTATCCACCCAACCCTATTCAGCTCTACATTTTCCTGTCCTCATAACCCAACCTTCAGAAATAATTGGTATCTCCTCCACAGAATGTTCCGTTCATTCACTGCGAATCTTAAATTCATCTGACTCTCAACTCCCGGCGGGTTATCGTTACACCACTTGTGAATGTCCAAGTAAGCCAATGCTGGTTTTCAGTGGCCTGTTCATACTAAGAGACGTGCTGTTCATTTGGCTATCCACTCCACCCTGTTCAGCTCTACATTTTCGTGTCCACAAAACCCAGCCTTCAGAAATCATTGGAATCACCACTAGAGAATGTTCCATTCATTCACTGCGAATCTGGAATTCATCTGAACCTCCACTCCTGGCAGGTTTTCGTTACGCCACTGGTGAATGTCCAAGTAACTCAATACTGGTTTTCAGAGGCATGTTCAACTCGCAGAAGTGCTGTTCAATGGGCTATCCACTCAATATTGGTCAGCTCTTCATTTTCCTCTCCACACAAACCAGCCTTCAGAAATCATTGGGCTCTCCACTACAGACTGTTCCATTCATTCACTGCGATTCTGCAATTCATCTGACTCTCCGCTCCAGGCAGGTTTTCATTACAGCACTGGTGAATGACCAAGTAATCCAATGCTGGTTTTCAGCCGCCTTTTCACACTCGCAGTGTGCTGTTCAATTGTCTATCCACTCAAACCTGGTCAGCCTTTCATTTTCTTTTCCACAATATCAGACTTCAGAAATCATTGGAATCGCCAGTACAGAATGTTCCATTCATTCACTGCCAATCTGGAATTCATCTGAATCTGCACTCCAGGTAGGCTTTCATTACACCACTTATGAATGTCCAAGTAACACAATGCTGGTTTTCAGCGGTCTGTTCACACTCTAAGCCCTGCTTTTTACTGGGTATCCACACAACTGTGGTCAGCTCTTCATTTTCATGTCCAAACAATCCAGACTTGAGAAATCATTGCAATCTCCAGTACAGAATGTTCCATTCATTCACTGCGAATCTGGAATTCAACTGAATCTCCACTACCTGCAGATTTATCTTACACCACTTGTGAATGTCCAAGTAAAACAATGCTGGTTTTCAGAGGCCTGTTCATGTTCGCAGTCGTGCTGTTCAATTGGCTATCCACTCAACCTGTTTTGCTCCTCATTTTCCTGTGCACACAACCCAGCCTTCAGAAATCATTGTAATCTCCACTACAGGATGTTCCATTCATTCACTGGGAATCTGGAATTCATCTGAATCTGCACTCCACGCAGGCTTTCGTTACACCACTGCTGAAAGTCGAAGTAATGCAATACTGGTTTTCAGTGGTCTGTTCACATTCGAAGCCGAGGCTTTTTACAGGCTATCCACTCAACACTGGTCAGCTCTTCATTTTCGTGTCCCCACAATCCAGATTTCAGAAATCATTGCAATCTCCACTACAGAATGTTCCATTCATTCACTGCGAGTCTGGAGTTTATCTGATTCTCCACTCCCGCCTGGTTAACATTACACCACTTGTGAATGTCCAAGTAAGCCAATGCTGGTTTTCAGAGGCCTGTTCATACTCGCAGCCGTGCTGTTTAATTGACAATTCACTCCACCCTGTTCAGCTCTTCATTGTCCCACCACACTACCAGCCTTCAGAAATCTTTGTTATCTCCACTACAGAATGTTCCATTCATTCACTGCGAATCTGGAATTCATCTGACTCTCAACTCCACGCAGGTTTTCATTACACCACTGTTGAATGTCCAAGTAACCCAATGCTGGTTTTCAGCGGCCTGTTCATATTCGCAGCCCTGCTGTTTACTTGGCTATCGATTCAAGCCTGGTCAGCTCTTCATTTTCCTGTCCACACAACACAGGCTTCAGAAATCATTGGAATCTCCTCTACAGAATGTTCCATTCATTCACTGCGAATGTGGAATTCAACTGACTCTCCACTCCATGCAGGTTTTCCTTACACCACTGATGAATGTCCAAGTAACCCAATGCTGGTTTTCAGCTGCATGTTCACACTCGCAGCCATGCTATACAATTGGCTTTCCACTAAATCCTGATTAGTTCTTGATTTTCCTTCCACACGACCCAGCCTTCAGAAATCGTTGGAATCTCCACTAGAGAATGTTCCATTCATTCACTGCGAATCTGGAATTCCTCTGAACCTCCACTCCCGGCAGGTTTTCGTTACACCACTGTTGAATGTCCAAGTAACCCAATGTTTTAAGTGTTTTCTTCACAAGCGCAGTGGTGCTGTTCAATTGGCTATCCACTCAACCCTGACCAGCTCTACATTTTCCTGTCCACACCACAGAGACTGGAGAAATCATTGTTATCTCCACTACAGAATGTTCCATTCATTCACAGCGAATCTGGAATTCATCTGAATCTCCACTCCCGGCAGGTTTTCGTGACACCACTGGTAAATATCCAAGTAAGCCAATGCTGGTTTTAAGTGGCCTGCTCATACTCTCAGCCGTGCTGTTCAATTTGCTATCCACTCAACCCTCTTCAGCTCCATTTTCCTGTCCACATAACCCAAACTTCAGAAACAATTGGTATCTCCTCCACAGAATGTTCCATTCATTGACGGCAAATCTGAAATTCATCTAATTCTCAACTCCCGTCAGGTTTTCGTTACACCACTTGTGAATGTCCAATTAAGCCAAAGCTGGTTTTCAGTGGCCTGTTCTTACTACGAGACGTGCTGTTCATTTGGCTATCCATTCCACCCTGTTCAGCTCTACATTTTCGTGTCCACAAAACCCAGCCTTCAGAAATCATTGGAATCACCACTAGAGAATGTTCCATTCATTCACTGCGAATCTGGAATTCATCTGAATCTCCACTCCCGGCAGGTTTTCATTGCACCACTGCTGAATGTTCAAGTAACGCAATGATGGTTTTCAGCGGTCTATTCACACTCGAACCCGTGCTGTTCACGGTCTACCGACTCAACACTGGTGAGTTCTTCTTTTTCCAGTTCAGACAATACAAACCTCAGAAACCATTGCAATCTACACTACAGAATGTTTCATTCATTCAGGCGAATCTTGAATTCATCTTGTTCTCCACTCCCAGCAGGTTTTCGTTTCACCACTGGTGAATGTCCAAGCAATCCAAGGCTGGTTTCAGCTGCGTGTTAACACTCGCAGCCGTGCTGTTCAATTGGCTATCCAGTGAACGCTGGTTAGCTCTTGATTTTCCTTCCACACACCGAGCCTTCAGAAATCATTCTTATCTCCACTTCAGAATGTTCCATTCGTTCCCTGCGAATCTGGAATTCCTCTGACTCTCCACACCAGGCAGATTTTCCTAACAACACTGGTGAATGACCAGGTAATCCAATGCTGGTTTTCAGCGGCTGTTCACACTCACAGCCTTGCTGTTCAGTTGGCAATCCAGTCAAACCTAGTCAGCTCTTCATTTTCCTGTCCACACAACCCAGCGTTCAGAAATCATTGGAATCTCTACTACAGAAATTTCCATTCATTCACTGTGAATCTGGAAATAATCTGAATCTGCATTCCAGGAAGGCTTTCGTTACACCACTGATGAATGTCCAAGTAATGCAATGCTGCTTCTTAGTGGTCTGTTCACACTCGAAACCGTGCTGTTCATTGGCTATCCACTCAATATCGGTCAGCTCTTCAATATCCTGTCCAGACTATCCAGATTCCTAAATGTTGGCAATCACCACTACAGAATGTTCCATTCAATCACGCGAATCTGGAATTCATCAGAGTCTCCACTCCTGGAAGGTTTTCGTGACACCACTGGTAAATGTCCAAGGAAGACAATGCTGGTTTTAAGCCGCCTGCTAACACACTCAGCCGTGCTGTTCAATTTGCTATCCACCCAACCCTATTCAGCTCTACATTTTCCTGTCCTCATAACCCAACCTTCAGAAATAATTGGTATCTCCTCCACAGAATGTTCCGTTCATTCACTGCGAATCTTAAATTCATCTGACTCTCAACTCCCGGCGGGTTATCGTTACACCACTTGTGAATGTCCAAGTAAGCCAATGCTGGTTTTCAGTGGCCTGTTCATACTAAGAGACGTGCTGTTCATTTGGCTATCCACTCCACCCTGTTCAGCTCTACATTTTCGTGTCCAAAAAACCCAGCCTTCAGAAATCATTGGAATCACCACTAGAGAATGTTCCATTCATTCACTGCGAATCTGGAATTCATCTGAACCTCCACTCCTGGCAGGTTTTCGTTACGCCACTGGTGAATGTCCAAGTAACTCAATACTGGTTTTCAGAGGCATGCTGTTCAATGGGCTATCCACTCAATATTGGTCAGCTCTTCATTTTCCTCTCCACACAAACCAGCCTTCAGAAATCATTGGGCTCTCCACTACAGACTGTTCCATTCATTCACTGCGATTCTGCAATTCATCTGACTCTCCGCTCCAGGCAGGTTTTCATTACAGCACTGGTGAATGACCAAGTAATCCAATGCTGGTTTTCAGCCGCCTTTTCACACTCGCAGTGTGCTGTTCAATTGTCTATCCACTCAAACCTGGTCAGCCTTTCATTTTCTTTTCCACAATATCAGACTTCAGAAATCATTGGAATCGCCAGTACAGAATGTTCCATTCATTCACTGCCAATCTGGAATTCATCTGAATCTGCACTCCAGGTAGGCTTTCATTACACCACTTATGAATGTCCAAGTAACACAATGCTGGTTTTCAGCGGTCTGTTCACACTCTAAGCCCTGCTTTTTACTGGGTATCCACACAACTGTGGTCAGCTCTTCATTTTCATGTCCAAACAATCCAGACTTGAGAAATCATTGCAATCTCCAGTACAGAATGTTCCATTCATTCACTGCGAATCTGGAATTCAACTGAATCTCCACTACCTGCAGATTTATCTTACACCACTTGTGAATGTCCAAGTAAAACAATGCTGGTTTTCAGAGGCCTGTTCATGTTCGCAGTCGTGCTGTTCAATTGGCTATCCACTCAACCTGTTTTGCTCCTCATTTTCCTGTGCACACAACCCAGCCTTCAGAAATCATTGTAATCTCCACTACAGGATGTTCCATTCATTCACTGGGAATCTGGAATTCATCTGAATCTGCACTCCACGCAGGCTTTCGTTACACCACTGCTGAAAGTCGAAGTAATGCAATACTGGTTTTCAGTGGTCTGTTCACATTCGAAGCCGAGGCTTTTTACAGGCTATCCACTCAACACTGGTCAGCTCGTCATTTTCGTGTCCCCACAATCCAGATTTCAGAAATCATTGCAATCTCCACTACAGAATGTTCCATTCATTCACTGCGAGTCTGGAGTTTATCTGATTCTCCACTCCCGCCTGGTTAACATTACACCACTTGTGAATGTCCAAGTAAGCCAATGCTGGTTTTCAGAGGCCTGTTCATACTCGCAGCCGTGCTGTTTAATTGACAATTCACTCCACCCTGTTCAGCTCTTCATTGTCCCACCACACTACCAGCCTTCAGAAATCTTTGTTATCTCCACTACAGAACGTTCCATTCATTCACTGCGAATCTGGAATTCATCTGACTCTCAACTCCACGCAGGTTTTCATTACACCACTGTTGAATGTCCAAGTAACCCAATGCTGGTTTTCAGCGGCCTGTTCATATTCGCAGCCCTGCTGTTTACTTGGCTATCGATTCAAGCCTGGTCAGCTCTTCATTTTCCTGTCCACACAACACAGGCTTCAGAAATCATTGGAATCTCCTCTACAGAATGTTCCATTCATTCACTGCGAATGTGGAATTCAACTGACTCTCCACTCCATGCAGGTTTTCCTTACACCACTGATGAATGTCCAAGTAACCCAATGCTGGTTTTCAGCTGCATGTTCACACTCGCAGCCATGCTATACAATTGGCTTTCCACTAAATCCTGATTAGTTCTTGATTTTCCTTCCACACGACCCAGCCTTCAGAAATCGTTGGAATCTCCACTAGAGAATGTTCCATTCATTCACTGCGAATCTGGAATTCCTCTGAACCTCCACTCCCGGCAGGTTTTCGTTACACCACTGTTGAATGTCCAAGTAACCCAATGTTTTAAGTGTTTTCTTCACAAGCGCAGTGGTGCTGTTCAATTGGCTATCCACTCAACCCTGGCCAGCTCTACATTTTCCTGTCCACACCACAGAGACTGGAGAAATCATTGTTATCTCCACTACAGAATGTTCCATTCATTCACAGCGAATCTGGAATTCATCTGAATCTCCACTCCCGGCAGGTTTTCGTGACACCACTGGTAAATATCCAAGTAAGCCAATGCTGGTTTTAAGTGGCCTGCTCATACTCTCAGCCGTGCTGTTCAATTTGCTATCCACTCAACCCTCTTCAGCTCCATTTTCCTGTCCACATAACCCAAACTTCAGAAACAATTGGTATCTCCTCCACAGAATGTTCCATTCATTGACGGCAAATCTGAAATTCATCTAATTCTCAACTCCCGTCAGGTTTTCGTTACACCACTTGTGAATCTCCAATTAAGCCAAAGCTGGTTTTCAGTGGCCTGTTCTTACTACGAGACGTGCTGTTCATTTGGCTATCCATTCCACCCTGTTCAGCTCTACATTTTCGTGTCCACAAAACCCAGCCTTCAGAAATCATTGGAATCACCACTAGAGAATGTTCCATTCATTCACTGCGAATCTGGAATTCATCTGAATCTCCACTCCCGGCAGGTTTTCATTGCACCACTGCTGAATGTTCAAGTAACGCAATGATGGTTTTCAGCGGTCTATTCACACTCGAACCCGTGCTGTTCACGGTCTAGCGACTCAACACTGGTGAGTTCTTCTTTTTCCAGTTCAGACAATACAAACCTCAGAAACCATTGCAATCTACACTACAGAATGTTTCATTCATTCAGGCGAATCTTGAATTCATCTTGTTCTCCACTCCCAGCAGGTTTTCGTTTCACCACTGGTGAATGTCCAAGCAACCCAAGGCTGGTTTCAGCTGCGTGTTAACACTCGCAGCCGTGCTGTTCAATTGGCTATCCAGTGAACGCTGGTTGGCTCTTGATTTTCCTTCCACACACCGAGCCTTCAGAAATCATTCTTATCTCCACTTCAGAGTGTTCCATTCGTTCCCTGCGAATCTGGAATTCCTCTGACTCTCCACACCAGGCAGATTTTCCTAACAACACTGGTGAATGACCAGGTAATCCAATGCTGGTTTTCAGCGGCTGTTCACACTCACAGCCTTGCTGTTCAATTGGCAATCCAGTCAAACCTAGTCAGCTCTTCATTTTCCTGTCCACACAACCCAGCGTTCAGAAATCATTGGAATCTCTAATACAGAAATTTCCATTCATTCACTGTGAATCTGGAAATACTCTGAATCTGCATTCCAGGAAGGCTTTCGTTACACCACTGATGAATGTCCAAGTAATGCAATGCTGCTTCTTAGTGGTCTGTTCACACTCGAAACCGTGCTGTTCATTGGCTATCCACTCAATATCGGTCAGCTCTTCAATATCCTGTCCAGACTATCCAGATTCCTAAATGTTGGCAATCACCACTACAGAATGTTCCATTCAATCACGCGAATCTGGAATTCATCAGAGTCTCCACTCCTGGAAGGTTTTCGTGACACCACTGGTAAATGTCCAAGGAAGACAATGCTGGTTTTAAGCCGCCTGCTAACACACTCAGCCGTGCTGTTCAATTTGCTATCCACCCAACCCTATTCAGCTCTACATTTTCCTGTCCTCATAACCCAACCTTCAGAAATAATTGGTATCTCCTCCACAGAATGTTCCGTTCATTCACTGCGAATCTTAAATTCATCTGACTCTCAACTCCCGGCGGGTTATCGTTACACCACTTGTGAATGTCCAAGTAAGCCAATGCTGGTTTTCAGTGGCCTGTTCATACTAAGAGACGTGCTGTTCATTTGGCTATCCACTCCACCCTGTTCAGCTCTACATTTTCGTGTCCACAAAACCCAGCCTTCAGAAATCATTGGAATCACCACTAGAGAATGTTCCATTCATTCACTGCGAATCTGGAATTCCTCTGAACCTCCACTCCTGGCAGGTTTTCGTTACGCCACTGGTGAATGTCCAAGTAACTCAATACTGGTTTTCAGAGGCATGTTCAACTCGCAGAAGTGCTGTTCAATGGGCTATCCACTCAATATTGGTCAGCTCTTCATTTTCCTCTCCACACAAACCAGCCTTCAGAAATCATTGGGCTCTCCACTACAGACTGTTCCATTCATTCACTGCGATTCTGCAATTCATCTGACTCTCCGCTCCAGGCAGGTTTTCATTACAGCACTGGTGAATGACCAAGTAATCCAATGCTGGTTTTCAGCCGCCTTTTCACACTCGCAGTGTGCTGTTCAATTGTCTATCCACTCAAACCTGGTCAGCCTTTCATTTTCTTTTCCACAATATCAGACTTCAGAAATCATTGGAATCGCCAGTACAGAATGTTCCATTCATTCACTGCCAATCTGGAATTCATCTGAATCTGCACTCCAGGTAGGCTTTCATTACACCACTTATGAATGTCCAAGTAACACAATGCTGGTTTTCAGCGGTCTGTTCACACTCTAAGCCCTGCTTTTTACTGGGTATCCACACAACTGTGGTCAGCTCTTCATTTTCATGTCCAAACAATCCAGACTTGAGAAATCATTGCAATCTCCAGTACAGAATGTTCCATTCATTCACTGCGAATCTGGAATTCAACTGAATCTCCACTACCTGCAGATTTATCTTACACCACTTGTGAATGTCCAAGTAAAACAATGCTGGTTTTCAGAGGCCTGTTCATGTTCGCAGTCGTGCTGTTCAATTGGCTATCCACTCAACCTGTTTTGCTCCTCATTTTCCTGTGCACACAACCCAGCCTTCAGAAATCATTGTAATCTCCACTACAGGATGTTCCATTCATTCACTGGGAATCTGGAATTCATCTGAATCTGCACTCCACGCAGGCTTTCGTTACACCACTGCTGAAAGTCGAAGTAATGCAATACTGGTTTTCAGTGGTCTGTTCACATTCGAAGCCGAGGCTTTTTACAGGCTATCCACTCAACACTGGTCAGCTCTTCATTTTCGTGTCCCCACAATCCAGATTTCAGAAATCATTGCAATCTCCACTACAGAATGTTCCATTCATTCACTGCGAGTCTGGAGTTTATCTGATTCTCCACTCCCGCCTGGTTAACATTACACCACTTGTGAATGTCCAAGTAAGCCAATGCTGGTTTTCAGAGGCCTGTTCATACTCGCAGCCGTGCTGTTTAATTGACAATTCACTCCACCCTGTTCAGCTCTTCATTGTCCCACCACACTACCAGCCTTCAGAAATCTTTGTTATCTCCACTACAGAATGTTCCATTCATTCACTGCGAATCTGGAATTCATCTGACTCTCAACTCCACGCAGGTTTTCATTACACCACTGTTGAATGTCCAAGTAACCCAATGCTGGTTTTCAGCGGCCTGTTCATATTCGCAGCCCTGCTGTTTACTTGGCTATCGATTCAAGCCTGGTCAGCTCTTCATTTTCCTGTCCACACAACACAGGCTTCAGAAATCATTGGAATCTCCTCTACAGAATGTTCCATTCATTCACTGCGAATGTGGAATTCAACTGACTCTCCACTCCATGCAGGTTTTCCTTACACCACTGATGAATGTCCAAGTAACCCAATGCTGGTTTTCAGCTGCATGTTCACACTCGCAGCCATGCTATACAATTGGCTTTCCACTAAATCCTGATTAGTTCTTGATTTTCCTTCCACACGACCCAGCCTTCAGAAATCGTTGGAATCTCCACTAGAGAATGTTCCATTCATTCACTGCGAATCTGGAATTCCTCTGAACCTCCACTCCCGGCAGGTTTTCGTTACACCACTGTTGAATGTCCAAGTAACCCAATGTTTTAAGTGTTTTCTTCACAAGCGCAGTGGTGCTGTTCAATTGGCTATCCACTCAACCCTGGCCAGCTCTACATTTTCCTGTCCACACCACAGAGACTGGAGAAATCATTGTTATCTCCACTACAGAATGTTCCATTCATTCACAGCGAATCTGGAATTCATCTGAATCTCCACTCCCGGCAGGTTTTCGTGACACCACTGGTAAATATCCAAGTAAGCCAATGCTGGTTTTAAGTGGCCTGCTCATACTCTCAGCCGTGCTGTTCAATTTGCTATCCACTCAACCCTCTTCAGCTCCATTTTCCTGTCCACATAACCCAAACTTCAGAAACAATTGGTATCTCCTCCACAGAATGTTCCATTCATTGACGGCAAATCTGAAATTCATCTAATTCTCAACTCCCGTCAGGTTTTCGTTACACCACTTGTGAATGTCCAATTAAGCCAAAGCTGGTTTTCAGTGGCCTGTTCTTACTACGAGACGTGCTGTTCATTTGGCTATCCATTCCACCCTGTTCAGCTCTACATTTTCGTGTCCACAAAACCCAGCCTTCTGAAATCATTGGAATCACCACTAGAGAATGTTCCATTCATTCACTGCGAATCTGGAATTCATCTGAATCTCCACTCCCGGCAGGTTTTCATTGCACCACTGCTGAATGTTCAAGTAACGCAATGATGGTTTTCAGCGGTCTATTCACACTCGAACCCGTGCTGTTCACGGTCTAGCGACTCAACACTGGTGAGTTCTTCTTTTTCCAGTTCAGACAATACAAACCTCAGAAACCATTGCAATCTACACTACAGAATGTTTCATTCATTCAGGCGAATCTTGAATTCATCTTGTTCTCCACTCCCAGCAGGTTTTCGTTTCACCACTGGTGAATGTCCAAGCAACCCAAGGCTGGTTTCAGCTGCGTGTTAACACTCGCAGCCGTGCTGTTCAATTGGCTATCCAGTGAACGCTGGTTAGCTCTTGATTTTCCTTCCACACACCGAGCCTTCAGAAATCATTCTTATCTCCACTTCAGAATGTTCCATTCGTTCCCTGCGAATCTGGAATTCCTCTGACTCTCCACACCAGGCAGATTTTCCTAACAACACTGGTGAATGACCAGGTAATCCAATGCTGGTTTTCAGCGGCTGTTCACACTCACAGCCTTGCTGTTCAATTGGCAATCCAGTCAAACCTAGTCAGCTCTTCATTTTCCTGTCCACACAACCCAGCGTTCAGAAATCATTGGAATCTCTACTACAGAAATTTCCATTCATTCACTGTGAATCTGGAAATAATCTGAATCTGCATTCCAGGAAGGCTTTCGTTACACCACTGATGAATGTCCAAGTAATGCAATGCTGCTTCTTAGTGGTCTGTTCACACTCGAAACCGTGCTGTTCATTGGCTATCCACTCAATATCGGTCAGCTCTTCAATATCCTGTCCAGACTATCCAGATTCCTAAATGTTGGCAATCACCACTACAGAATGTTCCATTCAATCACGCGAATCTGGAATTCATCAGAGTCTCCACTCCTGGAAGGTTTTCGTGACACCACTGGTAAATGTCCAAGGAAGACAATGCTGGTTTTAAGCCGCCTGCTAACACACTCAGCCGTGCTGTTCAATTTGCTATCCACCCAACCCTATTCAGCTCTACATTTTCCTGTCCTCATAACCCAACCTTCAGAAATAATTGGTATCTCCTCCACAGAATGTTCCGTTCATTCACTGCGAATCTTAAATTCATCTGACTCTCAACTCCCGGCGGGTTATCGTTACACCACTTGTGAATGTCCAAGTAAGCCAATGCTGGTTTTCAGTGGCCTGTTCATACTAAGAGACGTGCTGTTCATTTGGCTATCCACTCCACCCTGTTCAGCTCTACATTTTCGTGTCCACAAAACCCAGCCTTCAGAAATCATTGGAATCACCACTAGAGAATGTTCCATTCATTCACTGCGAATCTGGAATTCATCTGAACCTCCACTCCTGGCAGGTTTTCGTTACGCCACTGGTGAATGTCCAAGTAACTCAATACTGGTTTTCAGAGGCATGCTGTTCAATGGGCTATCCACTCAATATTGGTCAGCTCTTCATTTTCCTCTCCACACAAACCAGCCTTCAGAAATCATTGGGCTCTCCACTACAGACTGTTCCATTCATTCACTGCGATTCTGCAATTCATCTGACTCTCCGCTCCAGGCAGGTTTTCATTACAGCACTGGTGAATGACCAAGTAATCCAATGCTGGTTTTCAGCCGCCTTTTCACACTCGCAGTGTGCTGTTCAATTGTCTATCCACTCAAACCTGGTCAGCCTTTCATTTTCTTTTCCACAATATCAGACTTCAGAAATCATTGGAATCGCCAGTACAGAATGTTCCATTCATTCACTGCCAATCTGGAATTCATCTGAATCTGCACTCCAGGTAGGCTTTCATTACACCACTTATGAATGTCCAAGTAACACAATGCTGGTTTTCAGCGGTCTGTTCACACTCTAAGCCCTGCTTTTTACTGGGTATCCACACAACTGTGGTCAGCTCTTCATTTTCATGTCCAAACAATCCAGACTTGAGAAATCATTGCAATCTCCAGTACAGAATGTTCCATTCATTCACTGCGAATCTGGAATTCAACTGAATCTCCACTACCTGCAGATTTATCTTACACCACTTGTGAATGTCCAAGTAAAACAATGCTGGTTTTCAGAGGCCTGTTCATGTTCGCAGTCGTGCTGTTCAATTGGCTATCCACTCAACCTGTTTTGCTCCTCATTTTCCTGTGCACACAACCCAGCCTTCAGAAATCATTGTAATCTCCACTACAGGATGTTCCATTCATTCACTGGGAATCTGGAATTCATCTGAATCTGCACTCCACGCAGGCTTTCGTTACACCACTGCTGAAAGTCGAAGTAATGCAATACTGGTTTTCAGTGGTCTGTTCACATTCGAAGCCGAGGCTTTTTACAGGCTATCCACTCAACACTGGTCAGCTCTTCAGTTTCGTGTCCCCACACTCCAGATTTCAGAAATCATTGCAATCTCCACTACAGAATGTTCCATTCATTCACTGCGAGTCTGGAGTTTATCTGATTCTCCACTCCCGCCTGGTTAACATTACACCACTTGTGAATGTCCAAGTAAGCCAATGCTGGTTTTCAGAGGCCTGTTCATACTCGCAGCCGTGCTGTTTAATTGACAATTCACTCCACCCTGTTCAGCTCTTCATTGTCCCACCACACTACCAGCCTTCAGAAATCTTTGTTATCTCCACTACAGAATGTTCCATTCATTCACTGCGAATCTGGAATTCATCTGACTCTCAACTCCACGCAGGTTTTCATTACACCACTGTTGAATGTCCAAGTAACCCAATGCTGGTTTTCAGCGGCCTGTTCATATTCGCAGCCCTGCTGTTTACTTGGCTATCGATTCAAGCCTGGTCAGCTCTTCATTTTCCTGTCCACACAACACAGGCTTCAGAAATCATTGGAATCTCCTCTACAGAATGTTCCATTCATTCACTGCGAATGTGGAATTCAACTGACTCTCCACTCCATGCAGGTTTTCCTTACACCACTGATGAATGTCCAAGTAACCCAATGCTGGTTTTCAGCTGCATGTTCACACTCGCAGCCATGCTATACAATTGGCTTTCCACTAAATCCTGATTAGTTCTTGATTTTCCTTCCACACGACCCAGCCTTCAGAAATCGTTGGAATCTCCACCAGAGAATGATCCATTCATTCACTGCGAATCTGGAATTCCTCTGAACCTCCACTCCCGGCAGGTTTTCGTTACACCACTGTTGAATGTCCAAGTAACCCAATGTTTTAAGTGTTTTCTTCACAAGCGCAGTGGTGCTGTTCAATTGGCTATCCACTCAACCCTGGCCAGCTCTACATTTTCCTGTCCACACCACAGAGACTGGAGAAATCATTGTTATCTCCACTACAGAATGTTCCATTCATTCACAGCGAATCTGGAATTCATCTGAATCTCCACTCCCGGCAGGTTTTCGTGACACCACTGGTAAATATCCAAGTAAGCCAATGCTGGTTTTAAGTGGCCTGCTCATACTCTCAGCCGTGCTGTTCAATTTGCTATCCACTCAACCCTCTTCAGCTCCATTTTCCTGTCCACATAACCCAAACTTCAGAAACAATTGGTATCTCCTCCACAGAATGTTCCATTCATTGACGGCAAATCTGAAATTCATCTAATTCTCAACTCCCGTCAGGTTTTCGTTACACCACTTGTGAATGTCCAATTAAGCCAAAGCTGGTTTTCAGTGGCCTGTTCTTACTACGAGACGTGCTGTTCATTTGGCTATCCATTCCACCCTGTTCAGCTCTACATTTTCGTGTCCACAAAACCCAGCCTTCAGAAATCATTGGAATCACCACTAGAGAATGTTCCATTCATTCACTGCGAATCTGGAATTCATCTGAATCTCCACTCCCGGCAGGTTTTCATTGCACCACTGCTGAATGTTCAAGTAACGCAATGATGGTTTTCAGCGGTCTATTCACACTCGAACCCGTGCTGTTCACGGTCTAGCGACTCAACACTGGTGAGTTCTTCTTTTTCCAGTTCAGACAATACAAACCTCAGAAACCATTGCAATCTACACTACAGAATGTTTCATTCATTCAGGCGAATCTTGAATTCATCTTGTTCTCCACTCCCAGCAGGTTTTCGTTTCACCACTGGTGAATGTCCAAGCAACCCAAGGCTGGTTTCAGCTGCGTGTTAACACTCGCAGCCGTGCTGTTCAATTGGCTATCCAGTGAACGCTGGTTAGCTCTTGATTTTCCTTCCACACACCGAGCCTTCAGAAATCATTCTTATCTCCACTTCAGAATGTTCCATTCGTTCCCTGCGAATCTGGAATTCCTCTGACTCTCCACACCAGGCAGATTTTCCTAACAACACTGGTGAATGACCAGGTAATCCAATGCTGGTTTTCAGCGGCTGTTCACACTCACAGCCTTGCTGTTCAATTGGCAATCCAGTCAAACCTAGTCAGCTCTTCATTTTCCTGTCCACACAACCCAGCGTTCAGAAATCATTGGAATCTCTACTACAGAAATTTCCATTCATTCACTGTGAATCTGGAAATAATCTGAATCTGCATTCCAGGAAGGCTTTCGTTACACCACTGATGAATGTCCAAGTAATGCAATGCTGCTTCTTAGTGGTCTGTTCACACTCGAAACCGTGCTGTTCATTGGCTATCCACTCAATATCGGTCAGCTCTTCAATATCCTGTCCAGACTATCCAGATTCCTAAATGTTGGCAATCACCACTACAGAATGTTCCATTCAATCACGCGAATCTGGAATTCATCAGAGTCTCCACTCCTGGAAGGTTTTCGTGACACCACTGGTAAATGTCCAAGGAAGACAATGCTGGTTTTAAGCCGCCTGCTAACACACTCAGCCGTGCTGTTCAATTTGCTATCCACCCAACCCTATTCAGCTCTACATTTTCCTGTCCTCATAACCCAACCTTCAGAAATAATTGGTATCTCCTCCACAGAATGTTCCGTTCATTCACTGCGAATCTTAAATTCATCTGACTCTCAACTCCCGGCGGGTTATCGTTACACCACTTGTGAATGTCCAAGTAAGCCAATGCTGGTTTTCAGTGGCCTGTTCATACTAAGAGACGTGCTGTTCATTTGGCTATCCACTCCACCCTGTTCAGCTCTACATTTTCGTGTCCACAAAACCCAGCCTTCAGAAATCATTGGAATCACCACTAGAGAATGTTCCATTCATTCACTGCGAATCTGGAATTCATCTGAACCTCCACTCCTGGCAGGTTTTCGTTACGCCACTGGTGAATGTCCAAGTAACTCAATACTGGTTTTCAGAGGCATGCTGTTCAATGGGCTATCCACTCAATATTGGTCAGCTCTTCATTTTCCTCTCCACACAAACCAGCCTTCAGAAATCATTGGGCTCTCCACTACAGACTGTTCCATTCATTCACTGCGATTCTGCAATTCATCTGACTCTCCGCTCCAGGCAGGTTTTCATTACAGCACTGGTGAATGACCAAGTAATCCAATGCTGGTTTTCAGCCGCCTTTTCACACTCGCAGTGTGCTGTTCAATTGTCTATCCACTCAAACCTGGTCAGCCTTTCATTTTCTTTTCCACAATATCAGACTTCAGAAATCATTGGAATCGCCAGTACAGAATGTTCCATTCATTCACTGCCAATCTGGAATTCATCTGAATCTGCACTCCAGGTAGGCTTTCATTACACCACTTATGAATGTCCAAGTAACACAATGCTGGTTTTCAGCGGTCTGTTCACACTCTAAGCCCTGCTTTTTACTGGGTATCCACACAACTGTGGTCAGCTCTTCATTTTCATGTCCAAACAATCCAGACTTGAGAAATCATTGCAATCTCCAGTACAGAATGTTCCATTCATTCACTGCGAATCTGGAATTCAACTGAATCTCCACTACCTGCAGATTTATCTTACACCACTTGTGAATGTCCAAGTAAAACAATGCTGGTTTTCAGAGGCCTGTTCATGTTCGCAGTCGTGCTGTTCAATTGGCTATCCACTCAACCTGTTTTGCTCCTCATTTTCCTGTGCACACAACCCAGCCTTCAGAAATCATTGTAATCTCCACTACAGGATGTTCCATTCATTCACTGGGAATCTGGAATTCATCTGAATCTGCACTCCACGCAGGCTTTCGTTACACCACTGCTGAAAGTCGAAGTAATGCAATACTGGTTTTCAGTGGTCTGTTCACATTCGAAGCCGAGGCTTTTTACAGGCTATCCACTCAACACTGGTCAGCTCTTCATTTTCGTGTCCCCACAATCCAGATTTCAGAAATCATTGCAATCTCCACTACAGAATGTTCCATTCATTCACTGCGAGTCTGGAGTTTATCTGATTCTCCACTCCCGCCTGGTTAACATTACACCACTTGTGAATGTCCAAGTAAGCCAATGCTGGTTTTCAGAGGCCTGTTCATACTCGCAGCCGTGCTGTTTAATTGACAATTCACTCCACCCTGTTCAGCTCTTCATTGTCCCACCACACTACCAGCCTTCAGAAATCTTTGTTATCTCCACTACAGAATGTTCCATTCATTCGCTGCGAATCTGGAATTCATCTGACTCTCAACTCCACGCAGGTTTTCATTACACCACTGTTGAATGTCCAAGTAACCCAATGCTGGTTTTCAGCGGCCTGTTCATATTCGCAGCCCTGCTGTTTACTTGGCTATCGATTCAAGCCTGGTCAGCTCTTCATTTTCCTGTCCACACAACACAGGCTTCAGAAATCATTGGAATCTCCTCTACAGAATGTTCCATTCATTCACTGCGAATGTGGAATTCAACTGACTCTCCACTCCATGCAGGTTTTCCTTACACCACTGATGAATGTCCAAGTAACCCAATGCTGGTTTTCAGCTGCATGTTCACACTCGCAGCCATGCTATACAATTGGCTTTCCACTAAATCCTGATTAGTTCTTGATTTTCCTTCCACACGACCCAGCCTTCAGAAATCGTTGGAATCTCCACTAGAGAATGTTCCATTCATTCACTGCGAATCTGGAATTCCTCTGAACCTCCACTCCCGGCAGGTTTTCGTTACACCACTGTTGAATGTCCAAGTAACCCAATGTTTTAAGTGTTTTCTTCACAAGCGCAGTGGTGCTGTTCAATTGGCTATCCACTCAACCCTGGCCAGCTCTACATTTTCCTGTCCACACCACAGAGACTGGAGAAATCATTGTTATCTCCACTACAGAATGTTCCATTCATTCACAGCGAATCTGGAATTCATCTGAATCTCCACTCCCGGCAGGTTTTCGTGACACCACTGGTAAATATCCAAGTAAGCCAATGCTGGTTTTAAGTGGCCTGCTCATACTCTCAGCCGTGCTGTTCAATTTGCTATCCACTCAACCCTCTTCAGCTCCATTTTCCTGTCCACATAACCCAAACTTCAGAAACAATTGGTATCTCCTCCACAGAATGTTCCATTCATTGACGGCAAATCTGAAATTCATCTAATTCTCAACTCCCGTCAGGTTTTCGTTACACCACTTGTGAATGTCCAATTAAGCCAAAGCTGGTTTTCAGTGGCCTGTTCTTACTACGAGACGTGCTGTTCATTTGGCTATCCATTCCACCCTGTTCAGCTCTACATTTTCGTGTCCACAAAACCCAGCCTTCAGAAATCATTGGAATCACCACTAGAGAATGTTCCATTCATTCACTGCGAATCTGGAATTCATCTGAATCTCCACTCCCGGCAGGTTTTCATTGCACCACTGCTGAATGTTCAAGTAACGCAATGATGGTTTTCAGCGGTCTATTCACACTCGAACCCGTGCTGTTCACGGTCTAGCGACTCAACACTGGTGAGTTCTTCTTTTTCCAGTTCAGACAATACAAACCTCAGAAACCATTGCAATCTACACTACAGAATGTTTCATTCATTCAGGCGAATCTTGAATTCATCTTGTTCTCCACTCCCAGCAGGTTTTCGTTTCACCACTGGTGAATGTCCAAGCAACCCAAGGCTGGTTTCAGCTGCGTGTTAACACTCGCAGCCGTCCGTGCTGTTCAATTGGCTATCCAGTGAACGCTGGTTAGCTCTTGATTTTCCTTCCACACACCGAGCCTTCAGAAATCATTCTTATCTCCACTTCAGAATGTTCCATTCGTTCCCTGCGAATCTGGAATTCCTCTGACTCTCCACACCAGTCAGATTTTCCTAACAACACTGGTGAATGACCAGGTAATCCAATGCTGGTTTTCAGCGGCTGTTCACACTCACAGCCTTGCTGTTCAATTGGCAATCCAGTCAAACCTAGTCAGCTCTTCATTTTCCTGTCCACACAACCCAGCGTTCAGAAATCATTGGAATCTCTACTACAGAAATTTCCATTCATTCACTGTGAATCTGGAAATAATCTGAATCTGCATTCCAGGAAGGCTTTCGTTACACCACTGATGAATGTCCAAGTAATGCAATGCTGCTTCTTAGTGGTCTGTTCACACTCGAAACCGTGCTGTTCATTGGCTATCCACTCAATATCGGTCAGCTCTTCAATATCCTGTCCAGACTATCCAGATTCCTAAATGTTGGCAATCACCACTACAGAATGTTCCATTCAATCACGCGAATCTGGAATTCATCAGAGTCTCCACTCCTGGAAGGTTTTCGTGACACCACTGGTAAATGTCCAAGGAAGACAATGCTGGTTTTAAGCCGCCTGCTAACACACTCAGCCGTGCTGTTCAATTTGCTATCCACCCAACCCTATTCAGCTCTACATTTTCCTGTCCTCATAACCCAACCTTCAGAAATAATTGGTATCTCCTCCACAGAATGTTCCGTTCATTCACTGCGAATCTTAAATTCATCTGACTCTCAACTCCCGGCGGGTTATCGTTACACCACTTGTGAATGTCCAAGTAAGCCAATGCTGGTTTTCAGTGGCCTGTTCATACTAAGAGACGTGCTGTTCATTTGGCTATCCACTCCACCCTGTTCAGCTCTACATTCTCGTGTCCACAAAACCCAGCCTTCAGAAATCATTGGAATCACCACTAGAGAATGTTCCATTCATTCACTGCGAATCTGGAATTCCTCTGAACCTCCACTCCTGGCAGGTTTTCGTTACGCCACTGGTGAATGTCCAAGTAACTCAATACTGGTTTTCAGAGGCATGTTCAACTCGCAGAAGTGCTGTTCAATGGGCTATCCACTCAATATTGGTCAGCTCTTCATTTTCCTCTCCACACAAACCAGCCTTCAGAAATCATTGGGCTCTCCACTACAGACTGTTCCATTCATTCACTGCGATTCTGCAATTCATCTGACTCTCCGCTCCAGGCAGGTTTTCATTACAGCACTGGTGAATGACCAAGTAATCCAATGCTGGTTTTCAGCCGCCTTTTCACACTCGCAGTGTGCTGTTCAATTGTCTATCCACTCAAACCTGGTCAGCCTTTCATTTTCTTTTCCACAATATCAGACTTCAGAAATCATTGGAATCGCCAGTACAGAATGTTCCATTCATTCACTGCCAATCTGGAATTCATCTGAATCTGCACTCCAGGTAGGCTTTCATTACACCACTTATGAATGTCCAAGTAACACAATGCTGGTTTTCAGCGGTCTGTTCACACTCTAAGCCCTGCTTTTTACTGCGTATCCACACAACTGTGGTCAGCTCTTCATTTTCATGTCCAAACAATCCAGACTTGAGAAATCATTGCAATCTCCAGTACAGAATGTTCCATTCATTCACTGCGAATCTGGAATTCAACTGAATCTCCACTACCTGCAGATTTATCTTACACCACTTGTGAATGTCCAAGTAAAGCAATGCTGGTTTTCAGAGGCCTGTTCATGTTCGCAGTCGTGCTGTTCAATTGGCTATCCACTCAACCTGTTTTGCTCCTCATTTTCCTGTGCACACAACCCAGCCTTCAGAAATCATTGTAATCTCCACTACAGGATGTTCCATTCATTCACTGGGAATCTGGAATTCATCTGAATCTGCACTCCACGCAGGCTTTCGTTACACCACTGCTGAAAGTCGAAGTAATGCAATACTGGTTTTCAGTGGTCTGTTCACATTCGAAGCCGAGGCTTTTTACAGGCTATCCACTCAACACTGGTCAGCTCTTCATTTTCGTGTCCCCACAATCCAGATTTCAGAAATCATTGCAATCTCCACTACAGAATGTTCCATTCATTCACTGCGAGTCTGGAGTTTATCTGATTCTCCACTCCCGCCTGGTTAACATTACACCACTTGTGAATGTCCAAGTAAGCCAATGCTGGTTTTCAGAGGCCTGTTCATACTCGCAGCCGTGCTGTTTAATTGACAATTCACTCCACCCTGTTCAGCTCTTCATTGTCCCACCACACTACCAGCCTTCAGAAATCTTTGTTATCTCCACTACAGAATGTTCCATTCATTCGCTGCGAATCTGGAATTCATCTGACTCTCAACTCCACGCAGGTTTTCATTACACCACTGTTGAATGTCCAAGTAACCCAATGCTGGTTTTCAGCGGCCTGTTCATATTCGCAGCCCTGCTGTTTACTTGGCTATCGATTCAAGCCTGGTCAGCTCTTCATTTTCCTGTCCACACAACACAGGCTTCAGAAATCATTGGAATCTCCTCTACAGAATGTTCCATTCATTCACTGCGAATGTGGAATTCAACTGACTCTCCACTCCATGCAGGTTTTCCTTACACCACTGATGAATGTCCAAGTAACCCAATGCTGGTTTTCAGCTGCATGTTCACACTCGCAGCCATGCTATACAATTGGCTTTCCACTAAATCCTGATTAGTTCTTGATTTTCCTTCCACACGACCCAGCCTTCAGAAATCGTTGGAATCTCCACTAGAGAATGTTCCATTCATTCACTGCGAATCTGGAATTCCTCTGAACCTCCACTCCCGGCAGGTTTTCGTTACACCACTGTTGAATGTCCAAGTAACCCAATGTTTTAAGTGTTTTCTTCACAAGCGCAGTGGTGCTGTTCAATTGGCTATCCACTCAACCCTGGCCAGCTCTACATTTTCCTGTCCACACCACAGAGACTGGAGAAATCATTGTTATCTCCACTACAGAATGTTCCATTCATTCACAGCGAATCTGGAATTCATCTGAATCTCCACTCCCGGCAGGTTTTCGTGACACCACTGGTAAATATCCAAGTAAGCCAATGCTGGTTTTAAGTGGCCTGCTCATACTCTCAGCCGTGCTGTTCAATTTGCTATCCACTCAACCCTCTTCAGCTCCATTTTCCTGTCCACATAACCCAAACTTCAGAAACAATTGGTATCTCCTCCACAGAATGTTCCATTCATTGACGGCAAATCTGAAATTCATCTAATTCTCAACTCCCGTCAGGTTTTCGTTACACCACTTGTGAATGTCCAATTAAGCCAAAGCTGGTTTTCAGTGGCCTGTTCTTACTACGAGACGTGCTGTTCATTTGGCTATCCATTCCACCCTGTTCAGCTCTACATTTTCGTGTCCACAAAACCCAGCCTTCAGAAATCATTGGAATCACCACTAGAGAATGTTCCATTCATTCACTGCGAATCTGGAATTCATCTGAATCTCCACTCCCGGCAGGTTTTCATTGCACCACTGCTGAATGTTCAAGTAACGCAATGATGGTTTTCAGCGGTCTATTCACACTCGAACCCGTGCTGTTCACGGTCTAGCGACTCAACACTGGTGAGTTCTTCTTTTTCCAGTTCAGACAATACAAACCTCAGAAACCATTGCAATCTACACTACAGAATGTTTCATTCATTCAGGCGAATCTTGAATTCATCTTGTTCTCCACTCCCAGCAGGTTTTCGTTTCACCACTGGTGAATGTCCAAGCAACCCAAGGCTGGTTTCAGCTGCGTGTTAACACTCGCAGCCGTCCGTGCTGTTCAATTGGCTATCCAGTGAACGCTGGTTAGCTCTTGATTTTCCTTCCACACACCGAGCCTTCAGAAATCATTCTTATCTCCACTTCAGAATGTTCCATTCGTTCCCTGCGAATCTGGAATTCCTCTGACTCTCCACACCAGGCAGATTTTCCTAACAACACTGGTGAATGACCAGGTAATCCAATGCTGGTTTTCAGCGGCTGTTCACACTCACAGCCTTGCTGTTCAATTGGCAATCCAGTCAAACCTAGTCAGCTCTTCATTTTCCTGTCCACACAACCCAGCGTTCAGAAATCATTGGAATCTCTACTACAGAAATTTCCATTCATTCACTGTGAATCTGGAAATACTCTGAATCTGCATTCCAGGAAGGCTTTCGTTACACCACTGATGAATGTCCAAGTAATGCAATGCTGCTTCTTAGTGGTCTGTTCACACTCGAAACCGTGCTGTTCATTGGCTATCCACTCAATATCGGTCAGCTCTTCAATATCCTGTCCAGACTATCCAGATTCCTAAATGTTGGCAATCACCGCTACAGAATGTTCCATTCAATCACGCGAATCTGGAATTCATCAGAGTCTCCACTCCTGGAAGGTTTTCGTGACACCACTGGTAAATGTCCAAGGAAGACAATGCTGGTTTTAAGCCGCCTGCTAACACACTCAGCCGTGCTGTTCAATTTGCTATCCACCCAACCCTATTCAGCTCTACATTTTCCTGTCCTCATAACCCAACCTTCAGAAATAATTGGTATCTCCTCCACAGAATGTTCCGTTCATTCACTGCGAATCTTAAATTCATCTGACTCTCAACTCCCGGCGGGTTATCGTTACACCACTTGTGAATGTCCAAGTAAGCCAATGCTGGTTTTCAGTGGCCTGTTCATACTAAGAGACGTGCTGTTCATTTGGCTATCCACTCCACCCTGTTCAGCTCTACATTTTCGTGTCCACAAAACCCAGCCTTCAGAAATCATTGGAATCACCACTAGAGAATGTTCCATTCATTCACTGCGAATCTGGAATTCATCTGAACCTCCACTCCTGGCAGGTTTTCGTTACGCCACTGGTGAATGTCCAAGTAACTCAATACTGGTTTTCAGAGGCATGCTGTTCAATGGGCTATCCACTCAATATTGGTCAGCTCTTCATTTTCCTCTCCACACAAACCAGCCTTCAGAAATCATTGGGCTCTCCACTACAGACTGTTCCATTCATTCAGTGCGATTCTGCAATTCATCTGACTCTCCGCTCCAGGCAGGTTTTCATTACAGCACTGGTGAATGACCAAGTAATCCAATGCTGGTTTTCAGCCGCCTTTTCACACTCGCAGTGTGCTGTTCAATTGTCTATCCACTCAAACCTGGTCAGCCTTTCATTTTCTTTTCCACAATATCAGACTTCAGAAATCATTGGAATCGCCAGTACAGAATGTTCCATTCATTCACTGCCAATCTGGAATTCATCTGAATCTGCACTCCAGGTAGGCTTTCATTACACCACTTATGAATGTCCAAGTAACACAATGCTGGTTTTCAGCGGTCTGTTCACACTCTAAGCCCTGCTTTTTACTGGGTATCCACACAACTGTGGTCAGCTCTTCATTTTCATGTCCAAACAATCCAGACTTGAGAAATCATTGCAATCTCCAGTACAGAATGTTCCATTCATTCACTGCGAATCTGGAATTCAACTGAATCTCCACTACCTGCAGATTTATCTTACACCACTTGTGAATGTCCAAGTAAAACAATGCTGGTTTTCAGAGGCCTGTTCATGTTCGCAGTCGTGCTGTTCAATTGGCTATCCACTCAACCTGTTTTGCTCCTCATTTTCCTGTGCACACAACCCAGCCTTCAGAAATCATTGTAATCTCCACTACAGGATGTTCCATTCATTCACTGGGAATCTGGAATTCATCTGAATCTGCACTCCACGCAGGCTTTCGTTACACCACTGCTGAAAGTCGAAGTAATGCAATACTGGTTTTCAGTGGTCTGTTCACATTCGAAGCCGAGGCTTTTTACAGGCTATCCACTCAACACTGGTCAGCTCTTCATTTTCGTGTCCCCACAATCCAGATTTCAGAAATCATTGCAATCTCCACTACAGAATGTTCCATTCATTCACTGCGAGTCTGGAGTTTACCTGATTCTCCACTCCCGCCTGGTTAACATTACACCACTTGTGAATGTCCAAGTAAGCCAATGCTGGTTTTCAGAGGCCTGTTCATACTCGCAGCCGTGCTGTTTAATTGACAATTCACTCCACCCTGTTCAGCTCTTCATTGTCCCACCACACTACCAGCCTTCAGAAATCTTTGTTATCTCCACTACAGAATGTTCCATTCATTCACTGCGAATCTGGAATTCATCTGACTCTCAACTCCACGCAGGTTTTCATTACACCACTGTTGAATGTCCAAGTAACCCAATGCTGGTTTTCAGCGGCCTGTTCATATTCGCAGCCCTGCTGTTTACTTGGCTATCGATTCAAGCCTGGTCAGCTCTTCATTTTCCTGTCCACACAACACAGGCTTCAGAAATCATTGGAATCTCCTCTACAGAATGTTCCATTCATTCACTGCGAATGTGGAATTCAACTGACTCTCCACTCCATGCAGGTTTTCCTTACACCACTGATGAATGTCCAAGTAACCCAATGCTGGTTTTCAGCTGCATGTTCACACTCGCAGCCATGCTATACAATTGGCTTTCCACTAAATCCTGATTAGTTCTTGATTTTCCTTCCACACGACCCAGCCTTCAGAAATCGTTGGAATCTCCACCAGAGAATGTTCCATTCATTCACTGCGAATCTGGAATTCCTCTGAACCTCCACTCCCGGCAGGTTTTCGTTACACCACTGTTGAATGTCCAAGTAACCCAATGTTTTAAGTGTTTTCTTCACAAGCGCAGTGGTGCTGTTCAATTGGCTATCCACTCAACCCTGGCCAGCTCTACATTTTCCTGTCCACACCACAGAGACTGGAGAAATCATTGTTATCTCCACTACAGAATGTTCCATTCATTCACAGCGAATCTGGAATTCATCTGAATCTCCACTCCCGGCAGGTTTTCGTGACACCACTGGTAAATATCCAAGTAAGCCAATGCTGGTTTTAAGTGGCCTGCTCATACTCTCAGCCGTGCTGTTCAATTTGCTATCCACTCAACCCTCTTCAGCTCCATTTTCCTGTCCACATAACCCAAACTTCAGAAACAATTGGTATCTCCTCCACAGAATGTTCCATTCATTGACGGCAAATCTGAAATTCATCTAATTCTCAACTCCCGTCAGGTTTTCGTTACACCACTTGTGAATGTCCAATTAAGCCAAAGCTGGTTTTCAGTGGCCTGTTCTTACTACGAGACGTGCTGTTCATTTGGCTATCCATTCCACCCTGTTCAGCTCTACATTTTCGTGTCCACAAAACCCAGCCTTCAGAAATCATTGGAATCACCACTAGAGAATGTTCCATTCATTCACTGCGAATCTGGAATTCATCTGAATCTCCACTCCCGGCAGGTTTTCATTGCACCACTGCTGAATGTTCAAGTAACGCAATGATGGTTTTCAGCGGTCTATTCACACTCGAACCCGTGCTGTTCACGGTCTAGCGACTCAACACTGGTGAGTTCTTCTTTTTCCAGTTCAGACAATACAAACCTCAGAAACCATTGCAATCTACACTACAGAATGTTTCATTCATTCAGGCGAATCTTGAATTCATCTTGTTCTCCACTCCCAGCAGGTTTTCGTTTCACCACTGGTGAATGTCCAAGCAACCCAAGGCTGGTTTCAGCTGCGTGTTAACACTCGCAGCCGTGCTGTTCAATTGGCTATCCAGTGAACGCTGGTTAGCTCTTGATTTTCCTTCCACACACCGAGACTTCAGAAATCATTCTTATCTCCACTTCAGAATGTTCCATTCGTTCCCTGCGAATCTGGAATTCCTCTGACTCTCCACACCAGGCAGATTTTCCTAACAACACTGGTGAATGACCAGGTAATCCAATGCTGGTTTTCAGCGGCTGTTCACACTCACAGCCTTGCTGTTCAATTGGCAATCCAGTCAAACCTAGTCAGCTCTTCATTTTCCTGTCCACACAACCCAGCGTTCAGAAATCATTGGAATCTCTACTACAGAAATTTCCATTCATTCACTGTGAATCTGGAAATACTCTGAATCTGCATTCCAGGAAGGCTTTCGTTACACCACTGATGAATGTCCAAGTAATGCAATGCTGCTTCTTAGTGGTCTGTTCACACTCGAAACCGTGCTGTTCATTGGCTATCCACTCAATATCGGTCAGCTCTTCAATATCCTGTCCAGACTATCCAGATTCCTAAATATTGGCAATCACCACTACAGAATGTTCCATTCAATCACGCGAATCTGGAATTCATCAGAGTCTCCACTCCTGGAAGGTTTTCGTGACACCACTGGTAAATGTCCAAGGAAGACAATGCTGGTTTTAAGCCGCCTGCTAACACACTCAGCCGTGCTGTTCAATTTGCTATCCACCCAACCCTATTCAGCTCTACATTTTCCTGTCCTCATAACCCAACCTTCAGAAATAATTGGTATCTCCTCCACAGAATGTTCCGTTCATTCACTGCGAATCTTAAATTCATCTGACTCTCAACTCCCGGCGGGTTATCGTTACACCACTTGTGAATGTCCAAGTAAGCCAATGCTGGTTTTCAGTGGCCTGTTCATACTAAGAGACGTGCTGTTCATTTGGCTATCCACTCCACCCTGTTCAGCTCTACATTTTCGTGTCCACAAAACCCAGCCTTCAGAAATCATTGGAATCACCACTAGAGAATGTTCCATTCATTCACTGCGAATCTGGAATTCCTCTGAACCTCCACTCCTGGCAGGTTTTCGTTACGCCACTGGTGAATGTCCAAGTAACTCAATCCTGGTTTTCAGAGGCATGTTCAACTCGCAGAAGTGCTGTTCAATGGGCTATCCACTCAATATTGGTCAGCTCTTCATTTTCCTCTCCACACAAACCAGCCTTCAGAAATCATTGGGCTCTCCACTACAGACTGTTCCATTCATTCACTGCGATTCTGCAATTCATCTGACTCTCCGCTCCAGGCAGGTTTTCATTACAGCACTGGTGAATGACCAAGTAATCCAATGCTGGTTTTCAGCCGCCTTTTCACACTCGCAGTGTGCTGTTCAATTGTCTATCCACTCAAACCTGGTCAGCCTTTCATTTTCTTTTCCACAATATCAGACTTCAGAAATCATTGGAATCGCCAGTACAGAATGTTCCATTCATTCACTGCCAATCTGGAATTCATCTGAATCTGCACTCCAGGTAGGCTTTCATTACACCACTTATGAATGTCCAAGTAACACAATGCTGGTTTTCAGCGGTCTGTTCACACTCTAAGCCCTGCTTTTTACTGGGTATCCACACAACTGTGGTCAGCTCTTCATTTTCATGTCCAAACAATCCAGACTTGAGAAATCATTGCAATCTCCAGTACAGAATGTTCCATTCATTCACTGCGAATCTGGAATTCAACTGAATCTCCACTACCTGCAGATTTATCTTACACCACTTGTGAATGTCCAAGTAAAACAATGCTGGTTTTCAGAGGCCTGTTCATGTTCGCAGTCGTGCTGTTCAATTGGCTATCCACTCAACCTGTTTTGCTCCTCATTTTCCTGTGCACACAACCCAGCCTTCAGAAATCATTGTAATCTCCACTACAGGATGTTCCATTCATTCACTGGGAATCTGGAATTCATCTGAATCTGCACTCCACGCAGGCTTTCGTTACACCACTGCTGAAAGTCGAAGTAATGCAATACTGGTTTTCAGTGGTCTGTTCACATTCGAAGCCGAGGCTTTTTACAGGCTATCCACTCAACACTGGTCAGCTCTTCATTTTCGTGTCCCCACAATCCAGATTTCAGAAATCATTGCAATCTCCACTACAGAATGTTCCATTCATTCACTGCGAGTCTGGAGTTTATCTGATTCTCCACTCCCGCCTGGTTAACATTACACCACTTGTGAATGTCCAAGTAAGCCAATGCTGGTTTTCAGAGGCCTGTTCATACTCGCAGCCGTGTTGTTTAATTGACAATTCACTCCACCCTGTTCAGCTCTTCATTGTCCCACCACACTACCAGCCTTCAGAAATCTTTGTTATCTCCACTACAGAATGTTCCATTCATTCACTGCGAATCTGGAATTCATCTGACTCTCAACTCCACGCAGGTTTTCATTACACCACTGTTGAATGTCCAAGTAACCCAATGCTGGTTTTCAGCGGCCTGTTCATATTCGCAGCCCTGCTGTTTACTTGGCTATCGATTCAAGCCTGGTCAGCTCTTCATTTTCCTGTCCACACAACACAGGCTTCAGAAATCATTGGAATCTCCTCTACAGAATGTTCCATTCATTCACTGCGAATGTGGAATTCAACTGACTCTCCACTCCATGCAGGTTTTCCTTACACCACTGATGAATGTCCAAGTAACCCAATGCTGGTTTTCAGCTGCATGTTCACACTCGCAGCCATGCTATACAATTGGCTTTCCACTAAATCCTGATTAGTTCTTGATTTTCCTTCCACACGACCCAGCCTTCAGAAATCGTTGGAATCTCCACTAGAGAATGTTCCATTCATTCACTGCGAATCTGGAATTCCTCTGAACCTCCACTCCCGGCAGGTTTTCGTTACACCACTGTTGAATGTCCAAGTAACCCAATGTTTTAAGTGTTTTCTTCACAAGCGCAGTGGTGCTGTTCAATTGGCTATCCACTCAACCCTGGCCAGCTCTACATTTTCCTGTCCACACCACAGAGACTGGAGAAATCATTGTTATCTCCACTACAGAATGTTCCATTCATTCACAGCGAATCTGGAATTCATCTGAATCTCCACTCCCGGCAGGTTTTCGTGACACCACTGGTAAATATCCAAGTAAGCCAATGCTGGTTTTAAGTGGCCTGCTCATACTCTCAGCCGTGCTGTTCAATTTGCTATCCACTCAACCCTCTTCAGCTCCATTTTCCTGTCCACATAACCCAAACTTCAGAAACAATTGGTATCTCCTCCACAGAATGTTCCATTCATTGACGGCAAATCTGAAATTCATCTAATTCTCAACTCCCGTCAGGTTTTCGTTACACCACTTGTGAATGTCCAATTAAGCCAAAGCTGGTTTTCAGTGGCCTGTTCTTACTACGAGACGTGCTGTTCATTTGGCTATCCATTCCACCCTGTTCAGCTCTACATTTTCGTGTCCACAAAACCCAGCCTTCAGAAATCATTGGAATCACCACTAGAGAATGTTCCATTCATTCACTGCGAATCTGGAATTCATCTGAATCTCCACTCCCGGCAGGTTTTCATTGCACCACTGCTGAATGTTCAAGTAACGCAATGATGGTTTTCAGCGGTCTATTCACACTCGAACCCGTGCTGTTCACGGTCTAGCGACTCAACACTGGTGAGTTCTTCTTTTTCCAGTTCAGACAATACAAACCTCAGAAACCATTGCAATCTACACTACAGAATGTTTCATTCATTCAGGCGAATCTTGAATTCATCTTGTTCTCCACTCCCAGCAGGTTTTCGTTTCACCACTGGTGAATGTCCAAGCAACCCAAGGCTGGTTTCAGCTGCGTGTTAACACTCGCAGCCGTGCTGTTCAATTGGCTATCCAGTGAACGCTGGTTAGCTCTTGATTTTCCTTCCACACACCGAGCCTTCAGAAATCATTCTTATCTCCACTTCAGAGTGTTCCATTCGTTCCCTGCGAATCTGGAATTCCTCTGACTCTCCACACCAGGCAGATTTTCCTAACAACACTGGTGAATGACCAGGTAATCCAATGCTGGTTTTCAGCGGCTGTTCACACTCACAGCCTTGCTGTTCAATTGGCAATCCAGTCAAACCTAGTCAGCTCTTCATTTTCCTGTCCACACAACCCAGCGTTCAGAAATCATTGGAATCTCTACTACAGAAATTTCCATTCATTCACTGTGAATCTGGAAATAATCTGAATCTGCATTCCAGGAAGGCTTTCGTTACACCACTGATGAATGTCCAAGTAATGAAATGCTGCTTCTTAGTGGTCTGTTCACACTCGAAACCGTGCTGTTCATTGGCTATCCACTCAATATCGGTCAGCTCTTCAATATCCTGTCCAGACTATCCAGATTCCTAAATGTTGGCAATCACCACTACAGAATGTTCCATTCAATCACGCAAATCTGGAATTCATCAGAGTCTCCACTCCTGAAAGGTTTTCGTGACACCACTGGTAAATGTCCAAGGAAGAAAATGCTGGTTTTAAGCCGCCTGCTAACACACTCAGCCGTGCTGTTCAATTTGCTATCCACCCAACCCTATTCAGCTCTACATTTTCCTGTCCTCATAACCCAACCTTCAGAAATAATTGGTATCTCCTCCACAGAATGTTCCGTTCATTCACTGCGAATCTTAAATTCATCTGACTCTCAACTCCCGGCGGGTTATCGTTACACCACTTGTGAATGTCCAAGTAAGCCAATGCTGGTTTTCAGTGGCCTGTTCATACTAAGAGACGTGCTGTTCATTTGGCTATCCACTCCACCCTGTTCAGCTCTACATTTTCGTGTCCACAAAACCCAGCCTTCAGAAATCATTGGAATCACCACTAGAGAATGTTCCATTCATTCACTGCGAATCTGGAATTCCTCTGAACCTCCACTCCTGGCAGGTTTTCGTTACGCCACTGGTGAATGTCCAAGTAACTCAATACTGGTTTTCAGAGGCATGTTCAACTCGCAGAAGTGCTGTTCAATGGGCTATCCACTCAATATTGGTCAGCTCTTCATTTTCCTCTCCACACAAACCAGCCTTCAGAAATCATTGGGCTCTCCACTACAGACTGTTCCATTCATTCACTGCGATTCTGCAATTCATCTGACTCTCCGCTCCAGGCAGGTTTTCATTACAGCACTGGTGAATGACCAAGTAATCCAATGCTGGTTTTCAGCCGCCTTTTCACACTCGCAGTGTGCTGTTCAATTGTCTATCCACTCAAACCTGGTCAGCCTTTCATTTTCTTTTCCACAATATCAGACTTCAGAAATCATTGGAATCGCCAGTACAGAATGTTCCATTCATTCACTGCCAATCTGGAATTCATCTGAATCTGCACTCCAGGTAGGCTTTCATTACACCACTTATGAATGTCCAAGTAACACAATGCTGGTTTTCAGCGGTCTGTTCACACTCTAAGCCCTGCTTTTTACTGGGTATCCACACAACTGTGGTCAGCTCTTCATTTTCATGTCCAAACAATCCAGACTTGAGAAATCATTGCAATCTCCAGTACAGAATGTTCCATTCATTCACTGCGAATCTGGAATTCAACTGAATCTCCACTACCTGCAGATTTATCTTACACCACTTGTGAATGTCCAAGTAAAACAATGCTGGTTTTCAGAGGCCTGTTCATGTTCGCAGTCGTGCTGTTCAATTGGCTATCCACTCAACCTGTTTTGCTCCTCATTTTCCTGTGCACACAACCCAGCCTTCAGAAATCATTGTAATCTCCACTACAGGATGTTCCATTCATTCACTGGGAATCTGGAATTCATCTGAATCTGCACTCCACGCAGGCTTTCGTTACACCACTGCTGAAAGTCGAAGTAATGCAATACTGGTTTTCAGTGGTCTGTTCACATTCGAAGCCGAGGCTTTTTACAGGCTATCCACTCAACACTGGTCAGCTCTTCATTTTCGTGTCCCCACAATCCAGATTTCAGAAATCATTGCAATCTCCACTACAGAATGTTCCATTCATTCACTGCGAGTCTGGAGTTTATCTGATTCTCCACTCCCGCCTGGTTAACATTACACCACTTGTGAATGTCCAAGTAAGCCAATGCTGGTTTTCAGAGGCCTGTTCATACTCGCAGCCGTGCTGTTTAATTGACAATTCACTCCACCCTGTTCAGCTCTTCATTGTCCCACCACACTACCAGCCTTCAGAAATCTTTGTTATCTCCACTACAGAATGTTCCATTCATTCACTGCGAATCTGGAATTCATCTGACTCTCAACTCCACGCAGGTTTTCATTACACCACTGTTGAATGTCCAAGTAACCCAATGCTGGTTTTCAGCGGCCTGTTCATATTCGCAGCCCTGCTGTTTACTTGGCTATCGATTCAAGCCTGGTCAGCTCTTCATTTTCCTGTCCACACAACACAGGCTTCAGAAATCATTGGAATCTCCTCTACAGAATGTTCCATTCATTCACTGCGAATGTGGAATTCAACTGACTCTCCACTCCATGCAGGTTTTCCTTACACCACTGATGAATGTCCAAGTAACCCAATGCTGGTTTTCAGCTGCATGTTCACACTCGCAGCCATGCTATACAATTGGCTTTCCACTAAATCCTGATTAGTTCTTGATTTTCCTTCCACACGACCCAGCCTTCAGAAATCGTTGGAATCTCCACTAGAGAATGTTCCATTCATTCACTGCGAATCTGGAATTCCTCTGAACCTCCACTCCCGGCAGGTTTTCGTTACACCACTGTTGAATGTCCAAGTAACCCAATGTTTTAAGTGTTTTCTTCACAAGCGCAGTGGTGCTGTTCAATTGGCTATCCACTCAACCCTGGCCAGCTCTACATTTTCCTGTCCACACCACAGAGACTGGAGAAATCATTGTTATCTCCACTACAGAATGTTCCATTCATTCACAGCGAATCTGGAATTCATCTGAATCTCCACTCCCGGCAGGTTTTCGTGACACCACTGGTAAATATCCAAGTAAGCCAATGCTGGTTTTAAGTGGCCTGCTCATACTCTCAGCCGTGCTGTTCAATTTGCTATCCACTCAACCCTCTTCAGCTCCATTTTCCTGTCCACATAACCCAAACTTCAGAAACAATTGGTATCTCCTCCACAGAATGTTCCATTCATTGACGGCAAATCTGAAATTCATCTAATTCTCAACTCCCGTCAGGTTTTCGTTACACCACTTGTGAATGTCCAATTAAGCCAAAGCTGGTTTTCAGTGGCCTGTTCTTACTACGAGACGTGCTGTTCATTTGGCTATCCATTCCACCCTGTTCAGCTCTACATTTTCGTGTCCACAAAACCCAGCCTTCAGAAATCATTGGAATCACCACTAGAGAATGTTCCATTCATTCACTGCGAATCTGGAATTCATCTGAATCTCCACTCCCGGCAGGTTTTCATTGCACCACTGCTGAATGTTCAAGTAACGCAATGATGGTTTTCAGCGGTCTATTCACACTCGAACCCGTGCTGTTCACGGTCTAGCGACTCAACACTGGTGAGTTCTTCTTTTTCCAGTTCAGACAATACAAACCTCAGAAACCATTGCAATCTACACTACAGAATGTTTCATTCATTCAGGCGAATCTTGAATTCATCTTGTTCTCCACTCCCAGCAGGTTTTCGTTTCACCACTGGTGAATGTCCAAGCAACCCAAGGCTGGTTTCAGCTGCGTGTTAACACTCGCAGCCGTGCTGTTCAATTGGCTATCCAGTGAACGCTGGTTAGCTCTTGATTTTCCTTCCACACACCGAGCCTTCAGAAATCATTCTTATCTCCACTTCAGAATGTTCCATTCGTTCCCTGCGAATCTGGACTTCCTCTGACTCTCCACACCAGGCAGATTTTCCTAACAACACTGGTGAATGACCAGGTAATCCAATGCTGGTTTTCAGCGGCTGTTCACACTCACAGCCTTGCTGTTCAATTGGCAATCCAGTCAAACCTAGTCAGCTCTTCATTTTCCTGTCCACACAACCCAGCGTTCAGAAATCAATGGAATCTCTACTACAGAAATTTCCATTCATTCACTGTGAATCTGGAAATACTCTGAATCTGCATTCCAGGAAGGCTTTCGTTACACCACTGATGAATGTCCAAGTAATGCAATGCTGCTTCTTAGTGGTCTGTTCACACTCGAAACCGTGCTGTTCATTGGCTATCCACTCAATATCGGTCAGCTCTTCAATATCCTGTCCAGACTATCCAGATTCCTAAATGTTGGCAATCACCACTACAGAATGTTCCATTCAATCACGCGAATCTGGAATTCATCAGAGTCTCCACTCCTGGAAGATTTTCGTGACACCACTGGTAAATGTCCAAGGAAGACAATGCTGGTTTTAAGCCGCCTGCTAACACACTCAGCCGTGCTGTTCAATTTGCTATCCACCCAACCCTATTCAGCTCTACATTTTCCTGTCCTCATAACCCAACCTTCAGAAATAATTGGTATCTCCTCCACAGAATGTTCCGTTCATTCACTGCGAATCTTAAATTCATCTGACTCTCAACTCCCGGCGGGTTATCGTTACACCACTTGTGAATGTCCAAGTAAGCCAATGCTGGTTTTCAGTGGCCTGTTCATACTAAGAGACGTGCTGTTCATTTGGCTATCCACTCCACCCTGTTCAGCTCTACATTTTCGTGTCCACAAAACCCAGCCTTCAGAAATCATTGGAATCACCACTAGAGAATGTTCCATTCATTCACTGCGAATCTGGAATTCCTCTGAACCTCCACTCCTGGCAGGTTTTCGTTACGCCACTGGTGAATGTCCAAGTAACTCAATCCTGGTTTTCAGAGGCATGTTCAACTCGCAGAAGTGCTGTTCAATGGGCTATCCACTCAATATTGGTCAGCTCTTCATTTTCCTCTCCACACAAACCAGCCTTCAGAAATCATTGGGCTCTCCACTACAGACTGTTCCATTCATTCACTGCGATTCTGCAATTCATCTGACTCTCCGCTCCAGGCAGGTTTTCATTACAGCACTGGTGAATGACCAAGTAATCCAATGCTGGTTTTCAGCCGCCTTTTCACACTCGCAGTGTGCTGTTCAATTGTCTATCCACTCAAACCTGGTCAGCCTTTCATTTTCTTTTCCACAATATCAGACTTCAGAAATCATTGGAATCGCCAGTACAGAATGTTCCATTCATTCACTGCCAATCTGGAATTCATCTGAATCTGCACTCCAGGTAGGCTTTCATTACACCACTTATGAATGTCCAAGTAACACAATGCTGGTTTTCAGCGGTCTGTTCACACTCTAAGCCCTGCTTTTTACTGGGTATCCACACAACTGTGGTCAGCTCTTCATTTTCATGTCCAAACAATCCAGACTTGAGAAATCATTGCAATCTCCAGTACAGAATGTTCCATTCATTCACTGCGAATCTGGAATTCAACTGAATCTCCACTACCTGCAGATTTATCTTACACCACTTGTGAATGTCCAAGTAAAACAATGCTGGTTTTCAGAGGCCTGTTCATGTTCGCAGTCGTGCTGTTCAATTGGCTATCCACTCAACCTGTTTTGCTCCTCATTTTCCTGTGCACACAACCCAGCCTTCAGAAATCATTGTAATCTCCACTACAGGATGTTCCATTCATTCACTGGGAATCTGGAATTCATCTGAATCTGCACTCCACGCAGGCTTTCGTTACACCACTGCTGAAAGTCGAAGTAATGCAATACTGGTTTTCAGTGGTCTGTTCACATTCGAAGCCGAGGCTTTTTACAGGCTATCCACTCAACACTGGTCAGCTCTTCATTTTCGTGTCCCCACAATCCAGATTTCAGAAATCATTGCAATCTCCACTACAGAATGTTCCATTCATTCACTGCGAGTCTGGAGTTTATCTGATTCTCCACTCCCGCCTGGTTAACATTACACCACTTGTGAATGTCCAAGTAAGCCAATGCTGGTTTTCAGAGGCCTGTTCATACTCGCAGCCGTGCTGTTTAATTGACAATTCACTCCACCCTGTTCAGCTCTTCATTGTCCCACCACACTACCAGCCTTCAGAAATCTTTGTTATCTCCACTACAGAATGTTCCATTCATTCACTGCGAATCTGGAATTCATCTGACTCTCAACTCCACGCAGGTTTTCATTACACCACTGTTGAATGTCCAAGTAACCCAATGCTGGTTTTCAGCGGCCTGTTCATATTCGCAGCCCTGCTGTTTACTTGGCTATCGATTCAAGCCTGGTGAGCTCTTCATTTTCCTGTCCACACAACACAGGCTTCAGAAATCATTGGAATCTCCTCTACAGAATGTTCCATTCATTCACTGCGAATGTGGAATTCAACTGACTCTCCACTCCATGCAGGTTTTCCTTACACCACTGATGAATGTCCAAGTAACCCAATGCTGGTTTTCAGCTGCATGTTCACACTCGCAGCCATGCTATACAATTGGCTTTCCACTAAATCCTGATTAGTTCTTGATTTTCCTTCCACACGACCCAGCCTTCAGAAATCGTTGGAATCTCCACTAGAGAATGTTCCATTCATTCACTGCGAATCTGGAATTCCTCTGAACCTCCACTCCCGGCAGGTTTTCGTTACACCACTGTTGAATGTCCAAGTAACCCAATGTTTTAAGTGTTTTCTTCACAAGCGCAGTGGTGCTGTTCAATTGGCTATCCACTCAACCCTGGCCAGCTCTACATTTTCCTGTCCACACCACAGAGACTGGAGAAATCATTGTTATCTCCACTACAGAATGTTCCATTCATTCACAGCGAATCTGGAATTCATCTGAATCTCCACTCCCGGCAGGTTTTCGTGACACCACTGGTAAATATCCAAGTAAGCCAATGCTGGTTTTAAGTGGCCTGCTCATACTCTCAGCCGTGCTGTTCAATTTGCTATCCACTCAACCCTCTTCAGCTCCATTTTCCTGTCCACATAACCCAAACTTCAGAAACAATTGGTATCTCCTCCACAGAATGTTCCATTCATTGACGGCAAATCTGAAATTCATCTAATTCTCAACTCCCGTCAGGTTTTCGTTACACCACTTGTGAATGTCCAATTAAGCCAAAGCTGGTTTTCAGTGGCCTGTTCTTACTACGAGACGTGCTGTTCATTTGGCTATCCATTCCACCCTGTTCAGCTCTACATTTTCGTGTCCACAAAACCCAGCCTTCAGAAATCATTGGAATCACCACTAGAGAATGTTCCATTCATTCACTGCGAATCTGGAATTCATCTGAATCTCCACTCCCGGCAGGTTTTCATTGCACCACTGCTGAATGTTCAAGTAACGCAATGATGGTTTTCAGCGGTCTATTCACACTCGAACCCGTGCTGTTCACGGTCTAGCGACTCAACACTGGTGAGTTCTTCTTTTTCCAGTTCAGACAATACAAACCTCAGAAACCATTGCAATCTACACTACAGAATGTTTCATTCATTCAGGCGAATCTTGAATTCATCTTGTTCTCCACTCCCAGCAGGTTTTCGTTTCACCACTGGTGAATGTCCAAGCAACCCAAGGCTGGTTTCAGCTGCGTGTTAACACTCGCAGCCGTGCTGTTCAATTGGCTATCCAGTGAACGCTGGTTAGCTCTTGATTTTCCTTCCACACACCGAGCCTTCAGAAATCATTCTTATCTCCACTTCAGAATGTTCCATTCGTTCCCTGCGAATCTGGACTTCCTCTGACTCTCCACACCAGGCAGATTTTCCTAACAACACTGGTGAATGACCAGGTAATCCAATGCTGGTTTTCAGCGGCTGTTCACACTCACAGCCTTGCTGTTCAATTGGCAATCCAGTCAAACCTAGTCAGCTCTTCATTTTCCTGTCCACACAACCCAGCGTTCAGAAATCAATGGAATCTCTACTACAGAAATTTCCATTCATTCACTGTGAATCTGGAAATACTCTGAATCTGCATTCCAGGAAGGCTTTCGTTACACCACTGATGAATGTCCAAGTAATGCAATGCTGCTTCTTAGTGGTCTGTTCACACTCGAAACCGTGCTGTTCATTGGCTATCCACTCAATATCGGTCAGCTCTTCAATATCCTGTCCAGACTATCCAGATTCCTAAATGTTGGCAATCACCACTACAGAATGTTCCATTCAATCACGCGAATCTGGAATTCATCAGAGTCTCCACTCCTGGAAGATTTTCGTGACACCACTGGTAAATGTCCAAGGAAGACAATGCTGGTTTTAAGCCGCCTGCTAACACACTCAGCCGTGCTGTTCAATTTGCTATCCACCCAACCCTATTCAGCTCTACATTTTCCTGTCCTCATAACCCAACCTTCAGAAATAATTGGTATCTCCTCCACAGAATGTTCCGTTCATTCACTGCGAATCTTAAATTCATCTGACTCTCAACTCCCGGCGGGTTATCGTTACACCACTTGTGAATGTCCAAGTAAGCCAATGCTGGTTTTCAGTGGCCTGTTCATACTAAGAGACGTGCTGTTCATTTGGCTATCCACTCCACCCTGTTCAGCTCTACATTTTCGTGTCCACAAAACCCAGCCTTCAGAAATCATTGGAATCACCACTAGAGAATGTTCCATTCATTCACTGCGAATCTGGAATTCATCTGAACCTCCACTCCTGGCAGGTTTTCGTTACGCCACTGGTGAATGTCCAAGTAACTCAATACTGGTTTTCAGAGGCATGTTCAACTCGCAGAAGTGCTGTTCAATGGGCTATCCACTCAATATTGGTCAGCTCTTCATTTTCCTCTCCACACAAACCAGCCTTCAGAAATCATTGGGCTCTCCACTACAGACTGTTCCATTCATTCACTGCGATTCTGCAATTCATCTGACTCTCCGCTCCAGGCAGGTTTTCATTACAGCACTGGTGAATGACCAAGTAATCCAATGCTGGTTTTCAGCCGCCTTTTCACACTCGCAGTGTGCTGTTCAATTGTCTATCCACTCAAACCTGGTCAGCCTTTCATTTTCTTTTCCACAATATCAGACTTCAGAAATCATTGGAATCGCCAGTACAGAATGTTCCATTCATTCACTGCCAATCTGGAATTCATCTGAATCTGCACTCCAGGTAGGCTTTCATTACACCACTTATGAATGTCCAAGTAACACAATGCTGGTTTTCAGCGGTCTGTTCACACTCTAAGCCCTGCTTTTTACTGCGTATCCACACAACTGTGGTCAGCTCTTCATTTTCATGTCCAAACAATCCAGACTTGAGAAATCATTGCAATCTCCAGTACAGAATGTTCCATTCATTCACTGCGAATCTGGAATTCAACTGAATCTCCACTACCTGCAGATTTATCTTACACCACTTGTGAATGTCCAAGTAAAACAATGCTGGTTTTCAGAGGCCTGTTCATGTTCGCAGTCGTGCTGTTCAATTGGCTATCCACTCAACCTGTTTTGCTCCTCATTTTCCTGTGCACACAACCCAGCCTTCAGAAATCATTGTAATCTCCACTACAGGATGTTCCATTCATTCACTGGGAATCTGGAATTCATCTGAATCTGCACTCCACGCAGGCTTTCGTTACACCACTGCTGAAAGTCGAAGTAATGCAATACTGGTTTTCAGTGGTCTGTTCACATTCGAAGCCGAGGCTTTTTACAGGCTATCCACTCAACACTGGTCAGCTCTTCATTTTCGTGTCCCCACAATCCAGATTTCAGAAATCATTGCAATCTCCACTACAGAATGTTCCATTCATTCACTGCGAGTCTGGAGTTTATCTGATTCTCCACTCCCGCCTGGTTAACATTACACCACTTGTGAATGTCCAAGTAAGCCAATGCTGGTTTTCAGAGGCCTGTTCATACTCGCAGCCGTGCTGTTTAATTGACAATTCACTCCACCCTGTTCAGCTCTTCATTGTCCCACCACACTACCAGCCTTCAGAAATCTTTGTTATCTCCACTACAGAATGTTCCATTCATTCACTGCGAATCTGGAATTCATCTGACTCTCAACTCCACGCAGGTTTTCATTACACCACTGTTGAATGTCCAAGTAACCCAATGCTGGTTTTCAGCGGCCTGTTCATATTCGCAGCCCTGCTGTTTACTTGGCTATCGATTCAAGCCTGGTCAGCTCTTCATTTTCCTGTCCACACAACACAGGCTTCAGAAATCATTGGAATCTCCTCTACAGAATGTTCCATTCATTCACTGCGAATGTGGAATTCAACTGACTCTCCACTCCATGCAGGTTTTCCTTACACCACTGATGAATGTCCAAGTAACCCAATGCTGGTTTTCAGCTGCATGTTCACACTCGCAGCCATGCTATACAATTGGCTTTCCACTAAATCCTGATTAGTTCTTGATTTTCCTTCCACACGACCCAGCCTTCAGAAATCGTTGGAATCTCCACTAGAGAATGTTCCATTCATTCACTGCGAATCTGGAATTCCTCTGAACCTCCACTCCCGGCAGGTTTTCGTTACACCACTGTTGAATGTCCAAGTAACCCAATGTTTTAAGTGTTTTCTTCACAAGCGCAGTGGTGCTGTTCAATTGGCTATCCACTCAACCCTGGCCAGCTCTACATTTTCCTGTCCACACCACAGAGACTGGAGAAATCATTGTTATCTCCACTACAGAATGTTCCATTCATTCACAGCGAATCTGGAATTCATCTGAATCTCCACTCCCGGCAGGTTTTCGTGACACCACTGGTAAATATCCAAGTAAGCCAATGCTGGTTTTAAGTGGCCTGCTCATACTCTCAGCCGTGCTGTTCAATTTGCTATCCACTCAACCCTCTTCAGCTCCATTTTCCTGTCCACATAACCCAAACTTCAGAAACAATTGGTATCTCCTCCACAGAATGTTCCATTCATTGACGGCAAATCTGAAATTCATCTAATTCTCAACTCCCGTCAGGTTTTCGTTACACCACTTGTGAATGTCCAATTAAGCCAAAGCTGGTTTTCAGTGGCCTGTTCTTACTACGAGACGTGCTGTTCATTTGGCTATCCATTCCACCCTGTTCAGCTCTATATTTTCATGTCCACAAAACCCAGCCTTCAGAAATCATTGGAATCACCACTAGAGAATGTTCCATTCATTCACTGCGAATCTGGAATTCATCTGAATCTCCACTCCCGGCAGGTTTTCATTGCACCACTGCTGAATGTTCAAGTAACGCAATGATGGTTTTCAGCGGTCTATTCACACTCGAACCCGTGCTGTTCACGGTCTAGCGACTCAACACTGGTGAGTTCTTCTTTTTCCAGTTCAGACAATACAAACCTCAGAAACCATTGCAATCTACACTACAGAATGTTTCATTCATTCAGGCGAATCTTGAATTCATCTTGTTCTCCACTCCCAGCAGGTTTTCGTTTCACCACTGGTGAATGTCCAAGCAACCCAAGGCTGGTTTCAGCTGCGTGTTAACACTCGCAGCCGTGCTGTTCAATTGGCTATCCAGTGAACGCTGGTTAGCTCTTGATTTTCCTTCCACACACCGAGCCTTCAGAAATCATTCTTATCTCCACTTCAGAATGTTCCATTCGTTCCCTGCGAATCTGGACTTCCTCTGACTCTCCACACCAGGCAGATTTTCCTAACAACACTGGTGAATGACCAGGTAATCCAATGCTGGTTTTCAGCGGCTGTTCACACTCACAGCCTTGCTGTTCAATTGGCAATCCAGTCAAACCTAGTCAGCTCTTCATTTTCCTGTCCACACAACCCAGCGTTCAGAAATCAATGGAATCTCTACTACAGAAATTTCCATTCATTCACTGTGAATCTGGAAATACTCTGAATCTGCATTCCAGGAAGGCTTTCGTTACACCACTGATGAATGTCCAAGTAATGCAATGCTGCTTCTTAGTGGTCTGTTCACACTCGAAACCGTGCTGTTCATTGGCTATCCACTCAATATCGGTCAGCTCTTCAATATCCTGTCCAGACTATCCAGATTCCTAAATGTTGGCAATCACCACTACAGAATGTTCCATTCAATCACGCGAATCTGGAATTCATCAGAGTCTCCACTCCTGGAAGATTTTCGTGACACCACTGGTAAATGTCCAAGGAAGACAATGCTGGTTTTAAGCCGCCTGCTAACACACTCAGCCGTGCTGTTCAATTTGCTATCCACCCAACCCTATTCAGCTCTACATTTTCCTGTCCTCATAACCCAACCTTCAGAAATAATTGGTATCTCCTCCACAGAATGTTCCGTTCATTCACTGCGAATCTTAAATTCATCTGACTCTCAACTCCCGGCGGGTTATCGTTACACCACTTGTGAATGTCCAAGTAAGCCAATGCTGGTTTTCAGTGGCCTGTTCATACTAAGAGACGTGCTGTTCATTTGGCTATCCACTCCACCCTGTTCAGCTCTACATTTTCGTGTCCACAAAACCCAGCCTTCAGAAATCATTGGAATCACCACTAGAGAATGTTCCATTCATTCACTGCGAATCTGGAATTCATCTGAACCTCCACTCCTGGCAGGTTTTCGTTACGCCACTGGTGAATGTCCAAGTAACTCAATACTGGTTTTCAGAGGCATGTTCAACTCGCAGAAGTGCTGTTCAATGGGCTATCCACTCAATATTGGTCAGCTCTTCATTTTCCTCTCCACACAAACCAGCCTTCAGAAATCATTGGGCTCTCCACTACAGACTGTTCCATTCATTCACTGCGATTCTGCAATTCATCTGACTCTCCGCTCCAGGCAGGTTTTCATTACAGCACTGGTGAATGACCAAGTAATCCAATGCTGGTTTTCAGCCGCCTTTTCACACTCGCAGTGTGCTGTTCAATTGTCTATCCACTCAAACCTGGTCAGCCTTTCATTTTCTTTTCCACAATATCAGACTTCAGAAATCATTGGAATCGCCAGTACAGAATGTTCCATTCATTCACTGCCAATCTGGAATTCATCTGAATCTGCACTCCAGGTAGGCTTTCATTACACCACTTATGAATGTCCAAGTAACACAATGCTGGTTTTCAGCGGTCTGTTCACACTCTAAGCCCTGCTTTTTACTGGGTATCCACACAACTGTGGTCAGCTCTTCATTTTCATGTCCAAACAATCCAGACTTGAGAAATCATTGCAATCTCCAGTACAGAATGTTCCATTCATTCACTGCGAATCTGGAATTCAACTGAATCTCCACTACCTGCAGATTTATCTTACACCACTTGTGAATGTCCAAGTAAAACAATGCTGGTTTTCAGAGGCCTGTTCATGTTCGCAGTCGTGCTGTTCAATTGGCTATCCACTCAACCTGTTTTGCTCCTCATTTTCCTGTGCACACAACCCAGCCTTCAGAAATCATTGTAATCTCCACTACAGGATGTTCCATTCATTCACTGGGAATCTGGAATTCATCTGAATCTGCACTCCACGCAGGCTTTCGTTACACCACTGCTGAAAGTCGAAGTAATGCAATACTGGTTTTCAGTGGTCTGTTCACATTCGAAGCCGAGGCTTTTTACAGGCTATCCACTCAACACTGGTCAGCTCTTCATTTTCGTGTCCCCACAATCCAGATTTCAGAAATCATTGCAATCTCCACTACAGAATGTTCCATTCATTCACTGCGAGTCTGGAGTTTATCTGATTCTCCACTCCCGCCTGGTTAACATTACACCACTTGTGAATGTCCAAGTAAGCCAATGCTGGTTTTCAGAGGCCTGTTCATACTCGCAGCCGTGCTGTTTAATTGACAATTCACTCCACCCTGTTCAGCTCTTCATTGTCCCACCACACTACCAGCCTTCAGAAATCTTTGTTATCTCCACTACAGAATGTTCCATTCATTCACTGCGAATCTGGAATTCATCTGACTCTCAACTCCACGCAGGTTTTCATTACACCACTGTTGAATGTCCAAGTAACCCAATGCTGGTTTTCAGCGGCCTGTTCATATTCGCAGCCCTGCTGTTTACTTGGCTATCGATTCAAGCCTGGTCAGCTCTTCATTTTCCTGTCCACACAACACAGGCTTCAGAAATCATTGGAATCTCCTCTACAGAATGTTCCATTCATTCACTGCGAATGTGGAATTCAACTGACTCTCCACTCCATGCAGGTTTTCCTTACACCACTGATGAATGTCCAAGTAACCCAATGCTGGTTTTCAGCTGCATGTTCACACTCGCAGCCATGCTATACAATTGGCTTTCCACTAAATCCTGATTAGTTCTTGATTTTCCTTCCACACGACCCAGCCTTCAGAAATCGTTGGAATCTCCACCAGAGAATGTTCCATTCATTCACTGCGAATCTGGAATTCCTCTGAACCTCCACTCCCGGCAGGTTTTCGTTACACCACTGTTGAATGTCCAAGTAACCCAATGTTTTAAGTGTTTTCTTCACAAGCGCAGTGGTGCTGTTCAATTGGCTATCCACTCAACCCTGGCCAGCTCTACATTTTCCTGTCCACACCACAGAGACTGGAGAAATCATTGTTATCTCCACTACAGAATGTTCCATTCATTCACAGCGAATCTGGAATTCATCTGAATCTCCACTCCCGGCAGGTTTTCGTGACACCACTGGTAAATATCCAAGTAAGCCAATGCTGGTTTTAAGTGGCCTGCTCATACTCTCAGCCGTGCTGTTCAATTTGCTATCCACTCAACCCTCTTCAGCTCCATTTTCCTGTCCACATAACCCAAACTTCAGAAACAATTGGTATCTCCTCCACAGAATGTTCCATTCATTGACGGCAAATCTGAAATTCATCTAATTCTCAACTCCCGTCAGGTTTTCGTTACACCACTTGTGAATGTCCAATTAAGCCAAAGCTGGTTTTCAGTGGCCTGTTCTTACTACGAGACGTGCTGTTCATTTGGCTATCCATTCCACCCTGTTCAGCTCTACATTTTCGTGTCCACAAAACCCAGCCTTCAGAAATCATTGGAATCACCACTAGAGAATGTTCCATTCATTCACTGCGAATCTGGAATTCATCTGAATCTCCACTCCCGGCAGGTTTTCATTGCACCACTGCTGAATGTTCAAGTAACGCAATGATGGTTTTCAGCGGTCTATTCACACTCGAACCCGTGCTGTTCACGGTCTAGCGACTCAACACTGGTGAGTTCTTCTTTTTCCAGTTCAGACAATACAAACCTCAGAAACCATTGCAATCTACACTACAGAATGTTTCATTCATTCAGGCGAATCTTGAATTCATCTTGTTCTCCACTCCCAGCAGGTTTTCGTTTCACCACTGGTGAATGTCCAAGCAACCCAAGGCTGGTTTCAGCTGCGTGTTAACACTCGCAGCCGTGCTGTTCAATTGGCTATCCAGTGAACGCTGGTTAGCTCTTGATTTTCCTTCCACACACCGAGCCTTCAGAAATCATTCTTATCTCCACTTCAGAATGTTCCATTCGTTCCCTGCGAATCTGGACTTCCTCTGACTCTCCACACCAGGCAGATTTTCCTAACAACACTGGTGAATGACCAGGTAATCCAATGCTGGTTTTCAGCGGCTGTTCACACTCACAGCCTTGCTGTTCAATTGGCAATCCAGTCAAACCTAGTCAGCTCTTCATTTTCCTGTCCACACAACCCAGCGTTCAGAAATCAATGGAATCTCTACTACAGAAATTTCCATTCATTCACTGTGAATCTGGAAATACTCTGAATCTGCATTCCAGGAAGGCTTTCGTTACACCACTGATGAATGTCCAAGTAATGCAATGCTGCTTCTTAGTGGTCTGTTCACACTCGAAACCGTGCTGTTCATTGGCTATCCACTCAATATCGGTCAGCTCTTCAATATCCTGTCCAGACTATCCAGATTCCTAAATGTTGGCAATCACCACTACAGAATGTTCCATTCAATCACGCGAATCTGGAATTCATCAGAGTCTCCACTCCTGGAAGGTTTTCGTGACACCACTGGTAAATGTCCAAGGAAGACAATGCTGGTTTTAAGCCGCCTGCTAACACACTCAGCCGTGCTGTTCAATTTGCTATCCACCCAACCCTATTCAGCTCTACATTTTCCTGTCCTCATAACCCAACCTTCAGAAATAATTGGTATCTCCTCCACAGAATGTTCCGTTCATTCACTGCGAATCTTAAATTCATCTGACTCTCAACTCCCGGCGGGTTATCGTTACACCACTTGTGAATGTCCAAGTAAGCCAATGCTGGTTTTCAGTGGCCTGTTCATACTAAGAGACGTGCTGTTCATTTGGCTATCCACTCCACCCTGTTCAGCTCTACATTTTCGTGTCCACAAAACCCAGCCTTCAGAAATCATTGGAATCACCACTAGAGAATGTTCCATTCATTCACTGCGAATCTGGAATTCCTCTGAACCTCCACTCCTGGCAGGTTTTCGTTACGCCACTGGTGAATGTCCAAGTAACTCAATCCTGGTTTTCAGAGGCATGTTCAACTCGCAGAAGTGCTGTTCAATGGGCTATCCACTCAATATTGGTCAGCTCTTCATTTTCCTCTCCACACAAACCAGCCTTCAGAAATCATTGGGCTCTCCACTACAGACTGTTCCATTCATTCACTGCGATTCTGCAATTCATCTGACTCTCCGCTCCAGGCAGGTTTTCATTACAGCACTGGTGAATGACCAAGTAATCCAATGCTGGTTTTTAGCCGCCTTTTCACACTCGCAGTGTGCTGTTCAATTGTCTATCCACTCAAACCTGGTCAGCCTTTCATTTTCTTTTCCACAATATCAGACTTCAGAAATCATTGGAATCGCCAGTACAGAATGTTCCATTCATTCACTGCCAATCTGGAATTCATCTGAATCTGCACTCCAGGTAGGCTTTCATTACACCACTTATGAATGTCCAAGTAACACAATGCTGGTTTTCAGCGGTCTGTTCACACTCTAAGCCCTGCTTTTTACTGGGTATCCACACAACTGTGGTCAGCTCTTCATTTTCATGTCCAAACAATCCAGACTTGAGAAATCATTGCAATCTCCAGTACAGAATGTTCCATTCATTCACTGCGAATCTGGAATTCAACTGAACCTCCACTACCTGCAGATTTATCTTACACCACTTGTGAATGTCCAAGTAAAACAATGCTGGTTTTCAGAGGCCTGTTCATGTTCGCAGTCGTGCTGTTCAATTGGCTATCCACTCAACCTGTTTTGCTCCTCATTTTCCTGTGCACACAACCCAGCCTTCAGAAATCATTGTAATCTCCACTACAGGATGTTCCATTCATTCACTGGGAATCTGGAATTCATCTGAATCTGCACTCCACGCAGGCTTTCGTTACACCACTGCTGAAAGTCGAAGTAATGCAATACTGGTTTTCAGTGGTCTGTTCACATTCGAAGCCGAGGCTTTTTACAGGCTATCCACTCAACACTGGTCAGCTCTTCATTTTCGTGTCCCCACAATCCAGATTTCAGAAATCATTGCAATCTCCACTACAGAATGTTCCATTCATTCACTGCGAGTCTGGAGTTTATCTGATTCTCCACTCCCGCCTGGTTAACATTACACCACTTGTGAATGTCCAAGTAAGCCAATGCTGGTTTTCAGAGGCCTGTTCATACTCGCAGCCGTGCTGTTTAATTGACAATTCACTCCACCCTGTTCAGCTCTTCATTGTCCCACCACACTACCAGCCTTCAGAAATCTTTGTTATCTCCACTACAGAATGTTCCATTCATTCACTGCGAATCTGGAATTCATCTGACTCTCAACTCCACGCAGGTTTTCATTACACCACTGTTGAATGTCCAAGTAACCCAATGCTGGTTTTCAGCGGCCTGTTCATATTCGCAGCCCTGCTGTTTACTTGGCTATCGATTCAAGCCTGGTCAGCTCTTCATTTTCCTGTCCACACAACACAGGCTTCAGAAATCATTGGAATCTCCTCTACAGAATGTTCCATTCATTCACTGCGAATGTGGAATTCAACTGACTCTCCACTCCATGCAGGTTTTCCTTACACCACTGATGAATGTCCAAGTAACCCAATGCTGGTTTTCAGCTGCATGTTCACACTCGCAGCCATGCTATACAATTGGCTTTCCACTAAATCCTGATTAGTTCTTGATTTTCCTTCCACACGACCCAGCCTTCAGAAATCATTGGAATCTCCACTAGAGAATGTTCCATTCATTCACTGCGAATCTGGAATTCCTCTGAACCTCCACTCCCGGCAGGTTTTCGTTACACCACTGTTGAATGTCCAAGTAACCCAATGTTTTAAGTGTTTTCTTCACAAGCGCAGTGGTGCTGTTCAATTGGCTATCCACTCAACCCTGGCCAGCTCTACATTTTCCTGTCCACACCACAGAGACTGGAGAAATCATTGTTATCTCCACTACAGAATGTTCCATTCATTCACAGCGAATCTGGAATTCATCTGAATCTCCACTCCCGGCAGGTTTTCGTGACACCACTGGTAAATATCCAAGTAAGCCAATGCTGGTTTTAAGTGGCCTGCTCATACTCTCAGCCGTGCTGTTCAATTTGCTATCCACTCAACCCTCTTCAGCTCCATTTTCCTGTCCACATAACCCAAACTTCAGAAACAATTGGTATCTCCTCCACAGAATGTTCCATTCATTGACGGCAAATCTGAAATTCATCTAATTCTCAACTCCCGTCAGGTTTTCGTTACACCACTTGTGAATGTCCAATTAAGCCAAAGCTGGTTTTCAGTGGCCTGTTCTTACTACGAGACGTGCTGTTCATTTGGCTATCCATTCCACCCTGTTCAGCTCTACATTTTCGTGTCCACAAAACCCAGCCTTCAGAAATCATTGGAATCACCACTAGAGAATGTTCCATTCATTCACTGCGAATCTGGAATTCATCTGAATCTCCACTCCCGGCAGGTTTTCATTGCACCACTGCTGAATGTTCAAGTAACGCAATGATGGTTTTCAGCGGTCTATTCACACTCGAACCCGTGCTGTTCACGGTCTAGCGACTCAACACTGGTGAGTTCTTCTTTTTCCAGTTCAGACAATACAAACCTCAGAAACCATTGCAATCTACACTACAGAATGTTTCATTCATTCAGGCGAATCTTGAATTCATCTTGTTCTCCACTCCCAGCAGGTTTTCGTTTCACCACTGGTGAATGTCCAAGCAACCCAAGGCTGGTTTCAGCTGCGTGTTAACACTCGCAGCCGTGCTGTTCAATTGGCTATCCAGTGAACGCTGGTTGGCTCTTGATTTTCCTTCCACACACCGAGCCTTCAGAAATCATTCTTATCTCCACTTCAGAGTGTTCCATTCGTTCCCTGCGAATCTGGAATTCCTCTGACTCTCCACACCAGGCAGATTTTCCTAACAACACTGGTGAATGACCAGGTAATCCAATGCTGGTTTTCAGCGGCTGTTCACACTCACAGCCTTGCTGTTCAATTGGCAATCCAGTCAAACCTAGTCAGCTCTTCATTTTCCTGTCCACACAACCCAGCGTTCAGAAATCATTGGAATCTCTAATACAGAAATTTCCATTCATTCACTGTGAATCTGGAAATACTCTGAATCTGCATTCCAGGAAGGCTTTCGTTACACCACTGATGAATGTCCAAGTAATGCAATGCTGCTTCTTAGTGGTCTGTTCACACTCGAAACCGTGCTGTTCATTGGCTATCCACTCAATATCGGTCAGCTCTTCAATATCCTGTCCAGACTATCCAGATTCCTAAATGTTGGCAATCACCACTACAGAATGTTCCATTCAATCACGCGAATCTGGAATTCATCAGAGTCTCCACTCCTGGAAGGTTTTCGTGACACCACTGGTAAATGTCCAAGGAAGACAATGCTGGTTTTAAGCCGCCTGCTAACACACTCAGCCGTGCTGTTCAATTTGCTATCCACCCAACCCTATTCAGCTCTACATTTTCCTGTCCTCATAACCCAACCTTCAGAAATAATTGGTATCTCCTCCACAGAATGTTCCGTTCATTCACTGCGAATCTTAAATTCATCTGACTCTCAACTCCCGGCGGGTTATCGTTACACCACTTGTGAATGTCCAAGTAAGCCAATGCTGGTTTTCAGTGGCCTGTTCATACTAAGAGACGTGCTGTTCATTTGGCTATCCACTCCACCCTGTTCAGCTCTACATTTTCGTGTCCACAAAACCCAGCCTTCAGAAATCATTGGAATCACCACTAGAGAATGTTCCATTCATTCACTGCGAATCTGGAATTCCTCTGAACCTCCACTCCTGGCAGGTTTTCGTTACGCCACTGGTGAATGTCCAAGTAACTCAATACTGGTTTTCAGAGGCATGTTCAACTCGCAGAAGTGCTGTTCAATGGGCTATCCACTCAATATTGGTCAGCTCTTCATTTTCCTCTCCACACAAACCAGCCTTCAGAAATCATTGGGCTCTCCACTACAGACTGTTCCATTCATTCACTGCGATTCTGCAATTCATCTGACTCTCCGCTCCAGGCAGGTTTTCATTACAGCACTGGTGAATGACCAAGTAATCCAATGCTGGTTTTCAGCCGCCTTTTCACACTCGCAGTGTGCTGTTCAATTGTCTATCCACTCAAACCTGGTCAGCCTTTCATTTTCTTTTCCACAATATCAGACTTCAGAAATCATTGGAATCGCCAGTACAGAATGTTCCATTCATTCACTGCCAATCTGGAATTCATCTGAATCTGCACTCCAGGTAGGCTTTCATTACACCACTTATGAATGTCCAAGTAACACAATGCTGGTTTTCAGCGGTCTGTTCACACTCTAAGCCCTGCTTTTTACTGGGTATCCACACAACTGTGGTCAGCTCTTCATTTTCATGTCCAAACAATCCAGACTTGAGAAATCATTGCAATCTCCAGTACAGAATGTTCCATTCATTCACTGCGAATCTGGAATTCAACTGAATCTCCACTACCTGCAGATTTATCTTACACCACTTGTGAATGTCCAAGTAAAACAATGCTGGTTTTCAGAGGCCTGTTCATGTTCGCAGTCGTGCTGTTCAATTGGCTATCCACTCAACCTGTTTTGCTCCTCATTTTCCTGTGCACACAACCCAGCCTTCAGAAATCATTGTAATCTCCACTACAGGATGTTCCATTCATTCACTGGGAATCTGGAATTCATCTGAATCTGCACTCCACGCAGGCTTTCGTTACACCACTGCTGAAAGTCGAAGTAATGCAATACTGGTTTTCAGTGGTCTCTTCACATTCGAAGCCGAGGCTTTTTACAGGCTATCCACTCAACACTGGTCAGCTCTTCATTTTCGTGTCCCCACAATCCAGATTTCAGAAATCATTGCAATCTCCACTACAGAATGTTCCATTCATTCACTGCGAGTCTGGAGTTTATCTGATTCTCCACTCCCGCCTGGTTAACATTACACCACTTGTGAATGTCCAAGTAAGCCAATGCTGGTTTTCAGAGGCCTGTTCATACTCGCAGCCGTGCTGTTTAATTGACAATTCACTCCACCCTGTTCAGCTCTTCATTGTCCCACCACACTACCAGCCTTCAGAAATCTTTGTTATCTCCACTACAGAATGTTCCATTCATTCACTGCGAATCTGGAATTCATCTGACTCTCAACTCCACGCAGGTTTTCATTACACCACTGTTGAATGTCCAAGTAACCCAATGCTGGTTTTCAGCGGCCTGTTCATATTCGCAGCCCTGCTGTTTACTTGGCTATCGATTCAAGCCTGGTCAGCTCTTCATTTTCCTGTCCACACAACACAGGCTTCAGAAATCATTGGAATCTCCTCTACAGAATGTTCCATTCATTCACTGCGAATGTGGAATTCAACTGACTCTCCACTCCATGCAGGTTTTCCTTACACCACTGATGAATGTCCAAGTAACCCAATGCTGGTTTTCAGCTGCATGTTCACACTCGCAGCCATGCTATACAATTGGCTTTCCACTAAATCCTGATTAGTTCTTGATTTTCCTTCCACACGACCCAGCCTTCAGAAATCGTTGGAATCTCCACTAGAGAATGTTCCATTCATTCACTGCGAATCTGGAATTCCTCTGAACCTCCACTCCCGGCAGGTTTTCGTTACACCACTGTTGAATGTCCAAGTAACCCAATGTTTTAAGTGTTTTCTTCACAAGCGCAGTGGTGCTGTTCAATTGGCTATCCACTCAACCCTGGCCAGCTCTACATTTTCCTGTCCACACCACAGAGACTGGAGAAATCATTGTTATCTCCACTACAGAATGTTCCATTCATTCACAGCGAATCTGGAATTCATCTGAATCTCCACTCCCGGCAGGTTTTCGTGACACCACTGGTAAATATCCAAGTAAGCCAATGCTGGTTTTAAGTGGCCTGCTCATACTCTCAGCCGTGCTGTTCAATTTGCTATCCACTCAACCCTCTTCAGCTCCATTTTCCTGTCCACATAACCCAAACTTCAGAAACAATTGGTATCTCCTCCACAGAATGTTCCATTCATTGACGGCAAATCTGAAATTCATCTAATTCTCAACTCCCGTCAGGTTTTCGTTACACCACTTGTGAATGTCCAATTAAGCCAAAGCTGGTTTTCAGTGGCCTGTTCTTACTACGAGACGTGCTGTTCATTTGGCTATCCATTCCACCCTGTTCAGCTCTACATTTTCGTGTCCACAAAACCCAGCCTTCAGAAATCATTGGAATCACCACTAGAGAATGTTCCATTCATTCACTGCGAATCTGGAATTCATCTGAATCTCCACTCCCGGCAGGTTTTCATTGCACCACTGCTGAATGTTCAAGTAACGCAATGATGGTTTTCAGCGGTCTATTCACACTCGAACCCGTGCTGTTCACGGTCTAGCGACTCAACACTGGTGAGTTCTTCTTTTTCCAGTTCAGACAATACAAACCTCAGAAACCATTGCAATCTACACTACAGAATGTTTCATTCATTCAGGCGAATCTTGAATTCATCTTGTTCTCCACTCCCAGCAGGTTTTCGTTTCACCACTGGTGAATGTCCAAGCAACCCAAGGCTGGTTTCAGCTGCGTGTTAACACTCGCAGCCGTGCTGTTCAATTGGCTATCCAGTGAACGCTGGTTGGCTCTTGATTTTCCTTCCACACACCGAGCCTTCAGAAATCATTCTTATCTCCACTTCAGAGTGTTCCATTCGTTCCCTGCGAATCTGGAATTCCTCTGACTCTCCACACCAGGCAGATTTTCCTAACAACACTGGTGAATGACCAGGTAATCCAATGCTGGTTTTCAGCGGCTGTTCACACTCACAGCCTTGCTGTTCAATTGGCAATCCAGTCAAACCTAGTCAGCTCTTCATTTTCCTGTCCACACAACCCAGCGTTCAGAAATCATTGGAATCTCTACTACAGAAATTTCCATTCATTCACTGTGAATCTGGAAATACTCTGAATCTGCATTCCAGGAAGGCTTTCGTTACACCACTGATGAATGTCCAAGTAATGCAATGCTGCTTCTTAGTGGTCTGTTCACACTCGAAACCGTGCTGTTCATTGGCTATCCACTCAATATCGGTCAGCTCTTCAATATCCTGTCCAGACTATCCAGATTCCTAAATGTTGGCAATCACCACTACAGAATGTTCCATTCAATCACGCGAATCTGGAATTCATCAGAGTCTCCACTCCTGGAAGGTTTTCGTGACACCACTGGTAAATGTCCAAGGAAGACAATGCTGGTTTTAAGCCGCCTGCTAACACACTCAGCCGTGCTGTTCAATTTGCTATCCACCCAACCCTATTCAGCTCTACATTTTCCTGTCCTCATAACCCAACCTTCAGAAATAATTGGTATCTCCTCCACAGAATGTTCCGTTCATTCACTGCGAATCTTAAATTCATCTGACTCTCAACTCCCGGCGGGTTATCGTTACACCACTTGTGAATGTCCAAGTAAGCCAATGCTGGTTTTCAGTGGCCTGTTCATACTAAGAGACGTGCTGTTCATTTGGCTATCCACTCCACCCTGTTCAGCTCTACATTTTCGTGTCCACAAAACCCAGCCTTCAGAAATCATTGGAATCACCACTAGAGAATGTTCCATTCATTCACTGCGAATCTGGAATTCCTCTGAACCTCCACTCCTGGCAGGTTTTCGTTACGCCACTGGTGAATGTCCAAGTAACTCAATACTGGTTTTCAGAGGCATGTTCAACTCGCAGAAGTGCTGTTCAATGGGCTATCCACTCAATATTGGTCAGCTCTTCATTTTCCTCTCCACACAAACCAGCCTTCAGAAATCATTGGGCTCTCCACTACAGACTGTTCCATTCATTCACTGCGATTCTGCAATTCATCTGACTCTCCGCTCCAGGCAGGTTTTCATTACAGCACTGGTGAATGACCAAGTAATCCAATGCTGGTTTTCAGCCGCCTTTTCACACTCGCAGTGTGCTGTTCAATTGTCTATCCACTCAAACCTGGTCAGCCTTTCATTTTCTTTTCCACAATATCAGACTTCAGAAATCATTGGAATCGCCAGTACAGAATGTTCCATTCATTCACTGCCAATCTGGAATTCATCTGAATCTGCACTCCAGGTAGGCTTTCATTACACCACTTATGAATGTCCAAGTAACACAATGCTGTTTTTCAGCGGTCTGTTCACACTCTAAGCCCTGCTTTTTACTGGGTATCCACACAACTGTGGTCAGCTCTTCATTTTCATGTCCAAACAATCCAGACTTGAGAAATCATTGCAATCTCCAGTACAGAATGTTCCATTCATTCACTGCGAATCTGGAATTCAACTGAATCTCCACTACCTGCAGATTTATCTTACACCACTTGTGAATGTCCAAGTAAAACAATGCTGGTTTTCAGAGGCCTGTTCATGTTCGCAGTCGTGCTGTTCAATTGGCTATCCACTCAACCTGTTTTGCTCCTCATTTTCCTGTGCACACAACCCAGCCTTCAGAAATCATTGTAATCTCCACTACAGGATGTTCCATTCATTCACTGGGAATCTGGAATTCATCTGAATCTGCACTCCACGCAGGCTTTCGTTACACCACTGCTGAAAGTCGAAGTAATGCAATACTGGTTTTCAGTGGTCTCTTCACATTCGAAGCCGAGGCTTTTTACAGGCTATCCACTCAACACTGGTCAGCTCTTCATTTTCGTGTCCCCACAATCCAGATTTCAGAAATCATTGCAATCTCCACTACAGAATGTTCCATTCATTCACTGCGAGTCTGGAGTTTATCTGATTCTCCACTCCCGCCTGGTTAACATTACACCACTTGTGAATGTCCAAGTAAGCCAATGCTGGTTTTCAGAGGCCTGTTCATACTCGCAGCCGTGCTGTTTAATTGACAATTCACTCCACCCTGTTCAGCTCTTCATTGTCCCACCACACTACCAGCCTTCAGAAATCTTTGTTATCTCCACTACAGAATGTTCCATTCATTCACTGCGAATCTGGAATTCATCTGACTCTCAACTCCACGCAGGTTTTCATTACACCACTGTTGAATGTCCAAGTAACCCAATGCTGGTTTTCAGCGGCCTGTTCATATTCGCAGCCCTGCTGTTTACTTGGCTATCGATTCAAGCCTGGTCAGCTCTTCATTTTCCTGTCCACACAACACAGGCTTCAGAAATCATTGGAATCTCCTCTACAGAATGTTCCATTCATTCACTGCGAATGTGGAATTCAACTGACTCTCCACTCCATGCAGGTTTTCCTTACACCACTGATGAATGTCCAAGTAACCCAATGCTGGTTTTCAGCTGCATGTTCACACTCGCAGCCATGCTATACAATTGGCTTTCCACTAAATCCTGATTAGTTCTTGATTTTCCTTCCACACGACCCAGCCTTCAGAAATCGTTGGAATCTCCACTAGAGAATGTTCCATTCATTCACTGCGAATCTGGAATTCTTCTGAACCTCCACTCCCGGCAGGTTTTCGTTACACCACTGTTGAATGTCCAAGTAACCCAATGTTTTAAGTGTTTTCTTCACAAGCGCAGTGGTGCTGTTCAATTGGCTATCCACTCAAACCTGGCCAGCTCTACATTTTCCTGTCCACACCACAGAGACTGGAGAAATCATTGTTATCTCCACTACAGAATGTTCCATTCATTCACAGCGAATCTGGAATTCATCTGAATCTCCACTCCCGGCAGGTTTTCGTGACACCACTGGTAAATATCCAAGTAAGCCAATGCTGGTTTTAAGTGGCCTGCTCCTACTCTCAGCCGTGCTGTTCAATTTGCTATCCACTCAACCCTCTTCAGCTCCATTTTCCTGTCCACATAACCCAAACTTCAGAAACAATTGGTATCTCCTCCACAGAATGTTCCATTCATTGACGGCAAATCTGAAATTCATCTAATTCTCAACTCCCGTCAGGTTTTCGTTACACCACTTGTGAATGTCCAATTAAGCCAAAGCTGGTTTTCAGTGGCCTGTTCTTACTACGAGACGTGCTGTTCATTTGGCTATCCATTCCACCCTGTTCAGCTCTACATTTTCGTGTCCACAAAACCCAGCCTTCAGAAATCATTGGAATCACCACTAGAGAATGTTCCATTCATTCACTGCGAATCTGGAATTCATCTGAATCTCCACTCCCGGCAGGTTTTCATTGCACCACTGCTGAATGTTCAAGTAACGCAATGATGGTTTTCAGCGGTCTATTCACACTCGAACCCGTGCTGTTCACGGTCTAGCGACTCAACACTGGTGAGTTCTTCTTTTTCCAGTTCAGACAATAAAAACCTCAGAAACCATTGCAATCTACACTACAGAATGTTTCATTCATTCACGCGAATCTTGAATTCATCTTGTTCTCCACTCCCAGCAGGTTTTCGTTTCACCACTGGTGAATGTCCAAGCAACCCAAGGCTGGTTTCAGCTGCGTGTTAACACTCGCAGCCGTGCTGTTCAATTGGCTATCCAGTGAACGCTGGTTAGCTCTTGATTTTCCTTCCACACACCGAGCCTTCAGAAATCATTCTTATCTCCACTTCAGAATGTTCCATTCGTTCCCTGCGAATCTGGAATTCCTCTGACTCTCCACACCAGGCAGATTTTCCTAACAACACTGGTGAATGACCAGGTAATCCAATGCTGGTTTTCAGCGGCTGTTCACACTCACAGCCTTGCTGTTCAATTGGCAATCCAGTCAAACCTAGTCAGCTCTTCATTTTCCTGTCCACACAACCCAGCGTTCAGAAATCATTGGAATCTCTACTACAGAAATTTCCATTCATTCACTGTGAATCTGGAAATACTCTGAATCTGCATTCCAGGAAGGCTTTCGTTACACCACTGATGAATGTCCAAGTAATGCAATGCTGCTTCTTAGTGGTCTGTTCACACTCGAAACCGTGCTGTTCATTGGCTATCCACTCAATATCGGTCAGCTCTTCAATATCCTGTCCAGACTATCCAGATTCCTAAATGTTGGCAATCACCACTACAGAATGTTCCATTCAATCACGCGAATCTGGAATTCATCAGAGTCTCCACTCCTGGAAGGTTTTCGTGACACCACTGGTAAATGTCCAAGGAAGACAATGCTGGTTTTAAGCCGCCTGCTAACACACTCAGCCGTGCTGTTCAATTTGCTATCCACCCAACCCTATTCAGCTCTACATTTTCCTGTCCTCATAACCCAACCTTCAGAAATAATTGGTATCTCCTCCACAGAATGTTCCGTTCATTCACTGCGAATCTTAAATTCATCTGACTCTCAACTCCCGGCGGGTTATCGTTACACCACTTGTGAATGTCCAAGTAAGCCAATGCTGGTTTTCAGTGGCCTGTTCATACTAAGAGACGTGCTGTTCATTTGGCTATCCACTCCACCCTGTTCAGCTCTACATTTTCGTGTCCACAAAACCCAGCCCTCAGAAATCATTGGAATCACCACTAGAGAATGTTCCATTCATTCACTGCGAATCTGGAATTCATCTGAACCTCCACTCCTGGCAGGTTTTCGTTACGCCACTGGTGAATGTCCAAGTAACTCAATCCTGGTTTTCAGAGGCATGTTCAACTCGCAGAAGTGCTGTTCAATGGGCTATCCACTCAATATTGGTCAGCTCTTCATTTTCCTCTCCACACAAACCAGCCTTCAGAAATCATTGGGCTCTCCACTACAGACTGTTCCATTCATTCACTGCGATTCTGCAATTCATCTGACTCTCCGCTCCAGGCAGGTTTTCATTACAGCACTGGTGAATGAGCAAGTAATCCAATGCTGGTTTTCAGCCGCCTTTTCACACTCGCAGTGTGCTGTTCAATTGTCTATCCACTCAAACCTGGTCAGCCTTTCATTTTCTTTTCCACAATATCAGACTTCAGAAATCATTGGAATCGCCAGTACAGAATGTTCCATTCATTCACTGCCAATCTGGAATTCATCTGAATCTGCACTCCAGGTAGGCTTTCATTACACCACTTATGAATGTCCAGGTAACACAATGCTGGTTTTCAGCGGTCTGTTCACACTCTAAGCCCTGCTTTTTACTGGGTATCCACACAACTGTGGTCAGCTCTTCATTTTCATGTCCAAACAATCCAGACTTGAGAAATCATTGCAATCTCCAGTACAGAATGTTCCATTCATTCACTGCGAATCTGGAATTCAACTGAATCTCCACTACCTGCAGATTTATCTTACACCACTTGTGAATGTCCAAGTAAAACAATGCTGGTTTTCAGAGGCCTGTTCATGTTCGCAGTCGTGCTGTTCAATTGGCTATCCACTCAACCTGTTTTGCTCCTCATTTTCCTGTGCACACAACCCAGCCTTCAGAAATCATTGTAATCTCCACTACAGGATGTTCCATTCATTCACTGGGAATCTGGAATTCATCTGAATCTGCACTCCACGCAGGCTTTCGTTACACCACTGCTGAAAGTCGAAGTAATGCAATACTGGTTTTCAGTGGTCTGTTCACATTCGAAGCCGAGGCTTTTTACAGGCTATCCACTCAACACTGGTCAGCTCTTCATTTTCGTGTCCCCACAATCCAGATTTCAGAAATCATTGCAATCTCCACTACAGAATGTTCCATTCATTCACTGCGAGTCTGGAGTTTATCTGATTCTCCACTCCCGCCTGGTTAACATTACACCACTTGTGAATGTCCAAGTAAGCCAATGCTGGTTTTCAGAGGCCTGTTCATACTCGCAGCCGTGCTGTTTAATTGACAATTCACTCCACCCTGTTCAGCTCTTCATTGTCCCACCACACTACCAGCCTTCAGAAATCTTTGTTATCTCCACTACAGAATGTTCCATTCATTCACTGCGAATCTGGAATTCATCTGACTCTCAACTCCACGCAGGTTTTCATTACACCACTGTTGAATGTCCAAGTAACCCAATGCTGGTTTTCAGCGGCCTGTTCATATTCGCAGCCCTGCTGTTTACTTGGCTATCGATTCAAGCCTGGTCAGCTCTTCATTTTCCTGTCCACACAACACAGGCTTCAGAAATCATTGGAATCTCCTCTACAGAATGTTCCATTCATTCACTGCGAATGTGGAATTCAACTGACTCTCCACTCCATGCAGGTTTTCCTTACACCACTGATGAATGTCCAAGTAACCCAATGCTGGTTTTCAGCTGCATGTTCACACTCGCAGCCATGCTATACAATTGGCTTTCCACTAAATCCTGATTAGTTCTTGATTTTCCTTCCACACGACCCAGCCTTCAGAAATCGTTGGAATCTCCACTAGAGAATGTTCCATTCATTCACTGCGAATCTGGAATTCCTCTGAACCTCCACTCCCGGCAGGTTTTCATTACACCACTGTTGAATGTACAAGTAACCCAATGTTTTAAGTGTTTTCTTCACAAGCGCAGTGGTGCTGTTCAATTGGCTATCCACTCAACCCTGGCCAGCTCTACATTTTCCTGTCCACACCACAGAGACTGGAGAAATCATTGTTATCTCCACTACAGAATGTTCCATTCATTCACAGCGAATCTGGAATTCATCTGAATCTCCACTCCCGGCAGGTTTTCGTGACACCACTGGTAAATATCCAAGTAAGCCAATGCTGGTTTTAAGTGGCCTGCTCATACTCTCAGCCGTGCTGTTCAATTTGCTATCCACTCAACCCTCTTCAGCTCCATTTTCCTGTCCACATAACCCAAACTTCAGAAACAATTGGTATCTCCTCCACAGAATGTTCCATTCATTGACGGCAAATCTGAAATTCATCTAATTCTCAACTCCCGTCAGGTTTTCGTTACACCACTTGTGAATGTCCAATTAAGCCAAAGCTGGTTTTCAGTGGCCTGTTCTTACTACGAGACGTGCTGTTCATTTGGCTATCCATTCCACCCTGTTCAGCTCTACATTTTCGTGTCCACAAAACCCAGCCTTCAGAAATCATTGGAATCACCACTAGAGAATGTTCCATTCATTCACTGCGAATCTGGAATTCATCTGAATCTCCACTCCCGGCAGGTTTTCATTGCACCACTGCTGAATGTTCAAGTAACGCAATGATGGTTTTCAGCGGTCTATTCACACTCGAACCCGTGCTGTTCACGGTCTAGCGACTCAACACTGGTGAGTTCTTCTTTTTCCAGTTCAGACAATACAAACCTCAGAAACCATTGCAATCTACACTACAGAATGTTTCATTCATTCAGGCGAATCTTGAATTCATCTTGTTCTCCACTCCCAGCAGGTTTTCGTTTCACCACTGGTGAATGTCCAAGCAACCCAAGGCTGGTTTCAGCTGCGTGTTAACACTCGCAGCCGTCCGTGCTGTTCAATTGGCTATCCAGTGAACGCTGGTTAGCTCTTGATTTTCCTTCCACACACCGAGCCTTCAGAAATCATTCTTATCTCCACTTCAGAATGTTCCATTCGTTCCCTGCGAATCTGGAATTCCTCTGACTCTCCACACCAGGCAGATTTTCCTAACAACACTGGTGAATGACCAGGTAATCCAATGCTGGTTTTCAGCGGCTGTTCACACTCACAGCCTTGCTGTTCAATTGGCAATCCAGTCAAACCTAGTCAGCTCTTCATTTTCCTGTCCACACAACCCAGCGTTCAGAAATCATTGGAATCTCTACTACAGAAATTTCCATTCATTCACTGTGAATCTGGAAATACTCTGAATCTGCATTCCAGGAAGGCTTTCGTTACACCACTGATGAATGTCCAAGTAATGCAATGCTGCTTCTTAGTGGTCTGTTCACACTCGAAACCGTGCTCTTCATTGGCTATCCACTCAATATCGGTCAGCTCTTCAATATCCTGTCCAGACTATCCAGATTCCTAAATGTTGGCAATCACCACTACAGAATGTTCCATTCAATCACGCGAATCTGGAATTCATCAGAGTCTCCACTCCTGGAAGGTTTTCGTGACACCACTGGTAAATGTCCAAGGAAGACAATGCTGGTTTTAAGCCGCCTGCTAACACACTCAGCCGTGCTGTTCAATTTGCTATCCACCCAACCCTATTCAGCTCTACATTTTCCTGTCCTCATAACCCAACCTTCAGAAATAATTGGTATCTCCTCCACAGAATGTTCCGTTCATTCACTGCGAATCTTAAATTCATCTGACTCTCAACTCCCGGCGGGTTATCGTTACACCACTTGTGAATGTCCAAGTAAGCCAATGCTGGTTTTCAGTGGCCTGTTCATACTAAGAGACGTGCTGTTCATTTGGCTATCCACTCCACCCTGTTCAGCTCTACATTTTCGTGTCCACAAAACCCAGCCTTCAGAAATCATTGGAATCACCACTAGAGAATGTTCCATTCATTCACTGCGAATCTGGAATTCCTCTGAACCTCCACTCCTGGCAGGTTTTCGTTACGCCACTGGTGAATGTCCAAGTAACTCAATACTGGTTTTCAGAGGCATGTTCAACTCGCAGAAGTGCTGTTCAATGGGCTATCCACTCAATATTGGTCAGCTCTTCATTTTCCTCTCCACACAAACCAGCCTTCAGAAATCATTGGGCTCTCCACTACAGACTGTTCCATTCATTCACTGCGATTCTGCAATTCATCTGACTCTCCGCTCCAGGCAGGTTTTCATTACAGCACTGGTGAATGACCAAGTAATCCAATGCTGGTTTTCAGCCGCCTTTTCACACTCGCAGTGTGCTGTTCAATTGTCTATCCACTCAAACCTGGTCAGCCTTTCATTTTCTTTTCCACAATATCAGACTTCAGAAATCATTGGAATCGCCAGTACAGAATGTTCCATTCATTCACTGCCAATCTGGAATTCATCTGAATCTGCACTCCAGGTAGGCTTTCATTACACCACTTATGAATGTCCAAGTAACACAATGCTGGTTTTCAGCGGTCTGTTCACACTCTAAGCCCTGCTTTTTACTGGGTATCCACACAACTGTGGTCAGCTCTTCATTTTCATGTCCAAACAATCCAGACTTGAGAAATCATTGCAATCTCCAGTACAGAATGTTCCATTCATTCACTGCGAATCTGGAATTCAACTGAATCTCCACTACCTGCAGATTTATCTTACACCACTTGTGAATGTCCAAGTAAAACAATGCTGGTTTTCAGAGGCCTGTTCATGTTCGCAGTCGTGCTGTTCAATTGGCTATCCACTCAACCTGTTTTGCTCCTCATTTTCCTGTGCACACAACCCAGCCTTCAGAAATCATTGTAATCTCCACTACAGGATGTTCCATTCATTCACTGGGAATCTGGAATTCATCTGAATCTGCACTCCACGCAGGCTTTCGTTACACCACTGCTGAAAGTCGAAGTAATGCAATACTGGTTTTCAGTGGTCTCTTCACATTCGAAGCCGAGGCTTTTTACAGGCTATCCACTCAACACTGGTCAGCTCTTCATTTTCGTGTCCCCACAATCCAGATTTCAGAAATCATTGCAATCTCCACTACAGAATGTTCCATTCATTCACTGCGAGTCTGGAGTTTATCTGATTCTCCACTCCCGCCTGGTTAACATTACACCACTTGTGAATGTCCAAGTAAGCCAATGCTGGTTTTCAGAGGCCTGTTCATACTCGCAGCCGTGCTGTTTAATTGACAATTCACTCCACCCTGTTCAGCTCTTCATTGTCCCACCACACTACCAGCCTTCAGAAATCTTTGTTATCTCCACTACAGAATGTTCCATTCATTCACTGCGAATCTGGAATTCATCTGACTCTCAACTCCACGCAGGTTTTCATTACACCACTGTTGAATGTCCAAGTAACCCAATGCTGGTTTTCAGCGGCCTGTTCATATTCGCAGCCCTGCTGTTTACTTGGCTATCGATTCAAGCCTGGTCAGCTCTTCATTTTCCTGTCCACACAACACAGGCTTCAGAAATCATTGGAATCTCCTCTACAGAATGTTCCATTCATTCACTGCGAATGTGGAATTCAACTGACTCTCCACTCCATGCAGGTTTTCCTTACACCACTGATGAATGTCCATGTAACCCAATGCTGGTTTTCAGCTGCATGTTCACACTCGCAGCCATGCTATACAATTGGCTTTCCACTAAATCCTGATTAGTTCTTGATTTTCCTTCCACACGACCCAGCCTTCAGAAATCATTGGAATCTCCACTAGAGAATGTTCCATTCATTCACTGCGAATCTGGAATTCCTCTGAACCTCCACTCCCGGCAGGTTTTCGTTACACCACTGTTGAATGTCCAAGTAACCCAATGTTTTAAGTGTTTTCTTCACAAGCGCAGTGGTGCTGTTCAATTGGCTATCCACTCAACCCTGGCCAGCTCTACATTTTCCTGTCCACACCACAGAGACTGGAGAAATCATTGTTATCTCCACTACAGAATGTTCCATTCATTCACAGCGAATCTGGAATTCATCTGAATCTCCACTCCCGGCAGGTTTTCGTGACACCACTGGTAAATATCCAAGTAAGCCAATGCTGGTTTTAAGTGGCCTGCTCATACTCTCAGCCGTGCTGTTCAATTTGCTATCCACTCAACCCTCTTCAGCTCCATTTTCCTGTCCACATAACCCAAACTTCAGAAACAATTGGTATCTCCTCCACAGAATGTTCCATTCATTGACGGCAAATCTGAAATTCATCTAATTCTCAACTCCCGTCAGGTTTTCGTTACACCACTTGTGAATGTCCAATTAAGCCAAAGCTGGTTTTCAGTGGCCTGTTCTTACTACGAGACGTGCTGTTCATTTGGCTATCCATTCCACCCTGTTCAGCTCTACATTTTCGTGTCCACAAAACCCAGCCTTCAGAAATCATTGGAATCACCACTAGAGAATGTTCCATTCATTCACTGCGAATCTGGAATTCATCTGAATCTCCACTCCCGGCAGGTTTTCATTGCACCACTGCTGAATGTTCAAGTAACGCAATGATGGTTTTCAGCGGTCTATTCACACTCGAACCCGTGCTGTTCACGGTCTAGCGACTCAACACTGGTGAGTTCTTCTTTTTCCAGTTCAGACAATACAAACCTCAGAAACCATTGCAATCTACACTACAGAATGTTTCATTCATTCAGGCGAATCTTGAATTCATCTTGTTCTCCACTCCCAGCAGGTTTTCGTTTCACCACTGGTGAATGTCCAAGCAACCCAAGGCTGGTTTCAGCTGCGTGTTAACACTCGCAGCCGTGCTGTTCAATTGGCTATCCAGTGAACGCTGGTTAGCTCTTGATTTTCCTTCCACACACCGAGCCTTCAGAAATCATTCTTATCTCCACTTCAGAATGTTCCATTCGTTCCCTGCGAATCTGGAATTCCTCTGACTCTCCACACCAGGCAGATTTTCCTAACAACACTGGTGAATGACCAGGTAATCCAATGCTGGTTTTCAGCGGCTGTTCACACTCACAGCCTTGCTGTTCAATTGGCAATCCAGTCAAACCTAGTCAGCTCTTCATTTTCCTGTCCACACAACCCAGCGTTCAGAAATCATTGGAATCTCTACTACAGAAATTTCCATTCATTCACTGTGAATCTGGAAATACTCTGAATCTGCATTCCAGGAAGGCTTTCGTTACACCACTGATGAATGTCCAAGTAATGCAATGCTGCTTCTTAGTGGTCTGTTCACACTCGAAACCGTGCTGTTCATTGGCTATCCACTCAATATCGGTCAGCTCTTCAATATCCTGTCCAGACTATCCAGATTCCTAAATGTTGGCAATCACCACTACAGAATGTTCCATTCAATCACGCGAATCTGGAATTCATCAGAGTCTCCACTCCTGGAAGGTTTTCGTGACACCACTGGTAAATGTCCAAGGAAGACAATGCTGGTTTTAAGCCGCCTGCTAACACACTCAGCCGTGCTGTTCAATTTGCTATCCACCCAACCCTATTCAGCTCTACATTTTCCTGTCCTCATAACCCAACCTTCAGAAATAATTGGTATCTCCTCCACAGAATGTTCCGTTCATTCACTGCGAATCTTAAATTCATCTGACTCTCAACTCCCGGCGGGTTATCGTTACACCACTTGTGAATGTCCAAGTAAGCCAATGCTGGTTTTCAGTGGCCTGTTCATACTAAGAGACGTGCTGTTCATTTGGCTATCCACTCCACCCTGTTCAGCTCTACATTTTCGTGTCCACAAAACCCAGCCTTCAGAAATCATTGGAATCACCACTAGAGAATGTTCCATTCATTCACTGCGAATCTGGAATTCCTCTGAACCTCCACTCCTGGCAGGTTTTCGTTACGCCACTGGTGAATGTCCAAGTAACTCAATCCTGGTTTTCAGAGGCATGTTCAACTCGCAGAAGTGCTGTTCAATGGGCTATCCACTCAATATTGGTCAGCTCTTCATTTTCCTCTCCACACAAACCAGCCTTCAGAAATCATTGGGCTCTCCACTACAGACTGTTCCATTCATTCACTGCGATTCTGCAATTCATCTGACTCTCCGCTCCAGGCAGGTTTTCATTACAGCACTGGTGAATGACCAAGTAATCCAATGCTGGTTTTCAGCCGCCTTTTCACACTCGCAGTGTGCTGTTCAATTGTCTATCCACTCAAACCTGGTCAGCCTTTCATTTTCTTTTCCACAATATCAGACTTCAGAAATCATTGGAATCGCCAGTACAGAATGTTCCATTCATTCACTGCCAATCTGGAATTCATCTGAATCTGCACTCCAGGTAGGCTTTCATTACACCACTTATGAATGTCCAAGTAACACAATGCTGGTTTTCAGCGGTCTGTTCACACTCTAAGCCCTGCTTTTTACTGGGTATCCACACAACTGTGGTCAGCTCTTCATTTTCATGTCCAAACAATCCAGACTTGAGAAATCATTGCAATCTCCAGTACAGAATGTTCCATTCATTCACTGCGAATCTGGAATTCAACTGAATCTCCACTACCTGCAGATTTATCTTACACCACTTGTGAATGTCCAAGTAAAACAATGCTGGTTTTCAGAGGCCTGTTCATGTTCGCAGTCGTGCTGTTCAATTGGCTATCCACTCAACCTGTTTTGCTCCTCATTTTCCTGTGCACACAACCCAGCCTTCAGAAATCATTGTAATCTCCACTACAGGATGTTCCATTCATTCACTGGGAATCTGGAATTCATCTGAATCTGCACTCCACGCAGGCTTTCGTTACACCACTGCTGAAAGTCGAAGTAATGCAATACTGGTTTTCAGTGGTCTGTTCACATTCGAAGCCGAGGCTTTTTACAGGCTATCCACTCAACACTGGTCAGCTCTTCATTTTCGTGTCCCCACAATCCAGATTTCAGAAATCATTGCAATCTCCACTACAGAATGTTCCATTCATTCACTGCGAGTCTGGAGTTTATCTGATTCTCCACTCCCGCCTGGTTAACATTACACCACTTGTGAATGTCCAAGTAAGCCAATGCTGGTTTTCAGAGGCCTGTTCATACTCGCAGCCGTGCTGTTTAATTGACAATTCACTCCACCCTGTTCAGCTCTTCATTGTCCCACCACACTACCAGCCTTCAGAAATCTTTGTTATCTCCACTACAGAATGTTCCATTCATTCACTGCGAATCTGGAATTCATCTGACTCTCAACTCCACGCAGGTTTTCATTACACCACTGTTGAATGTCCAAGTAACCCAATGCTGGTTTTCAGCGGCCTGTTCATATTCGCAGCCCTGCTGTTTACTTGGCTATCGATTCAAGCCTGGTCAGCTCTTCATTTTCCTGTCCACACAACACAGGCTTCAGAAATCATTGGAATCTCCTCTACAGAATGTTCCATTCATTCACTGCGAATGTGGAATTCAACTGACTCTCCACTCCATGCAGGTTTTCCTTACACCACTGATGAATGTCCAAGTAACCCAATGCTGGTTTTCAGCTGCATGTTCACACTCGCAGCCATGCTATACAATTGGCTTTCCACTAAATCCTGATTAGTTCTTGATTTTCCTTCCACACGACCCAGCCTTCAGAAATCGTTGGAATCTCCACTAGAGAATGTTCCATTCATTCACTGCGAATCTGGAATTCCTCTGAACCTCCACTCCCGGCAGGTTTTCGTTACACCACTGTTGAATGTCCAAGTAACCCAATGTTTTAAGTGTTTTCTTCACAAGCGCAGTGGTGCTGTTCAATTGGCTATCCACTCAACCCTGGCCAGCTCTACATTTTCCTGTCCACACCACAGAGACTGGAGAAATCATTGTTATCTCCACTACAGAATGTTCCATTCATTCACAGCGAATCTGGAATTCATCTGAATCTCCACTCCCGGCAGGTTTTCGTGACACCACTGGTAAATATCCAAGTAAGCCAATGCTGGTTTTAAGTGGCCTGCTCATACTCTCAGCCGTGCTGTTCAATTTGCTATCCACTCAACCCTCTTCAGCTCCATTTTCCTGTCCACATAACCCAAACTTCAGAAACAATTGGTATCTCCTCCACAGAATGTTCCATTCATTGACGGCAAATCTGAAATTCATCTAATTCTCAACTCCCGTCAGGTTTTCGTTACACCACTTGTGAATGTCCAATTAAGCCAAAGCTGGTTTTCAGTGGCCTGTTCTTACTACGAGACGTGCTGTTCATTTGGCTATCCATTCCACCCTGTTCAGCTCTACATTTTCGTGTCCACAAAACCCAGCCTTCAGAAATCATTGGAATCACCACTAGAGAATGTTCCATTCATTCACTGCGAATCTGGAATTCATCTGAATCTCCACTCCCGGCAGGTTTTCATTGCACCACTGCTGAATGTTCAAGTAACGCAATGATGGTTTTCAGCGGTCTATTCACACTCGAACCCGTGCTGTTCACGGTCTAGCGACTCAACACTGGTGAGTTCTTCTTTTTCCAGTTCAGACAATACAAACCTCAGAAACCATTGCAATCTACACTACAGAATGTTTCATTCATTCAGGCGAATCTTGAATTCATCTTGTTCTCCACTCCCAGCAGGTTTTCGTTTCACCACTGGTGAATGTCCAAGCAACCCAAGGCTGGTTTCAGCTGCGTGTTAACACTCGCAGCCGTGCTGTTCAATTGGCTATCCAGTGAACGCTGGTTAGCTCTTGATTTTCCTTCCACACACCGAGCCTTCAGAAATCATTCTTATCTCCACTTCAGAATGTTCCATTCGTTCCCTGCGAATCTGGAATTCCTCTGACTCTCCACACCAGGCAGATTTTCCTAACAACACTGGTGAATGACCAGGTAATCCAATGCTGGTTTTCAGCGGCTGTTCACACTCACAGCCTTGCTGTTCAATTGGCAATCCAGTCAAACCTAGTCAGCTCTTCATTTTCCTGTCCACACAACCCAGCGTTCAGAAATCATTGGAATCTCTACTACAGAAATTTCCATTCATTCACTGTGAATCTGGAAATACTCTGAATCTGCATTCCAGGAAGGCTTTCGTTACACCACTGATGAATGTCCAAGTAATGCAATGCTGCTTCTTAGTGGTCTGTTCACACTCGAAACCGTGCTGTTCATTGGCTATCCACTCAATATCGGTCAGCTCTTCAATATCCTGTCCAGACTATCCAGATTCCTAAATGTTGGCAATCACCACTACAGAATGTTCCATTCAATCACGCGAATCTGGAATTCATCAGAGTCTCCACTCCTGGAAGGTTTTCGTGACACCACTGGTAAATGTCCAAGGAAGACAATGCTGGTTTTAAGCCGCCTGCTAACACACTCAGCCGTGCTGTTCAATTTGCTATCCACCCAACCCTATTCAGCTCTACATTTTCCTGTCCTCATAACCCAACCTTCAGAAATAATTGGTATCTCCTCCACAGAATGTTCCGTTCATTCACTGCGAATCTTAAATTCATCTGACTCTCAACTCCCGGCGGGTTATCGTTACACCACTTGTGAATGTCCAAGTAAGCCAATGCTGGTTTTCAGTGGCCTGTTCATACTAAGAGACGTGCTGTTCATTTGGCTATCCACTCCACCCTGTTCAGCTCTACATTCTCGTGTCCACAAAACCCAGCCTTCAGAAATCATTGGAATCACCACTAGAGAATGTTCCATTCATTCACTGCGAATCTGGAATTCCTCTGAACCTCCACTCCTGGCAGGTTTTCGTTACGCCACTGGTGAATGTCCAAGTAACTCAATACTGGTTTTCAGAGGCATGTTCAACTCGCAGAAGTGCTGTTCAATGGGCTATCCACTCAATATTGGTCAGCTCTTCATTTTCCTCTCCACACAAACCAGCCTTCAGAAATCATTGGGATCTCCACTACAGACTGTTCCATTCATTCACTGCGATTCTGCAATTCATCTGACTCTCCGCTCCAGGCAGGTTTTCATTACAGCACTGGTGAATGACCAAGTAATCCAATGCTGGTTTTCAGCCGCCTTTTCACACTCGCAGTGTGCTGTTCAATTGTCTATCCACTCAAACCTGGTCAGCCTTTCATTTTCTTTTCCACAATATCAGACTTCAGAAATCATTGGAATCGCCAGTACAGAATGTTCCATTCATTCACTGCCAATCTGGAATTCATCTGAATCTGCACTCCAGGTAGGCTTTCATTACACCACTTATGAATGTCCAAGTAACACAATGCTGGTTTTCAGCGGTCTGTTCACACTCTAAGCCCTGCTTTTTACTGGGTATCCACACAACTGTGGTCAGCTCTTCATTTTCATGTCCAAACAATCCAGACTTGAGAAATCATTGCAATCTCCAGTACAGAATGTTCCATTCATTCACTGCGAATCTGGAATTCAACTGAATCTCCACTACCTGCAGATTTATCTTACACCACTTGTGAATGTCCAAGTAAAACAATGCTGGTTTTCAGAGGCCTGTTCATGTTCGCAGTCGTGCTGTTCAATTGGCTATCCACTCAACCTGTTTTGCTCCTCATTTTCCTGTGCACACAACCCAGCCTTCAGAAATCATTGTAATCTCCACTACAGGATGTTCCATTCATTCACTGGGAATCTGGAATTCATCTGAATCTGCACTCCACGCAGGCTTTCGTTACACCACTGCTGAAAGTCGAAGTAATGCAATACTGGTTTTCAGTGGTCTGTTCACATTCGAAGCCGAGGCTTTTTACAGGCTATCCACTCAACACTGGTCAGCTCTTCATTTTCGTGTCCCCACAATCCAGATTTCAGAAATCATTGCAATCTCCACTACAGAATGTTCCATTCATTCACTGCGAGTCTGGAGTTTATCTGATTCTCCACTCCCGCCTGGTTAACATTACACCACTTGTGAATGTCCAAGTAAGCCAATGCTGGTTTTCAGAGGCCTGTTCATACTCGCAGCCGTGCTGTTTAATTGACAATTCACTCCACCCTGTTCAGCTCTTCATTGTCCCACCACACTACCAGCCTTCAGAAATCTTTGTTATCTCCACTACAGAATGTTCCATTCATTCACTGCGAATCTGGAATTCATCTGACTCTCAACTCCACGCAGGTTTTCATTACACCACTGTTGAATGTCCAAGTAACCCAATGCTGGTTTTCAGCGGCCTGTTCATATTCGCAGCCCTGCTGTTTACTTGGCTATCGATTCAAGCCTGGTCAGCTCTTCATTTTCCTGTCCACACAACACAGGCTTCAGAAATCATTGGAATCTCCTCTACAGAATGTTCCATTCATTCACTGCGAATGTGGAATTCAACTGACTCTCCACTCCATGCAGGTTTTCCTTACACCACTGATGAATGTCCAAGTAACCCAATGCTGGTTTTCAGCTCCATGTTCACACTCGCAGCCATGCTATACAATTGGCTTTCCACTAAATCCTGATTAGTTCTTGATTTTCCTTCCACACGACCCAGCCTTCAGAAATCGTTGGAATCTCCACTAGAGAATGTTCCATTCATTCACTGCGAATCTGGAATTCCTCTGAACCTCCACTCCCGGCAGGTTTTCGTTACACCACTGTTGAATGTCCAAGTAACCCAATGTTTTAAGTGTTTTCTTCACAAGCGCAGTGGTGCTGTTCAATTGGCTATCCACTCAACCCTGGCCAGCTCTACATTTTCCTGTCCACACCACAGAGACTGGAGAAATCATTGTTATCTCCACTACAGAATGTTCCATTCATTCACAGCGAATCTGGAATTCATCTGAATCTCCACTCCCGGCAGGTTTTCGTGACACCACTGGTAAATATCCAAGTAAGCCAATGCTGGTTTTAAGTGGCCTGCTCATACTCTCAGCCGTGCTGTTCAATTTGCTATCCACTCAACCCTCTTCAGCTCCATTTTCCTGTCCACATAACCCAAACTTCAGAAACAATTGGTATCTCCTCCACAGAATGTTCCATTCATTGACGGCAAATCTGAAATTCATCTAATTCTCAACTCCCGTCAGGTTTTCGTTACACCACTTGTGAATGTCCAATTAAGCCAAAGCTGGTTTTCAGTGGCCTGTTCTTACTACGAGACGTGCTGTTCATTTGGCTATCCATTCCACCCTGTTCAGCTCTACATTTTCGTGTCCACAAAACCCAGCCTTCAGAAATCATTGGAATCACCACTAGAGAATGTTCCATTCATTCACTGCGAATCTGGAATTCATCTGAATCTCCACTCCCGGCAGGTTTTCATTGCACCACTGCTGAATGTTCAAGTAACGCAATGATGGTTTTCAGCGGTCTATTCACACTCGAACCCGTGCTGTTCACGGTCTAGCGACTCAACACTGGTGAGTTCTTCTTTTTCCAGTTCAGACAATACAAACCTCAGAAACCATTGCAATCTACACTACAGAATGTTTCATTCATTCAGGCGAATCTTGAATTCATCTTGTTCTCCACTCCCAGCAGGTTTTCGTTTCACCACTGGTGAATGTCCAAGCAACCCAAGGCTGGTTTCAGCTGCGTGTTAACACTCGCAGCCGTGCTGTTCAATTGGCTATCCAGTGAACGCTGGTTAGCTCTTGATTTTCCTTCCACACACCGAGCCTTCAGAAATCATTCTTATCTCCACTTCAGAATGTTCCATTCGTTCCCTGCGAATCTGGAATTCCTCTGACTCTCCACACCAGGCAGATTTTCCTAACAACACTGGTGAATGACCAGGTAATCCAATGCTGGTTTTCAGCGGCTGTTCACACTCACAGCCTTGCTGTTCAATTGGCAATCCAGTCAAACCTAGTCAGCTCTTCATTTTCCTGTCCACACAACCCAGCGTTCAGAAATCATTGGAATCTCTACTACAGAAATTTCCATTCATTCACTGTGAATCTGGAAATACTCTGAATCTGCATTCCAGGAAGGCTTTCGTTACACCACTGATGAATGTCCAAGTAATGCAATGCTGCTTCTTAGTGGTCTGTTCACACTCGAAACCGTGCTGTTCATTGGCTATCCACTCAATATCGGTCAGCTCTTCAATATCCTGTCCAGACTATCCAGATTCCTAAATGTTGGCAATCACCACTACAGAATGTTCCATTCAATCACGCGAATCTGGAATTCATCAGAGTCTCCACTCCTGGAAGGTTTTCGTGACACCACTGGTAAATGTCCAAGGAAGACAATGCTGGTTTTAAGCCGCCTGCTAACACACTCAGCCGTGCTGTTCAATTTGCTATCCACCCAACCCTATTCAGCTCTACATTTTCCTGTCCTCATAACCCAACCTTCAGAAATAATTGGTATCTCCTCCACAGAATGTTCCGTTCATTCACTGCGAATCTTAAATTCATCTGACTCTCAACTCCCGGCGGGTTATCGTTACACCACTTGTGAATGTCCAAGTAAGCCAATGCTGGTTTTCAGTGGCCTGTTCATACTAAGAGACGTGCTGTTCATTTGGCTATCCACTCCACCCTGTTCAGCTCTACATTTTCGTGTCCACAAAACCCAGCCTTCAGAAATCATTGGAATCACCACTAGAGAATGTTCCATTCATTCACTGCGAATCTGGAATTCATCTGAACCTCCACTCCTGGCAGGTTTTCGTTACGCCACTGGTGAATGTCCAAGTAACTCAATACTGCTTTTCAGAGGCATGCTGTTCAATGGGCTATCCACTCAATATTGGTCAGCTCTTCATTTTCCTCTCCACACAAACCAGCCTTCAGAAATCATTGGGCTCTCCACTACAGACTGTTCCATTCATTCACTGCGATTCTGCAATTCATCTGACTCTCCGCTCCAGGCAGGTTTTCATTACAGCACTGGTGAATGACCAAGTAATCCAATGCTGGTTTTCAGCCGCCTTTTCACACTCGCAGTGTGCTGTTCAATTGTCTATCCACTCAAACCTGGTCAGCCTTTCATTTTCTTTTCCACAATATCAGACTTCAGAAATCATTGGAATCGCCAGTACAGAATGTTCCATTCATTCACTGCCAATCTGGAATTCATCTGAATCTGCACTCCAGGTAGGCTTTCATTACACCACTTATGAATGTCCAAGTAACATAATGCTGGTTTTCAGCGGTCTGTTCACACTCTAAGCCCTGCTTTTTACTGGGTATCCACACAACTGTGGTCAGCTCTTCATTTTCATGTCCAAACAATCCAGACTTGAGAAATCATTGTAATCTCCAGTACAGAATGTTCCATTCATTCACTGCGAATCTGGAATTCAACTGAATCTCCACTACCTGCAGATTTATCTTACACCACTTGTGAATGTCCAAGTAAAACAATGCTGGTTTTCAGAGGCCTGTTCATGTTCGCAGTCGTGCTGTTCAATTGGCTATCCACTCAACCTGTTTTGCTCCTCATTTTCCTGTGCACACAACCCAGCCTTCAGAAATCATTGTAATCTCCACTACAGGATGTTCCATTCATTCACTGGGAATCTGGAATTCATCTGAATCTGCACTCCACGCAGGCTTTCGTTACACCACTGCTGAAAGTCGAAGTAATGCAATACTGGTTTTCAGTGGTCTGTTCACATTCGAAGCCGAGGCTTTTTACAGGCTATCCACTCAACACTGGTCAGCTCTTCATTTTCGTGTCCCCACAATCCAGATTTCAGAAATCATTGCAATCTCCACTACAGAATGTTCCATTCATTCACTGCGAGTCTGGAGTTTATCTGATTCTCCACTCCCGCCTGGTTAACATTACACCACTTGTGAATGTCCAAATAAGCCAATGCTGGTTTTCAGAGGCCTGTTCATACTCGCAGCCGTGCTGTTTAATTGACAATTCACTCCACCCTGTTCAGCTCTTCATTGTCCCACCACACTACCAGCCTTCAGAAATCTTTGTTATCTCCACTACAGAATGTTCCATTCATTCACTGCGAATCTGGAATTCATCTGACTCTCAACTCCACGCAGGTTTTCATTACACCACTGTTGAATGTCCAAGTAACCCAATGCTGGTTTTCAGCGGCCTGTTCATATTCGCAGCCCTGCAGTTTACTTGGCTATCGATTCAAGCCTGGTCAGCTCTTCATTTTCCTGTCCACACAACACAGGCTTCAGAAATCATTGGAATCTCCTCTACAGAATGTTCCATTCATTCACTGCGAATGTGGAATTCAACTGACTCTCCACTCCATGCAGGTTTTCCTTACACCACTGATGAATGTCCAAGTAACCCAATGCTGGTTTTCAGCTGCATGTTCACACTCGCAGCCATGCTATACAATTGGCTTTCCACTAAATCCTGATTAGTTCTTGATTTTCCTTCCACATGACCCAGCCTTCAGAAATCGTTGGAATCTCCACTAGAGAATGTTCCATTCATTCACTGCGAATCTGGAATTCCTCTGAACCTCCACTCCCGGCAGGTTTTCGTTACACCACTGTTGAATGTCCAAGTAACCCAATGTTTTAAGTGTTTTCTTCACAAGCGCAGTGGTGCTGTTCAATTGGCTATCCACTCAACCCTGGCCAGCTCTACATTTTCCTGTCCACACCACAGAGACTGGAGAAATCATTGTTATCTCCACTACAGAATGTTCCATTCATTCACAGCGAATCTGGAATTCATCTGAATCTCCACTCCCGGCAGGTTTTCGTGACACCACTGGTAAATATCCAAGTAAGCCAATGCTGGTTTTAAGTGGCCTGCTCATACTCTCAGCCGTGCTGTTCAATTTGCTATCCACTCAACCCTCTTCAGCTCCATTTTCCTGTCCACATAACCCAAACTTCAGAAACAATTGGTATCTCCTCCACAGAATGTTCCATTCATTGACGGCAAATCTGAAATTCATCTAATTCTCAACTCCCGTCAGGTTTTCGTTACACCACTTGTGAATGTCCAATTAAGCCAAAGCTGGTTTTCAGTGGCCTGTTCTTACTACGAGACGTGCTGTTCATTTGGCTATCCATTCCACCCTGTTCAGCTCTACATTTTCGTGTCCACAAAACCCAGCCTTCAGAAATCATTGGAATCACCACTAGAGAATGTTCCATTCATTCACTGCGAATCTGGAATTCATCTGAATCTCCACTCCCGGCAGGTTTTCATTGCACCACTGCTGAATGTTCAAGTAACGCAATGATGGTTTTCAGCGGTCTATTCACACTCGAACCCGTGCTGTTCACGGTCTAGCGACTCAACACTGGTGAGTTCTTCTTTTTCCAGTTCAGACAATACAAACCTCAGAAACCATTGCAATCTACACTACAGAATGTTTCATTCATTCAGGCGAATCTTGAATTCATCTTGTTCTCCACTCCCAGCAGGTTTTCGTTTCACCACTGGTGAATGTCCAAGCAACCCAAGGCTGGTTTCAGCTGCGTGTTAACACTCGCAGCCGTGCTGTTCAATTGGCTATCCAGTGAACGCTGGTTAGCTCTTGATTTTCCTTCCACACACCGAGCCTTCAGAAATCATTCTTATCTCCACTTCAGAATGTTCCATTCGTTCCCTGCGAATCTGGAATTCCTCTGACTCTCCACACCAGGCAGATTTTCCTAACAACACTGGTGAATGACCAGGTAATCCAATGCTGGTTTTCAGCGGCTGTTCACACTCACAGCCTTGCTGTTCAATTGGCAATCCAGTCAAACCTAGTCAGCTCTTCATTTTCCTGTCCACACAACCCAGCGTTCAGAAATCATTGGAATCTCTACTACAGAAATTTCCATTCATTCACTGTGAATCTGGAAATACTCTGAATCTGCATTCCAGGAAGGCTTTCGTTACACCACTGATGAATGTCCAAGTAATGCAATGCTGCTTCTTAGTGGTCTGTTCACACTCGAAACCGTGCTGTTCATTGGCTATCCACTCAATATCGGTCAGCTCTTCAATATCCTGTCCAGACTATCCAGATTCCTAAATGTTGGCAATCACCACTACAGAATGTTCCATTCAATCACGCGAATCTGGAATTCATCAGAGTCTCCACTCCTGGAAGGTTTTCGTGACACCACTGGTAAATGTCCAAGGAAGACAATGCTGGTTTTAAGCCGCCTGCTAACACACTCAGCCGTGCTGTTCAATTTGCTATCCACCCAACCCTATTCAGCTCTACATTTTCCTGTCCTCATAACCCAACCTTCAGAAATAATTGGTATCTCCTCCACAGAATGTTCCGTTCATTCACTGCGAATCTTAAATTCATCTGACTCTCAACTCCCGGCGGGTTATCGTTACACCACTTGTGAATGTCCAAGTAAGCCAATGCTGGTTTTCAGTGGCCTGTTCATACTAAGAGACGTGCTGTTCATTTGGCTATCCACTCCACCCTGTTCAGCTCTACATTTTCGTGTCCACAAAACCCAGCCTTCAGAAATCATTGGAATCACCACTAGAGAATGTTCCATTCATTCACTGCGAATCTGGAATTCATCTGAACCTCCACTCCTGGCAGGTTTTCGTTACGCCACTGGTGAATGTCCAAGTAACTCAATACTGCTTTTCAGAGGCATGTTCAACTCGCAGAAGTGCTGTTCAATGGGCTATCCACTCAATATTGGTCAGCTCTTCATTTTCCTCTCCACACAAACCAGCCTTCAGAAATCATTGGGCTCTCCACTACAGACTGTTCCATTCATTCACTGCGATTCTGCAATTCATCTGACTCTCCGCTCCAGGCAGGTTTTCATTACAGCACTGGTGAATGACCAAGTAATCCAATGCTGGTTTTCAGCCGCCTTTTCACACTCGCAGTGTGCTGTTCAATTGTCTATCCACTCAAACCTGGTCAGCCTTTCATTTTCTTTTCCACAATATCAGACTTCAGAAATCATTGGAATCGCCAGTACAGAATGTTCCATTCATTCACTGCCAATCTGGAATTCATCTGAATCTGCACTCCAGGTAGGCTTTCATTACACCACTTATGAATGTCCAAGTAACACAATGCTGGTTTTCAGCGGTCTGTTCACACTCTAAGCCCTGCTTTTTACTGGGTATCCACACAACTGTGGTCAGCTCTTCATTTTCATGTCCAAACAATCCAGACTTGAGAAATCATTGCAATCTCCAGTACAGAATGTTCCATTCATTCACTGCGAATCTGGAATTCAACTGAATCTCCACTACCTGCAGATTTATCTTACACCACTTGTGAATGTCCAAGTAAAACAATGCTGGTTTTCAGAGGCCTGTTCATGTTCGCAGTCGTGCTGTTCAATTGGCTATCCACTCAACCTGTTTTGCTCCTCATTTTCCTGTGCACACAACCCAGCCTTCAGAAATCATTGTAATCTCCACTACAGGATGTTCCATTCATTCACTGGGAATCTGGAATTCATCTGAATCTGCACTCCACGCAGGCTTTCGTTACACCACTGCTGAAAGTCGAAGTAATGCAATACTGGTTTTCAGTGGTCTGTTCACATTCGAAGCCGAGGCTTTTTACAGGCTATCCACTCAACACTGGTCAGCTCTTCATTTTCGTGTCCCCACAATCCAGATTTCAGAAATCATTGCAATCTCCACTACAGAATGTTCCATTCATTCACTGCGAGTCTGGAGTTTATCTGATTCTCCACTCCCGCCTGGTTAACATTACACCACTTGTGAATGTCCAAGTAAGCCAATGCTGGTTTTCAGAGGCCTGTTCATACTCGCAGCCGTGCTGTTTAATTGACAATTCACTCCACCCTGTTCAGCTCTTCATTGTCCCACCACACTACCAGCCTTCAGAAATCTTTGTTATCTCCACTACAGAATGTTCCATTCATTCACTGCGAATCTGGAATTCATCTGACTCTCAACTCCACGCAGGTTTTCATTACACCACTGTTGAATGTCCAAGTAACCCAATGCTGGTTTTCAGCGGCCTGTTCATATTCGCAGCCCTGCTGTTTACTTGGCTATCGATTCAAGCCTGGTCAGCTCTTCATTTTCCTGTCCACACAACACAGGCTTCAGAAATCATTGGAATCTCCTCTACAGAATGTTCCATTCATTCACTGCGAATGTGGAATTCAACTGACTCTCCACTCCATGCAGGTTTTCCTTACACCACTGATGAATGTCCAAGTAACCCAATGCTGGTTTTCAGCTGCATGTTCACACTCGCAGCCATGCTATACAATTGGCTTTCCACTAAATCCTGATTAGTTCTTGATTTTCCTTCCACACGACCCAGCCTTCAGAAATCGTTGGAATCTCCACTAGAGAATGTTCCATTCATTCACTGCGAATCTGGAATTCCTCTGAACCTCCACTCCCGGCAGGTTTTCGTTACACCACTGTTGAATGTCCAAGTAACCCAATGTTTTAAGTGTTTTCTTCACAAGCGCAGTGGTGCTGTTCAATTGGCTATCCACTCAACCCTGGCCAGCTCTACATTTTCCTGTCCACACCACAGAGACTGGAGAAATCATTGTTATCTCCACTACAGAATGTTCCATTCATTCACAGCGAATCTGGAATTCATCTGAATCTCCACTCCCGGCAGGTTTTCGTGACACCACTGGTAAATATCCAAGTAAGCCAATGCTGGTTTTAAGTGGCCTGCTCCTACTCTCAGCCGTGCTGTTCAATTTGCTATCCACTCAACCCTCTTCAGCTCCATTTTCCTGTCCACATAACCCAAACTTCAGAAACAATTGGTATCTCCTCCACAGAATGTTCCATTCATTGACGGCAAATCTGAAATTCATCTAATTCTCAACTCCCGTCAGGTTTTCGTTACACCACTTGTGAATGTCCAATTAAGCCAAAGCTGGTTTTCAGTGGCCTGTTCTTACTACGAGACGTGCTGTTCATTTGGCTATCCATTCCACCCTGTTCAGCTCTACATTTTCGTGTCCACAAAACCCAGCCTTCAGAAATCATTGGAATCACCACTAGAGAATGTTCCATTCATTCACTGCGAATCTGGAATTCATCTGAATCTCCACTCCCGGCAGGTTTTCATTGCACCACTGCTGAATGTTCAAGTAACGCAATGATGGTTTTCAGCGGTCTATTCACACTCGAACCCGTGCTGTTCACGGTCTAGCGACTCAACACTGGTGAGTTCTTCTTTTTCCAGTTCAGACAATACAAACCTCAGAAACCATTGCAATCTACACTACAGAATGTTTCATTCATTCAGGCGAATCTTGAATTCATCTTGTTCTCCACTCCCAGCAGGTTTTCGTTTCACCACTGGTGAATGTCCAAGCAACCCAAGGCTGGTTTCAGCTGCGTGTTAACACTCGCAGCCGTGCTGTTCAATTGGCTATCCAGTGAACGCTGGTTAGCTCTTGATTTTCCTTCCACACACCGAGCCTTCAGAAATCATTCTTATCTCCACTTCAGAATGTTCCATTCGTTCCCTGCGAATCTGGAATTCCTCTGACTCTCCACACCAGGCAGATTTTCCTAACAACACTGGTGAATGACCAGGTAATCCAATGCTGGTTTTCAGCGGCTGTTCACACTCACAGCCTTGCTGTTCAATTGGCAATCCAGTCAAACCTAGTCAGCTCTTCATTTTCCTGTCCACACAACCCAGCGTTCAGAAATCATTGGAATCTCTACTACAGAAATTTCCATTCATTCACTGTGAATCTGGAAATACTCTGAATCTGCATTCCAGGAAGGCTTTCGTTACACCACTGATGAATGTCCAAGTAATGCAATGCTGCTTCTTAGTGGTCTGTTCACACTCGAAACCGTGCTGTTCATTGGCTATCCACTCAATATCGGTCAGCTCTTCAATATCCTGTCCAGACTATCCAGATTCCTAAATGTTGGCAATCACCACTACAGAATGTTCCATTCAATCACGCGAATCTGGAATTCATCAGAGTCTCCACTCCTGGAAGGTTTTCGTGACACCACTGGTAAATGTCCAAGGAAGACAATGCTGGTTTTAAGCCGCCTGCTAACACACTCAGCCGTGCTGTTCAATTTGCTATCCACCCAACCCTATTCAGCTCTACATTTTCCTGTCCTCATAACCCAACCTTCAGAAATAATTGGTATCTCCTCCACAGAATGTTCCGTTCATTCACTGCGAATCTTAAATTCATCTGACTCTCAACTCCCGGCGGGTTATCGTTACACCACTTGTGAATGTCCAAGTAAGCCAATGCTGGTTTTCAGTGGCCTGTTCATACTAAGAGACGTGCTGTTCATTTGGCTATCCACTCCACCCTGTTCAGCTCTACATTTTCGTGTCCACAAAACCCAGCCTTCAGAAATCATTGGAATCACCACTAGAGAATGTTCCATTCATTCACTGCGAATCTGGAATTCCTCTGAACCTCCACTCCTGGCAGGTTTTCGTTACGCCACTGGTGAATGTCCAAGTAACTCAATCCTGGTTTTCAGAGGCATGTTCAACTCGCAGAAGTGCTGTTCAATGGGCTATCCACTCAATATTGGTCAGCTCTTCATTTTCCTCTCCACACAAACCAGCCTTCAGAAATCATTGGGCTCTCCACTACAGACTGTTCCATTCATTCACTGCGATTCTGCAATTCATCTGACTCTCCGCTCCAGGCAGGTTTTCATTACAGCACTGGTGAATGACCAAGTAATCCAATGCTGGTTTTCAGCCGCCTTTTCACACTCGCAGTGTGCTGTTCAATTGTCTATCCACTCAAACCTGGTCAGCCTTTCATTTTCTTTTCCACAATATCAGACTTCAGAAATCATTGGAATCGCCAGTACAGAATGTTCCATTCATTCACTGCCAATCTGGAATTCATCTGAATCTGCACTCCAGGTAGGCTTTCATTACACCACTTATGAATGTCCAAGTAACACAATGCTGGTTTTCAGCGGTCTGTTCACACTCTAAGCCCTGCTTTTTACTGGGTATCCACACAACTGTGGTCAGCTCTTCATTTTCATGTCCAAACAATCCAGACTTGAGAAATCATTGCAATCTCCAGTACAGAATGTTCCATTCATTCACTGCGAATCTGGAATTCAACTGAATCTCCACTACCTGCAGATTTATCTTACACCACTTGTGAATGTCCAAGTAAAACAATGCTGGTTTTCAGAGGCCTGTTCATGTTCGCAGTCGTGCTGTTCAATTGGCTATCCACTCAACCTGTTTTGCTCCTCATTTTCCTGTGCACACAACCCAGCCTTCAGAAATCATTGTAATCTCCACTACAGGATGTTCCATTCATTCACTGGGAATCTGGAATTTATCTGAATCTGCACTCCACGCAGGCTTTCGTTACACCACTGCTGAAAGTCGAAGTAATGCAATACTGGTTTTCAGTGGTCTCTTCACATTCGAAGCCGAGGCTTTTTACAGGCTATCCACTCAACACTGGTCAGCTCTTCATTTTCGTGTCCCCACAATCCAGATTTCAGAAATCATTGCAATCTCCACTACAGAATGTTCCATTCATTCACTGCGAGTCTGGAGTTTATCTGATTCTCCACTCCCGCCTGGTTAACATTACACCACTTGTGAATGTCCAAGTAAGCCAATGCTGGTTTTCAGAGGCCTGTTCATACTCGCAGCCGTGCTGTTTAATTGACAATTCACTCCACCCTGTTCAGCTCTTCATTGTCCCACCACACTACCAGCCTTCAGAAATCTTTGTTATCTCCACTACAGAATGTTCCATTCATTCACTGCGAATCTGGAATTCATCTGACTCTCAACTCCACGCAGGTTTTCATTACACCACTGTTGAATGTCCAAGTAACCCAATGCTGGTTTTCAGCGGCCTGTTCATATTCGCAGCCCTGCTGTTTACTTGGCTATCGATTCAAGCCTGGTCAGCTCTTCATTTTCCTGTCCACACAACACAGGCTTCAGAAATCATTGGAATCTCCTCTACAGAATGTTCCATTCATTCACTGCGAATGTGGAATTCAACTGACTCTCCACTCCATGCAGGTTTTCCTTACACCACTGATGAATGTCCAAGTAACCCAATGCTGGTTTTCAGCTGCATGTTCACACTCGCAGCCATGCTATACAATTGGCTTTCCACTAAATCCTGATTAGTTCTTGATTTTCCTTCCACACGACCCAGCCTTCAGAAATCGTTGGAATCTCCACTAGAGAATGTTCCATTCATTCACTGCGAATCTGGAATTCCTCTGAACCTCCACTCCCGGCAGGTTTTCGTTACACCACTGTTGAATGTCCAAGTAACCCAATGTTTTAAGTGTTTTCTTCACAAGCGCAGTGGTGCTGTTCAATTGGCTATCCACTCAACCCTGGCCAGCTCTACATTTTCCTGTCCACACCACAGAGACTGGAGAAATCATTGTTATCTCCACTACAGAATGTTCCATTCATTCACAGCGAATCTGGAATTCATCTGAATCTCCACTCCCGGCAGGTTTTCGTGACACCACTGGTAAATATCCAAGTAAGCCAATGCTGGTTTTAAGTGGCCTGCTCCTACTCTCAGCCGTGCTGTTCAATTTGCTATCCACTCAACCCTCTTCAGCTCCATTTTCCTGTCCACATAACCCAAACTTCAGAAACAATTGGTATCTCCTCCACAGAATGTTCCATTCATTGACGGCAAATCTGAAATTCATCTAATTCTCAACTCCCGTCAGGTTTTCGTTACACCACTTGTGAATGTCCAATTAAGCCAAAGCTGGTTTTCAGTGGCCTGTTCTTACTACGAGACGTGCTGTTCATTTGGCTATCCATTCCACCCTGTTCAGCTCTACATTTTCGTGTCCACAAAACCCAGCCTTCAGAAATCATTGGAATCACCACTAGAGAATGTTCCATTCATTCACTGCGAATCTGGAATTCATCTGAATCTCCACTCCCGGCAGGTTTTCATTGCACCACTGCTGAATGTTCAAGTAACGCAATGATGGTTTTCAGCGGTCTATTCACACTCGAACCCGTGCTGTTCACGGTCTAGCGACTCAACACTGGTGAGTTCTTCTTTTTCCAGTTCAGACAATACAAACCTCAGAAACCATTGCAATCTACACTACAGAATGTTTCATTCATTCAGGCGAATCTTGAATTCATCTTGTTCTCCACTCCCAGCAGGTTTTCGTTTCACCACTGGTGAATGTCCAAGCAACCCAAGGCTGGTTTCAGCTGCGTGTTAACACTCGCAGCCGTGCTGTTCAATTGGCTATCCAGTGAACGCTGGTTAGCTCTTGATTTTCCTTCCACACACCGAGCCTTCAGAAATCATTCTTATCTCCACTTCAGAATGTTCCATTCGTTCCCTGCGAATCTGGAATTCCTCTGACTCTCCACACCAGGCAGATTTTCCTAACAACACTGGTGAATGACCAGGTAATCCAATGCTGGTTTTCAGCGGCTGTTCACACTCACAGCCTTGCTGTTCAATTGGCAATCCAGT